>NC_138304.1:49822500-50147500 GCF_965601325.2 Salmo salar
CAAAGAGAGAGACAGAGGGAGGAAAGGAGAGAGACAGAGGGAGGAGACAAAGAGAGAGACAGAGGGAGGAAAGGAGAGAGACAGAGGGAGGAGACAAAGAGAGAGACAGAGGGAGGAAAGGAGAGAGACAGAGGGAGGAGACAGAGAGAGAGACAGAGGGAGGAAAGGAGAGAGACAGAGGGAGGAAAGGAGAGAGAGAGGGAAGAGAGAGAGAGACAGAGGGAGGAAAGGAGAGAGACATATGGAGGAGAGAGAGACAGAGGGAGGAAAGGAGAGAGACAGAGGGAGGAGACAGAGAGAGAGACAGAGGGAGGAAAAGAGAGAGACAGAGGGAGGAGACAAAGAGAGAGACAGAGGGAGGAAAGGAGAGAGACAGAGGGAGGAGAGAGAGAGAGACAGAGGGAGAAAAAGAGAGAGACAGAGGGAGGAGACAGAGGGAGGAAAGGAGAGAGACGGAGGGTGTAAGTGTATCCCCTCCTCCCACACCCAAGCCCTATGTAACACATAAATCAGTCATAGAGCATTCCCAGTGCACATCACCTCAGCTATGTAAATTATTCCACAGACACAGACGGAATAGGAGTTGTGGTACAATTACTAAATCTAACAGAAGTTAAATGGTGTAGGAGTTGTCAGATTAGGCAACGTTTGTCTGTTTCTGGTTTTCAGATAGCGTCTACCATTCGTAATATACTGGATATAATGAGTTGTATGTAGGCTTATGTGTATAAATATAGTTACATAATATGAATAACTGACTACTCAAAAAATAGTTTGATAAATCAATCGGTTGATCAAAAATAACTTATCAGGTTATTACCTGAACCAACTGAGTGATATCCTTTATTTAATTCGGCAAGTCAGTTAAGAATAAATTCTTATTTACAATGACAGCCTACACCGGGCCAAACTAGGACGACACTGGGCCAATTGTGCGCCGCCCTATGGGACTCCCAATCGCAGCCGTTTGTGATACAGTCTGGATTTGAACCAGGTTGTCTGTAGTAGTGACGCCTCTAGCACTGAGATGCAGTGTCTTAGACCACCGTGTCACTTTTATATAACGCCGATTTAAGAGTTACTATTTCTTTCCCGCTAGCTGTTAGTATGTGTAAATGAAATTCTGTTGTTTTAGTGTTGGGCCTCTGAAGTCAATGAGTGGAATAAAAAATGTGCTGGATTTTCAGTCCAGTGGAAAGTTTGAGCTTGGATTCCTCCTTCTCCTTGACACGGTGATATGTTGTGCAGATGTGGACAAAAAAAAAAGCTTTTCATCTCACTGCAAAGAATAACAGCAGCAGCAACAGAAGTCCTCTGGGTGAGATCCACCATCTCAGACTGGGCCTAACACACACACACACACAGACGGATAGACACTCAGACACATGATCTCACTCAGACAGACCGAAAGACACACATCCACACTAATGTCTGACCTCTCTCTCTCTCTCTCTCCTTCTCTCTCTTGCTTTCTCTCTTTCTCTTTCTCTCTCTCTCCCTCTCTTTCTCTCTCTTGCTCTCTCTCTTTCTCTCTCTCTCCCTCTCTCCCCCTCTCTCCTTCTCTCTCTCTCCCCTGCTCTCTCGCCCTCTCTCTCTCTCTCCCCCCTCTCCCTCTCTCTACCTCCCTCTCTCCCTCCCTCTCCCTCTCCCTCTCTTTCTCTTTTCCCCCCTCTCTCTGTGGAGAATATTAACAAGCAGTGTGTGTGCTTAAATAAAAGTATAGATACCTTAATAGAAAATGACTCCTGTAAAAGCAAAAGTCAGCCAGTAAAATACTATTTCAGTAAAAGTCTAAAATTATTTGGTTTTAAATATACTTAAGTATCAAAAGTCAAATGGAATTGCTAAAATATACTTAAGTATCAAAATCATTTCAAATTCCTTATATTAAGCAAAGCAGATGGCATCATTTTGTATTTTTATTTTGTTAAACTTTGGGATAGCCAGGGGAATGCGCCAACACTCAGACATAATTTACAAACAAAGCTTTTGTTTAGTGAGTCCTCCAGATCAGAGGCGGTAGGGATGACCAGGGATTTTCTCTTGAATTGGACCATTTTCCTGTCCTGCTAAGCATTCAAAATGTAACGAGTACTTTTGGGTGTCAGGGAAAATGTACGGAGAAAAAAGTTAATTATTTTCTTAATTTACAGTAGTGAAGTAAAAGTTGTCAAAAATATAAATAGTAAAGTACAGATACCCCCAAAAACGACTTAAGTAGTACTTTAAAGTATTTTTACTTAAGTACTTTACACCACGGGGGGGGGGTGTGTGTGTGTGTGTGTGTGTGTGTGTGTGTGTGTGTGT
This sequence comes from Salmo salar, assembly GCF_965601325.2. NCBI lineage: Eukaryota > Metazoa > Chordata > Actinopteri > Salmoniformes > Salmonidae > Salmo > Salmo salar. The sequence continues at coordinate 49,824,808 of NC_138304.1, forward strand.
GTGTGTGTGTGTGTGTCTGTGTCTGTGTTTGTGTGTCTACTCAAACTTGTGTATATCAGTTTCTCATCTTTTGCTCCCCTCAGCAAACATGACTATACAAACTAAGTGGGGGATATAAATACATCAATCAATAAAAGAGGTCAATAAGTGAAGTGGCTCTACGATGACCTCATAATGGGACATTATGAAGACCAGACCAAGCTAACAGCCACTTGCAGGGCAGCAGACCCACTCAACCACTAACCACAGCATTTAGGGGGACAGAATGGTGCAGCGGTCTAAGGCACTGTATCGCAGTGCTAGAGGCGTCACTACAGACCCTGGTTCAATCCTGGGCTGTATTATAACCAGTTGTGATCGAGAGTGCCATAGGGTTGCACACAATTGTCCCAGCGTCGTCCGGGGTAGGGGAGGATTTGGCCGGGGTAGGTGGGGTTTTGCCGGGGTAGAGGAGGGTTTGGCCGGGTTAGGGGAGGATTTGGCCGGGTTAGGGGAGGGTTTGGCCGGGTTAGGGGAGGGTTTGGCCGGGGTAGGGATGGGTTTGGCCGGGTTAGGGGAGGGTTTGGCCGGGGTAGGGGCTGGGTTTGGCCGGGTTAGGGGAGGGTTTGGCCGGAGTAGGGAGGGTTTGGCCGGGTTAGGGGAGGGTTTGGCCGGGGTAGGGGAGGGTTTGGCCGGGGTAGGGGAGGGTTTGACCGGGGTAGGGGAGGGTTTGGCCGGGGTAGGGGAGGGTTTGGCCGGGGTAGGGGAGGGTTTGGCCGGGTTAGGGGAGGGTTTGACCGGGGCAGGGGGGGGTTTTGGCCGGGGCAGGGGAGGGTTTGGCCGGGTTAGGGGAGGGTTTGGCCGGGGTAGGGAGGGTTTGGCCGGGTTAGGGGAGGGTTTGACCGGGGCAGGGGGGGGTTTGGCCGGGGTAGGCTGTCATTGTAAATAATGATTTGTTCTTAACTGACTTACCTAGTAATTTTTTTTTTTTCAAAAACAGATACACAAACAAATAGGTAACGTTAAGTGGGCTCTCACTATAAGATGGCATTATGAAGGTAAACCCAGACCAAGACAGGGCCAAGCCAAACCCAGGCCAGACCCAGAACAGAACAGGCCAGGCACAGAACAAACCAAGCCAGACACAGACTGGGACAGACCAGTTAATAAGACCCAGGCCAGATCCAGGACCAACCAGGTAAGACCCAGGACAGACCAGGTAAGACCCAGGTCTGACCTAGGACAGACCAGTTAAGACCCAGGCCAGACCCAGGACAAACCAGTTAAGACCCAGGCCAGACCCAGGACAGACCAGGTAAGACCCAAGACAGACCAGGCTAAGGTGTTTTCCAAATGGCACCCTATTCCCTGTATAGTGTACAACGTTAGACCAGGGCCCATAGGGCATAGGGTGACATTTGGCATGCAAACAAACTTACTAATACTATCAGACCAGAGCAAGCCAGGCAACTCTAGTACTGTCAGACCAGAGCAAGCCAGGCAACTCTAGTACTGTCAGACCAGAGCAAGCCAGGCAACTCTAGCACTGTCAGACCAGAGCAAGCCAGGCAACTCTAGTACTGTCAGACCAGAGCAAGCCAGGCAACTCTAGTACTGTCAGACCAGAGCAAGCCAGGAAACTCTAGTACTGTCAGACCAGAGCAAGCCAGGCAACTCTAGTACTGTCAGACCAGAGCAAGCCAGGCAACTCTAGTACTGTCAGACCAGAGCAAGCCAGGCAACTCTAGTACTGTCAGACCAGAGCAAGCCAGGCAACTCTAGTACTGTCAGACCAGAGCAGACCACACTAGAGAGCAGAGAGGAAGCACATCCAGATACAGGGGAGGAGCACAAGCTGAATTATTTCTGACATCTGTCATAATGAGATCCATCTGTCTGGAGTCTCCTGTCAGGCCTGACCAGTAAACCTTAATAGCTGTGTGTGTGTGTATGTGTGTGTGTGTGTTAATAATGTCTACATATCTTACATTACTTATATCATATGTATATACTGTATTTTATACCATCTATTGCACCTTGTCTATGCCGCTCGGCCATCGCTCATCCATATATTTATATGTACATATTCTCATTCACCCCTTTAGATTTGTCTGTATTAGGTAGGTGTTGGGGAATTATTAGATTATTTGTTAGATAATACTGCACTGTTGGAACTAGAAGCACAAGCATTTCGCTAAACTCGCATTAACATCTGCTAACCATGTGTGTGACCTACCACTAACATTTGATTTGATTTGATAATCGCAAGTTACCTGGACCTATTGTCAAGTTAGCAGGTTGTTAGCTAGCTGACTGAACAACGTTGTTTCTTCATCAAACCAATAATTAGCAACCGGGAATTAGATTAAAATGGCCCGTGTCATGGTTTGTGAAATTATATTAAAGGTTTTGTCACGTCCTGACCATAGTAAGCTGTTATTTTCTATGGTAGAGTAGGTCAGGGCGTGACAAGGGGTGTTTGTCTGTTTTTGTATTTCTATGTTCAGTTTCTAGTTTTGTATTTCTATGTTGGTGTTGTTTGGGTTGATCTCCAATTTGGTGGCAGCTGATCCTCGTTACCTCTAATTGGAGGTCATATTTACGTTGATGTTTGTCCCACCTGTTTTTGTGGGTGATTATCTTTTGAGTAGTGTGTTTTCCTCTCTATGCGTCACGGTTTGTTGTTTTTTGTGTTTCAAATATTTCGTGTATTGCATTTAGTTTCACTATAAATAAATATGTGAAACTACGAACACGCTGCATTTTGGTCCGATCCTTCAAACAGCCGTGACAGGTTTATGAATCCCTGTATAAAGAAGATATCTGGTAATATTTATATAACTGTTTTGGCTACAGACAAGACGTTTTCTTTGTCTGTAAAGCTGCAAGCATACCTGTTGTGGAACTGTGCTCCCTTTTCCCTCTCTGACACTGAGGCTACATGACAGAGAACTTGCGAAGTCTACTCAGACTGGTCTGTGCTCTTGGTTGTAACAGGCGACGAAATTATACAATATATCAACATTGCTCACTTTGCACGCTGCTTCAAAGTAACAAAATGTACAAATATAACAACAGAACAGTCATCAGGGTCTGGGACTACATCACTGTTCTCCAACACCTCATTTACATCCCTGTTCTCCATCACCTCATTTACATCCCTGTTCTCCAACACCTCATTTACATCCCTGTTCTCCATCACCTCATTTACATCCCTGCTCTCCATCACCTCATTTACATCCCTGTTCTCCATCACCTCATTTACATCCCTGTTCTCCATCACCTCATTTACATCCCTGCTCTCCATCACCTCATTTACATCCCTGTTCTCCATCACCTCATTTTTTATCCCTGCTCTCCATCACCTCATTTACATCCCTGTTCTCCATCACCGCATTTACATCCCTGTTCTCCATCACCTCATTTACATCCCTGTTCTCCATCACCTCATTTACATCCCTGTTCTCCATCACCTCATTTACATCCCTGCTCTCCATCACCTCATTTACATCCCTGTTCTCCATCACCTCATTTACATCCCTGTTCTCCATCACCTCATTTACATCCCTGCTCTCCATCACCTCATTTACATCCCTGTTCTCCATCACCTCATTTACATCCCTGTTCTCCATCACTGCATTTACATCCCTGCTCTCCATCACCTCATTTACATCCCTGTTCTCCATCACCTCATTTACATCCCTGCTCTCCATCACCTCATTTACATCCCTGTTCTCCATCACCTCATTTACATCCCTGTTCTCCATCACCTCATGTACATCCCTGCTCTCCATCACCTCATTTACATCCCTGCTCTCCATCACCTCATTTACATCCTGTTCTCCATCACCGCATTTACATCCCTGCTCTCCATCACCTCATTTACATCCCTGCTCTCCATCACCTCATTTACATCCCTGCTCTCCATCACCGCTGAATTATATTTGAAACACTTATGGAGGAATAGGTGTGTAGTAAGAGACGACGAAGAGAAGTAGGGGTGGGGGGGTCTGGTGGGGTGGGGGGGGGGGATGTGGCTGGTAGTAGATGACCACACTACACCTCACTAACTCAGATGTCCCCCACCAGACTACACCTCACTAACTCAGATGTTCTGTTCCCCACCAGACTACACCTCACTAACTCAGATGTTCTGTTCCCCACCAGACTACACCTCACTAACTCAGATGTTCTGTTCCCACCAGACTACACCTCACTAACTCAGATGTTCTGTTCCCATCAGACTACACCTCACTAACTCAGATGTTCTGTCCCCACCAGACTACACCTCACTAACTCAGATGTTCTGTTCCCACCAGACTACACCTCACTAACTCAGATGTTCTGTTCCCACCAGACTACACCTCACTAACTCATATGTTCTGTTCCCACCAAACTACACCTCACTAACTAATATGTATGGGTTTTCCCTTCTCCAAAAATGTTCTCCTGCCAAGCTAAAGTTGCCTGGCTTCTTTCCACTTCCAGTTCTATATTTTAGTCATGAGCACCCAAAGTCGACGCAAAGTGGATGCAATCATAATGGTAATCATCTGTAATCATCCAGCGTTGCTTACTTAGAGCTACCCAGCTTCTTGGTGTTACCAAACTGCCTGCTGTTTGTTATAGCTTAGGCATCATTTTAGGCATCGCTTAGGCTTCATCAGTCGTTCTGCTACAATGTTATACCTTAGGAATGAGGACCCACAGTCACAGCCAGAGCAGGAAAGACCTAGAAATATATCTGAGTAAGAGCAGAGATAATAGCTACATATCTGCTGCACATTGGGATGTCTGACTCTCACTCTTGCAGGTATCCTTACTTCTCTCTCTCTCTCTCTCTCTCTCAGATGTTACTATGGAATACTGAAGTATAATTACAAGCATTTCAAAAGTGTAAAAGGCTTTTATTGACAATTACATGAAGTTGATGCAAAGAGTCAATATTTGCAGTGTTGACCCTTCTTTTTCAAGACCTCTGCAATCCGCCCTGGCATGCTGTCAATTAACTTCTGGGCCACATCCTGACTGATGGCAGCCCATTTTTGCATAATCAATGCTTGGAGTTTTTCAGAATTTGTGGGGTTTTGTTTGTCCACCCGCCTCTTGAGGATTGACCACAAGTTCTCTCAATGGGATTAAGATCTGGGGAGTTTCCTGGCCATGGACCCAAAATATCGATGTTTTGTTCCCCGAGCCACTTAGTTATCACTTTTGCCTTATGTCAAGGTGCTCCATCATGCTGGAAAGGCATTGTTCGTCACCAAACTGTTCCTGGATGGTTGGAGAGAAGATGCTCTCAGAGGATGTGTTGGTACCATTCTTTATTCATGGCTGTGTTCTTAGGCAAAATTGTGAGTGAGCCCACTCTCTTGGCTGAGAAGCAACCCCACACATGAATGGTCTCAGGATGCTTTACTGTTGGCATGACACAGGACTGATGGTAGCGCTCACCTTGTCTTCTCCGAGCAAGCTTTTTTCCGGATGCCCCAAACAATCGGAAAGAGGATTCATCAGAGAAAATGACTTTACCCCAGTCCTCAGCAGTCCAATCCCTGTACATTTTGCAGAATATCAGTCTGTCCCTGATGTTTTTCCTGGAGAGAAGTGGCTTCTTTGCTGCCCTTCTTGACACCAGGCCATCCTCCAAAAGTCTTCGCCTCACTGTGCATGCAGATGCACTCACACCTGCCTGCTGCCATTCCTGAGCAAGCTCTGTACTGGTGGTGCCCCAATCCCACAGCTGAATCAACTTTAGGAGACGGTCCTGGCGCTAGCTGGACTTTCTTGGGCACCCTGAAGCCTTCTTCACAACAATTGAACCGCTCTCCTTGAAGTTCTTGATGATCCGATAAATGGTTGATTTAGGTGCAATCTTACTGGCAGCAATATCCTTGCCTGCCCTTTTTATGCAAAGCAATGATGACGGCACGTGTTCCCTTGCAGGTAACCATGATTGACAGAGGAAGAAGAATGATTCCGAGCACCACCCTCCTTTGAAGCTTCCAGTCTGTTATTCGAACTCAATCAGCATGACAGACTGATCTCCATCCTTATCCTCGTCAACACTCACACCTGTGTTAACGAGAGAATCACTGACATGATGGCAGCTGTTCCTTTTGTGGCAGGGCTGAAATGCAGTGGAAATGTTTTTGGGGGATTCAGTTCATTTGCATGGCAAAGAGGGACTTTGCAATTAATTGCAATTCATCTGATCACTCTTCATAACAATCTGGAGTATATGCAAATTGCCATCATACAAACTGAGGCAGCAGACTTTGTGAAAATTAATATTTGTGTCATTCTCAAAACTTTTGGCCAAGACTGTATATTGATTGACAAATCTTATACTACACAAGGATAAATAGCATACCTTTTTCTAAACTAATCCAATCAGTACGTTAGATTTATTGCACCCGTAACTGAAATGGTTGTTCCCATTTAGATTGTGTCCTTTACTAAAGTTTGTAACCCTGGCAGTCATTCTGAATACAGGTTGTGGGTGAATAAAAAGCCCAACAGTTGGCTATTCAAACTCTGGCTGGATCCCAATACGAATTAAACGTCACTTTGCCAGCCAGCATAATGTGACTTGCAGGCCACTTGCAGGCCTGACGTGGCCTGTAATTTGTAAACCAGCATTTTCCTAAAATCACAATGTTTGGGTAAATCTAGGCCATCAAAGTAAGGTCTTATTATATATGTAATGTATTGTCAGAGTTAAAAAAATGTTTTGACAACATTCACCTAGGTACTCATTTGGTGAAAGCCACAGACCTTGAAAAGGAAAGAATTCAACAATCATGTCTATGTCACTAATAAACATAGTCACGGGTGGAAACAAACAAATAAAAATAACACTATGGAGAGTTACATTAACACTTATAATGTCATTATAAATCAGAGTTGTTTTTTTACACTTTGTAGAGTGGGAACATATGTTATCTGAGGTAGTGTTAAAAAGTAACACCAAGTGTTGATTTCACACTGCCAAATGTACTGTGTAGTATGAGCCTCGTTAGAGCGACTACAGATGGACAATCCAGACTCTCTCAATAAAGTGCGACCAAAATTTGAAAATGTCACGATCGTCGAAACGGGCGGACCAAGGCGCAGCGTGAGTATAATTCCACATACTTTATTTCAGAGTGAAACTTAACAAAAACAACAAAGAATAAAGGAACGTCCAGTACAGAGCGCACTTAGGCACTAACTGAAAACAATATCCCACAAACGCAGGTGGGAAAAAGGGCTACCTAAATATGATCCCCAATTAGAGGCAACGATCACCAGCTGCCTCCAATTGGGAACCATACTCACACCAACATAGAAATTCATGACTAGAACACCCCCTAGTCACGCTCTGACCTATTGCACCATAGAGAACCACAAGGGCTCTCTATGGTCAGGGCGTGACAGTACCCACCCCAAAGGTGCGGACTCCGACCGCAAAACCTGAACCTAGATGGGGAGAGTTAGGGTGGGCAACTAGCGTCGGTGGCGGCTCCGGTGCGGGACGTAGCACGTGCTCAGACCGCGTATCCGGCCATGGAGTCGGGCTGAACGCCGAGCCCGGACTGGGCACCGGTTCAGAGGAAGGCTCCGGCCATGGAGCGGGACTGGACACCGTGCCTGGACTGGGCACCGGCGCAGAGGAAGGCTCCGGCCATGGAGCGGGACTGGACGCCATGCCTGGACTGGGCACCGGCGCAGAGGAAGGCTCCGGCAATGGAGCGGGACTCGGCGCCGTGCCTGGACTGAGCACCGGCGCAGAGGAAGGCTCTGGCCATGGAGCAGGACTGGACGCCGTGCCTGGACTGGGCCCTGCGCAGAGGAAGGCTCCAGCCATGGCACCGGCGCAGGAATCTCCGGGCCGTGGACCGTCACTGGAAGCTCCGGGCCGTTGACCGTCACTGGAAGCTTCGGACCGTTGACCGTCACTGGAGGCTCCGGACCGTTGACCGTCACTGGAGGCTCCGGACCGTTGACCGTCACTGAAGGCTCCGGACCATTGACTGTCACTGGAAGCACCGGACCATTGACCATCTCTGGAGGTTCCGGACCGTAGACCGTCACTGGAGGCTCCGAACCGTTGACCGTCACTTGAAGCTCCGGACCGTTGACCGTCACTGGAGGCTCCGAACCGTCACTGAAGGCTCCGGACCGTTGACCGTCTCTGGAGGTTCTGGACCGTAGACCGTCACTGGAGGCTCCGAACCGTTGACCGTCACTTGAAGCTCCGGACCGTTGACCGTCACTGGAGGCTTCGGACCGTTGACCGTCACTGGAGGCTCCGAACCGTTGACCGTCACTGGAAGCTCTGGACCGTTGACCGTCACTGGAAGCTCCGGACCGTTGACCGTCACTGGAAGCTCCGGACCGTTGACCGTCACTGGAAGCTCTGGACCGTTGACCGTCACTGGACGCTCCGGACCGTTGACCGTCTCTGTAGGTTCCGGACCGTAGACCATCACTGGAGGCTCCGAACCGTTGACCATCACTTGAAGCTCCGGATTGTAGACCATCACTGGAGACTCCGGACTGTTGACCGTCACTGGAGGCTCCGGACTGTGAACCCTCGCTGGAAGCTCTGGACTGTGAACCGTCGCTGGAGGCTCTGAACCGTTGACCGTCACTTGAAGCTCCGGACCGTTGACCGTCACTGGAGGCTCCGGAGCGTGAACCGTCACTGGAGGCTCCGGACCGTTGACCGTCACTGGAAGCTCCGGATCGTAGACCGTCACTGGAGGCTCCGAACCGTTGACCGTCACTGGAGGCTCCAGACCATTGACCGTCACTGGAGGCTCCGGACAGTGAACCCTCACTGGAAGCTCTGGACTGTGAACCATCACTGGAAGCTCTGGACTGTGAACCGTCGCAGAAGGTTCCGGGTTGTAGACCATCACTGGAGACTCCAGACTGTACACATGCACTGGTGGACGAGTGCATGGAACCAGCACAGGTGGCACCGGACTGATGACACGCTCTTCAGGGCGAGTGCGGGGAGCCGGCACAGGATGTACCGGGCTGGGGAGGCGCACTGGAGGCCTGGTGCGTGGAGCCGGCACAGGTGGCACCGGACTGATGACACGCTCTTCAGGGCGAGTGCGAGGAACCGGCACAGGACGCACCGGACTGGGGATGCGATCTTCAGGGCGAATGCGCTGCAGAATACACGTAACTAACATCTCTCGCCACTCTCTCTCCTCCAACAGCTCCATCGACTCACCGACAGTCTCTGGCTCACTCCGCGGCTCGACCGACAGCCCCTTGTGCCCCCCCCCAAAAAAAATCTTTGGGTTTCTGTGGCCGTGGACCCCGGCGTCGTCGCTGTCCTTCCAGATTCCTTGGCGACTCCCTCCAAGGAAGGGTCTCGCATCCACCCATTATTTCCTCCCATGTCCAGCTCTCCTTTACCTCTATGGTACGCTGCTTGGTCCTGTAGTGGTGGGATATTTTGTCACGTTCGTCGAAAGGAGCGGACCAAGGCGCAGCGTGCATATAGTTCCACATACTTTATTTCAAAGTCCAGTACAGAGTGCACTTAGGCACTAACTGAAAACAATATCAAACAAACGCAGGTGGGGAAAAAGGCTACCTAAATATGATCCCCAATTAGAGGCAACGATCATCGGCTGCCTCCAATTGGGATCCATACTCACACCAACATAGAAATTCATGACTAGAACACCCCCTAGTCACGCTCTGACCTATTGCACCATAGAGAAACCCAAGGGCTCTCTATGGTCAGGGCGTGACAGAAAATATACATTGAACATCTATCAGTCGAATCACAGTGTAAAAGCAGATGAGCTGGTTCTATTCTTTTTGGCCATTTTCTGGTGTTTTGTGGTGGAAAAGTGAGCGGGTCAGACATAACATGTCAACCATGTTACACATAGATAGACAAAATATAAATGTTTTAGCAATTACCTTTTTTGTTTGTGAAACTTGCATTAAATTGTCACTTGTTGCGAACAACAAACTTCCATTCCCCTTGTCACGAGGGGATTAATGGCTAATTGAAGATTAACTCATCAACCCCTGTTACTTTTGGCACTTTCTAAAGTCATTTTTGAGATTGGGAGAAAATAAATGGTATTCTCTATATGACAGGATGTTAAAATTAGGTGAAATAAAATATTATTTTTAATCAAGTTGAACTTCTCAAAAGGCACCGAATTGGTGGAACGATCCAGGTATGTAGCGATGCTTTTGTGTCTTTCCTGTTGGCCAGTTTAGTGCTGATCTCTCAGAAAGATTCTCAATGTTTTCCATTATATCACTGTTGGCCACTGTGTGGTTCACTCTTTCCCAGAGGGGGGGGGGGGGAGAGAGATGGAGAGTTAAGGAAACCCAGGGCCAACCAGGAGAGAGAGGAGGAACGCAGCAGGTGTCCCACAATCCAGTGCGTTTAGACTAGAGAACACATGTGGAGGTCTCTCTCATTCTCTCTTCCCCCCTCTCTCTCTCTGCAGTTTAATATGTAAAACACCACTTTACAGATCCCCCTATGCTCATACCAGAAGTTATTGTGCATATGCTTTAAACCAATGTATCAGTTGGCATGGCATCCACAGTTGCTGTATAGGTGTTACAGTCAGAGGGTAATATCAGGCTTTTAATTGGCTCCCATACAGGAAGTCAGGAACGCTCCCCAGATCTCTGTGGTACTACTCATCCTCCACAGCAATGTGCTAGACAGATGTCTCTCTCTCTCTCCCTTTTCTCTCTCATCAATGTCTGGCGGTAGACCTGGGTTTGTAGGATAGACAAATACCTTCCTCTCCGTTTGAGCTGGGAAGAAAGATGACCCTACAATGGAACCCCACTATATATAGTAGGCCTCCGGTGTGTGTGTAAAAATAAAAAGCATCTGAAATAAGGTTGTATAGCTAGGAGATTACAATGAAAGGTTAATAAGGTACAGATCGATGACACATTGTAAAGAGCACTTGTGTAAACACGCTTCACACTCATGTCTGCAGGACTTTATTTGTTTTTTTAAACCGTGGACTGTATATTCCCAGTAAGGTCTGCATGGTCCAAGATCCTGTCTTCTGGTTGGCTGTTCTCCCAGTGTTTGCTGTCTGCCATAACGGTAGTCTCTCTTGCCGCTTTCTCCAAAAAAGCAGGCATCAGCCCACATCCTCACAGATACAGGGTTCTGGGATAGGGGAGGGATCATCAGGGTTACAGATACAGAATTCTGGGATAGGGGAGAGATCATCAGGGTTACAGACACAGGGCTCTGGGGATAGGGGAAAGATCATCATCTCACAGACACAGGGCTCTGGGATAGGGGAAAGATCATCATCTCACAGATACAGGGCTCTGGGGCTAGGGGAAAGATCATCATCTCACAGATACAGGGCACTGGGATAGGGGAAATATCATAATCTCACAGATACAGGGCTCTGGGATAGGGGAGAGATCATCAGAGATACAGTGTTCTGGGGATAGGGGAGAGATCATCAGGGGTTACAGGGTTCTGGGGCTAGGGGCTAGGGGAGAGATCATCAGAGATACAGGGTTCTGGGATAGGGGAGAGATCATCAGAGATACAGGGTTCTGGGTCTAGGGGAGAGATCATCATAGTTACAGGGTTCTGTTGCTAGGGGAGAGATCATCAGAGATACAGGGTTCTGGGGCTAGGGGAGAGATCATCAGATATACAGGGTTCTGGGATAGGGAAGAGATCATCAGAGATACAGGGTTCTGGGGATAGGGGAGAGATCATCAGAGATACAGGGTTCTGGGTCTAGGGGAGAGATCATCAGAGATACAGATATCTTAACCCTCAACAGAATCATGTGCTCCCTGGAGTTAGTGTTGATAACAAGAATTCAGTGGGACGGAGTATTTTTATCTCCATTAAGAGTAACCAGAGACAGGGAGTTAAATCTATGGAGTTATCCACAGGTGTGGGAGGGGCTTTGTCATATTGTCATATTGTCATATTTCCCAGCATGCTCTGTTGCAGGTAGATTTTTTTGTATTTATTATTTCAATATCTGTATTTTTGCAATTGCATTGATAGTTTTGATCTTATGCTACACAAAGATAAGAAACATACATTTTTCTAAATGAATCCAGTCCTGTAAGTGGTTGGATTTATAGCAACCGTTAGTGAGATAGTTGTTCCAGATTACATATTGTAGGTAGTCTTCATGAAATGTTTATTGTGTCCTATTGTAAAAAGCATTCTAAATATATGTTGTGAGTGATGTGAAAGGGCTGGATACTAATCTGCAAATTGACCTCGGATTAACGTGATTTGACACCCTTATATTACACCCGTATAACTCAAAGGTAAACTGAAAGAGAAATATACTCCTGTGAGGGAGATGGTGAAAAACAGCACAGAAAATAATAAAATGGCAATTCAAGTTACATTTAATCATATGGATATTTACTCCATTTAGTGTTGGTTTAACTCCCGAAAATATCAACAACATGTACAGAGTAGTTTTAAAACAAAATGGTGGGTGGGACCATATAAAACGGCAAAATAGAGTTACATTAGACTCCGTAGGAGTTTAATGTAACTCTTGCGATGTTTTTTTTCTGTGTTAAACTAGAATGTTCTACTTATACTGCATATGTAAAGTGACCAGAATGTGACTACTATCATTAATTTATGTCCTGCGTGGGAGACATATAATCATCTATAAATCTTCTGTAGTTCTCCTCTAGTCTTCCTGTAGTCTGGTCAGGACACATGGAGCAGAAATTAGGCATTAGGAAACAAAGATCCTATTCTAGAGAGAGAGAGAGAGAGAGAGAGAGAGGGGGACATGGAGGGAGAAAGAGAGGGAGAGGGGAGTATTAGAGAGGGGGACATGGAGGGAGAAAGAGAGGGAGAGGGGAGAATTAGAGAGGGGGACATGGAGGGAGAACGAGAGGGAGAGGGGAGTATTAGAGAGGGGGACATGGAGGGAGAAAGAGAGGAAGAGGGGAGTATTAGAGAGGGGGACATGGAGGGAGAAAGAGAGGGAGAGGGGAGTATTAGAGAGGGGACATGGAGGGAGAAAGAGAGGGAGAGGGGAGTATTAGAGAGAAATAGAGGAGGGAGAAAAGAGAAATGGGGAGTGGAGAGTAACAGAAAGGCGGGGAGAGAAAGAGAGAAAGCGAGGGAGATGGAGGGAGAGTGACAGGGAGAGCGGGAGGAGGCAGAGAAAGAGGTGGAGAATGAGAGAGGGAGCGAGAGAGAATGAGGTGGAAAATGTGAGACTAAGAGTAGCTGTCATCCCCACATGGATATATACTTAACCCAGTTTAAAGAACAGCCAACACCCATGAGGTTTCTCAGGTCCAAATCAGTCTCTGGTTAAGTTGAAAGGCAAGGTCCAGCAGACACTGGTCCTCAATGACTACGTTCATCTTGGAATTAGTCTCCATTGGTAGAGGAACGCAGTGTTCTGCTCCCAAATGGCACCCTAATCCCTATATAGGGTTGCACCCTAATCCCTATATAGGGTGCCATTTGGGACATACCCAGTGTCCATGGGAGGTTCTGTCTATACAGTACAACTAAATGCAATAGAGGGTGAGGAGAGGTTAGGGGGTCAATGGGAGAAGAAGAGGTGAACGTGTTGTTGAAAGGAAGAAGCTGGGATAGGAACAGACTAGTCATTTATAAAGGTGTGGGTTTGTAGAATGACAGTGTAGCAGTCAGGATGGCTGCAAAAATACATCAATGTATATTTAGAACTGTTAGAAGTCCCTTTCTCGCTCTCGCCACTTTCTCTTGTTCTTCTCTCCCACCTCTCTCTCTCCATTTCTCTCTCTCACACACACATACATACATACATACATACATACATACATACATACATACATACATACATACATACATACATACATACATACATACAAACACACGCAACGCACCATATTGCAGGTAAACTAGGCTATACTGCAGAGAATGCATGTGGGAAGGAAAGGGAGAGAAAAGGAGAGACAGAGAGAGGCGGATGGAGAGAAAGACAGAGAGAGAGAGTGAGACAGAGAGAGAGAGAGAGAGAGGCAGATGGAGAGAAAGACAGAGAGAGAGAGAGAGAGAGAGAGAGAGAGAGAGAGAATGTTACTGATTGTCCGCTTGACAATCTTTATTATTATTTAAACTATGTTAATATTGTAAATGAAATCACTTAATCTCCAAAGTATGCTTTGTCAATATGTACATTGTTACGTCATGCCAATAAAAGCAAATTGAATTGAGAGAGAGCTAGAGAGAGAGAGAGAGAGAGAGAGAGAGAGAGAGAGAGAGAGAGAGAGAGAGAGAGAGAGAGAGAGAGAGAGAGAGGACCCTCTAGAATATACAGGACGTTACTCTCGGAGGAGTTCCACCAGCCTTGCTTCCTCACCAGATTGGATTGGAACCTACAGATGTTCTGAGAGGGTAATGTTGAATGTGAAACTCTCCGAACCCTCCATAGTCTTTCTGATCATTTCAAAGCCGCTACTCCTTGAGTCACCAATTTAATGTTTGTGGAAAGATCGGAATTTCAATACTTATAGATTGCAATCATTAGTTTGTATGGAAATACTGTATATTCCATTTTGAAGCTGGAGACTGTTCTGTGCTTTGCTGTATATTGTTGATTAGTTATGTTTGGAATCCTGGGCAGGCCTATATTTCTGACCACTAGGGGTCTCTATATGCAATCACTACATTAATGGGGTGATGTTAAAAAACACAATGGAATGTAATAGATGTTGAAGTAAGTGCACGTATTTGACAAACATGTAAAAAGGGAGGGGAAAATGTTCATCCAATTTGTACCCAGCTAGCCCATCACTGGAGTCTGGAAGGAGTCAGTAAGTTTGTTGCTTTAAGAAACCCGGAAATGGGAGGGTTTTGGCTGGAACTTCTGAATGTGTGTGCTGAGCAATCTTATGTTTGGCACCTCTGTCCCCAACCCATAGCCCAGCTCTGTCCCCAACCCATACCCAGCTCTGTCCCCAACCCATACCCCAGCTCTGACCCCAACCCATACCCCAGCTCTGACCCCAACCCATACCCCAGCTCTGTCCCCAACCCATACCCCAGCTCTGACCCCAACCCATTCCCCAGCTCTGACCCCAACCTATACCCCAGCTCTGTCCCTAACCCATACCCCAGCTCTGTCCCCAACCCATACCCCAGCTCTGTCCCCAACCCATACCCCAGCTCTGTCCCCAACCCATTCCCCAGCTCTGTCCCCAACCCATACCCCAGCTCTGTCACCAACCCATTTCCCAGCTCTGTCCCCAACCCATTCCCCAGCTCTGTC
The DNA here is from genome assembly GCF_965601325.2 of Salmo salar. NCBI lineage: Eukaryota > Metazoa > Chordata > Actinopteri > Salmoniformes > Salmonidae > Salmo > Salmo salar. The sequence continues at coordinate 49,840,065 of NC_138304.1, forward strand.
CCCAACCCATACCCCAGCTCTGTCCCCAACCCATACCCCAGCTCTGTCCCCAACCCATACCCCAGCTCTGACCCCAACCCATACCCCAGCTCTGTCCCCAACCCATACCCCAGCTCTGTCCCCAACCCATACCCCAGCTCTGTCACCAACCCATTTCCCAGCTCTGTCACCAACCCATACCCCAGCTCTGTCCCCAACCCATACCCCAGCTCTGTCCCCAACCCATTCCCCAGCTCTGTCCCCAACCCATACCCCAGCTCTGTCCCCAACTCATACCCCAGCTCTGTCACCAACCCATTTCCCAGCTCTGTCACCAACCCATACCCCAGCTCTGTCCCCAACCCATACCCCAGCTCTGTCCCCAACCCATTCCCCAGCTCTGTCCCCAACCCATACCCCAGCTCTGTCCCCAACCCATACCCCAGCTCTGTCCCCAACCCATACCCCAGCTCTGTCCCCAACCCATACCCCAGCTCTGACCCCAACCCATACCCCAGCTCTGTCCCCAACCCATACCCCAGCTCTGACCCTAACCCATACCCCAGCTCTGTCCCCAACCCATACCCCAGCTCTGACCCCAACCCATACCCCAGCTCTGTCCCCAACCCATACCCCAGCTCTGTCCCCAACCCATACCCCAGCTCTGTCCCCAACCCATTCCCCAGCTCTGACCCCAACCCATACCCCAGCTCTGTCCCCAACCCATACCCCAGCTCTGTCACTAACCCATACCCCAGCTCCGTCCCCAACCCATACCCCAGCTCCGTCCCCAACCCATACCCCAGCTCCGACCCCAACCCATACCCCAGCTCCGACCCCAACCCATACCCCAGCTCTGACCCCAACCCATACCCCAGCTCTGTCCCCAACCCATACCCCAGCTCTGTCCACAACCCATACCGCAGCTCTGTCCCCAACCCATACCCCAGCTCTGTCCCCAACCCATACCCCAGCTCTGTCCCTAAACCATACCCCAGCTCTGTCCCCAACCCATACCCCAGCTCTGTCCCTAACCCATACCCCAGCTCTGTCCCCAACTTATACCCCAGCTCTGACCCCAGCCCATTCCCCAGCTCTGTCCCCAACCCATACCCCAGCTCTGTCCCCAACCCTTACCCCAGCTCTGTCCCTAACCCATACCCCAGCTCTGTCCCTAACCCATACCCCAGCTCTGTCCCCAACCCATACCCCAGCTCTGTCACCAACCCATACCCCAGCTCTGTCCCCAACCTATACCCCAGCTCTGTCCCTAACCCATACCCCAGCTCTGACCCCAACCCATACCCCAGCTCTGTCCCCAACCCCATACCCCAGCTCTGTCACCAACCCATACCCCAGCTCTGTCCCCAACCTATACCCCAGCTCTGTCCCTAACCCATACCCCAGCTCTGTCCCTAACCCATACCCCAGCTCTGTCACCAACCCATACCCCAGCTCTGTCCCCAACCTATACCCCAGCTCTGTCCCCAACCCATACCCCAGTTCTGTCCCTAACCCATACCCCAGCTCTGTCCCCAACTTATACCCCAGCTCTGACCCCAGCCCATTCCCCAGCTCTGTCCCCAACCCATACCCGAGCTCTGTCCCCAACCCTTACCCCAGCTCTGTCCCTAACCCATACCCCAGCTCTGTCCCTAACCCATACCCCAGCTCTGTCACCAACCCATACCCCAGCTCTGTCACCAACCCATACCCCAGCTCTGTCCCCAACCCATACCCCAGCTCTGTCCCTAACCCATACCCCAGCTCTGACCCCAACCCATACCCCAGCTCTGTCCCCAACCTATACCCCAGCTCTGTCCCTAACCCATACCCCAGCTCTGTCACCAACCCATACCCCAGCTCTGTCCCCAACCTATACCCCAGCTCTGTCCCTAACCCATACCCCAGCTCTGTCACCAACCCATACCCCAGCTCCTCCAATTTAGGTACTGTAGTCCATATCCAAAATGAATTTAAACATAAAAACATTGTTTCCCTAAGAATAGATTATCCTATTAAATCTTGTAGTTGGATTAGACTGTCTACTAAACCCAAATGAACAAAATGCAAATGGAAAATGTAGTTTCAGTCACAATGTTAGTCTGACTAAACCACAGCGCATTGGAGAGGGTGATGGTGTGCGTGTGCATGATGTAGTTTCCCTTACTCTAACAGAAACTATACTACGGCCAGTAAAATAATCCCAGATGCAGTACTGTTGGTTGATAGATGACATTGGATTCATCCAACGCATCAGCAAAACTGGTGTCATTATCAATTGTAGCCTACAGGGGTATTTGTTTTCATATGTTTTCATGTGTTTTTAGGAGTATGTGTTTTTCAGGTGTTTTCAGGAGTATATGTTTTCAGGTGTTTTCAAAAGTATGTGTTTTCATCAAAAAGATTCCAACTCAGGTCGAAATAGGAGAACTTTGGATAGTAACTTATTCCTAGGTTGTGTTAGGAATATTCAAATCTGAGATCAAGATAGTAGCATACGTCATCTATTCCGGTGTATTTCAGTTCGGGCCCCCAGCTGTATCCAGAAGATAATCTCCTCTATCATTGCTTTGGTCCCTGCAGTGGGCCTGATTTCTACTGTGCACTCTACTTCACTTCATGCTGGTGTACATTTGGTTTCCATTTACTATGAGATTTCCATAGCTATATATGGTATATTTCATTGTAAAACAATCTATGTGTCGTGCCTTACTAGCCTCTTGGCCAATAAACATCTATATAAACATCTATTCTAGGGCTGACTTGTATACTGGTGGGAACTGTTCACAGACGGACCTTTTACATGACACATTTAGTCTCTCACACCCAACTAGATACCCTACTGCACACCCCACTGGACACCCTACTGGACACAGAAATAGAATGACTAGAAGGGAAATTCCTATTCCAGTCAACATGCTGTGTGGATGGCCATATTAAGTTTACCCATGAGTGTAGCCCTGGATTCCAAATCAACCCGTAGCCCTTCCTCCCTAGGCACTCCTGTAGATCTGAAGGGATTGTATAGGTCGTAAGGAATATAGCAAAATTCAACCCAGTCTATCAGAAGACAAGGTGAAGCAAGTGCTATGTTGTTTATACCTATCCAATCCCTTCAGATCAACCGGAGTACCTAGGGAAGCTGGGCTATGAGTTGATTTTGATATTCAACATACCATTCAAATTGCAGTGGTCTGAGGGCCTTTTTTTAAAACCTCTCTTTAACTTTGTGTGTTCTAGGGATTCTAATTCTATGACACTGCAATAAGTCAGGTCCCCTGGATCTTCATGCACATATTCTGAAACTGGCATTCATTTTTTTGTGTTCTTGGCAGCATATTGTCTCAGAACCCCTCAGAACCCCTGAGCTTTCTCAGATGCTGAGAAATTATTTGTGATAGATTATGGATTTCCATATGGAAATGTTTGAATGTAGAAATCAAATCCTATTTCAAGGTGGATGCTTGGTGGCTTACTAAAGCAAAACTAACCACTCCTGAAGGAGAGCAACCAGTATCAGAGATCTAAAGTCATATCAATAAACATTGAAATTGAGAGGAGAATTTCTCTTGCCAACTTTTTCAGTCATCAGTTAATAAATAAAACAGGCAGTGGAATGAAGTAGTTTGACAATGGCAGTTTTGGCAGTTTCAATTTAGCTAGCTATCTAGCTAACGTCAATGGCATTTATATAAACTATCAATCAGATGGTTAACTAGCAAATATATTCATTTTCCTCTTTTATCTAAAGCTGCCTGATAAAGCTAGCCAGTTGATGGTAAAGCTAGGATGAATGTCAGAGGCCAGATAGCTAATGCAAAAGTGGGTGTCAATGCAATGGCTGGTCTGGAGTTTGTCTGAAATGTACCATTATATTTCACATAAGCAAACTAATGCCTTTTCACCAAAAACTAGATGTACACAGATAAAAGAGACAATTACCTAGTCGATAGTTTTGATTTTCTTTACCTCATCTTCTCTTGCTCATGTGGGTAGCTACTTCCTGATATTTGATTGATGGAAGAATCCAGCCAAAGGTTAGGCGGCTGTGATTTTGGCAGAAGTAAAATGTCCTGCCCCCAGAGCGCAAATCAAGATTTTACTTGCAAATCTCTTCCTACAAATTTACTAAACTTTTTACAATGTGACAACAGTGACAGAACTCCAAGCGTGTGTGGATTCAAAATCTGCAAGGGTATTTAGGATTTACAGCAGAATATTTATAGTCGTAAATGAATTTGCAATAATTCTGAATAAAAATTATGCTTATTGAATGTATTTAAATGTCAAGTTACAAATTTGTGACCATTGTTAAATCTGTCACACATCATGATACAAGCAGCTTGCAAAATTAAATTAGACATTCGCGAATCGTAACCACAAAACTCGATTTGCAACCACGAAATGTTTCATACAAACTCACGTAGTTCTGTCATCATTATAATAATTTTTTTGTTTCCTCAACTTGCTCAACAGCCACACCATTCATTACCAGAGGTCTAGAACATAGGAAATGATTTGTACCAATTGTAATGCTCTTAGTTTTAGATATGTAAGTATACAATGTTGATTCGTACACAGAGCCCACTGGACATAGACGTCAGTTCAACGTCTAGTTTTGATGTTGAGGTTTCTACTAACGTGAATTCAACATGAAATCAACAAAAGGTCAACCATGTCATTGGCTTTAGGTTAAAAGTTAGGTGAAAGAAAGACGAAAAGCCCTTATGTTGATGACTTTTTGCAAATCCATTCAGTTTTCCACATTGATTCAACATCATCACATTGATCTTTTGGGGTTGAAATAACATGAAACAATGTTGATTCAACCAGTTTTTGCCCAGTGGGAGGTATTCTTTTTAAGGCTAATGGTAGACCATTAGTAAATAGAGAACAGTAAAGGACCAAGACAGCTGCCTTGCAGAACACCACACATTACCTGTTTTACATTAGACAAGCTTTCATTAAAGAAGACCCTCTGTGTTCAATGAACCATTATTGCAGGTCCGCCCAAACCCTACCTCTAGTTTGGATGTGAGTCCCAACAATCTCCCCTTTCAACTGAAGTGTGCACTCCTTTACTACTCCCCACAAATGTATAGGCATTGGATTAGTGTTGGCATGGGCTAGAGTGTCACGTTGGCATAAATGGTCGGGAGACAGGCACAGGAATGCGTTAATAGGGGTTTTTATTTACCCAAATCAGAGCATGCCGTGTAAAGGCACGGGGACAAAGACCAAACAAACACTATACAAAACATAGGGTTGAACCTCAAACAAAAAAGCGAGGAATAAATAGCACAAGTGCATAATGATTATCACACGGGACGAGACTCATAATCATCTGCTCAATACATGTGGCACGAAAGCCAAAACATAGCACAGGTACTCACAGGACCAACTGACATTGGAACAATAATTAACAAGACAATGGTGAACCAAGGGCACACTTATACAATTACTAAATCGGGGAAAAGGGACCAGGTGTGTGTAATGACAGTTCCGGAGGGATCCGTGACATAGAGAAGGTTTCCACATACCAGTCATTTCCTTTTAAAGCCATTAAGTACATTGATCAAGTGCACACTTCAGGAGACAGGAGAGGTTATTGGGACACACATCCAGAGTCAGGTCTAGCCTAACAGATGTAGAACTGAAACAAGGAGGTGAAGATATTTATGTTCTGAATCATTCAGATAGGAGGAACCTGCAACAGGTGACATGTACAAAACACTGTATGTATTCATAGAATAGGACAGCAACGTTTGAAACATTCATATCGTTCACAGACAGAGAGTTGGTCTGTGATATGTAGAGTATACGTACCTTGGGTGGCTAGCGTCTCCAATTGTCACGCTCGTCAAAAGGAGTGGACCAAAGCGCAGCGTGGTAATTGTTCATCGTATAATTTATTTTACCTCAGAACACTACAAACCAAAAGAATAAACAATGACCGTCACGTCTTGTAGGCTTAACAAGCAGTACAAAAAAATAAGATCCTACAGGTGGGGGGGAAAGGCTGCCTAAGTATGATTCCTAATCGGAGACAACGATAGACAGCTGCCTTTGATTAGGAACCATACTCAACTCAAAACAAAGAAATAGACATCATAGAATGCCCACCCCACACCCTGACCTAACCACATAGAGAAACAAACCCTCTCTCTCAGGTCAGGGCGTGACAACAATAGCCTTTCAGGCATTGAGTACATACCAAATAGCACCCTATTCCCTATATAGTGCCCACGGGTCTCTGGTGAAAAGTTGTGCGCTACAGAGGGAATAGGGTGTCATTTGGGATGTAGATATTAAGTTTTTCATCGTTGAGATAGTACAGTGGAAAATAGTGAATTGACTTTGCTTATACTAATGGAAAACCCATGTTTTTTTTCTCTCCCCCCCTTTTTCCTACTTTTATACTGAAGGCTGGTGATTGGTTTTGTCGGAGGGCTCTGTGAAGACGGATGTCTACTGTAATGTAAAGGCAATGCAGAAAAACAGGGTGGAAACTACCTATAAATGTTATAGTTAGCGTGGTGGAAACTACCTTCCAGAAGTAAATTGTTACTTCTGGAAACCAGCCCATCAATCTCTATAGATATCCTGGTATTCCTGGACTAACAATACTCCAATGGAGAGTGAGAGAGTAAGAGTACTGTATGTATCAAGAATGTCAGAGTGAGAGAGCTGATCTAGGATCAGTTCCTTCGTGTCCAAATATTATCTTATTCATTAGAATCTAAAAGTCAAAACTGATCCCAGAAAAGCGCTCTTACTCTGGGATGCTTAATGAATATGTTCATATACACTTATTATTGTTTTTGAACATCAAAATTTAGGTCCAGAAATGTTCAGATAGCTGCGTATAAAGTTGTTACTATTTAACTACGCATTCTCTGTCAAGTTAAAAACATCGAGAAGACTAAACATTTCTCACAGATCTAAGGTTCAACGTTCTCTTCTCAAGTGTGGAAACAATGAAACGATATTGTAGTGGAAGAAATACTGATTCCTTCAATGAAACTAGAACAAAACAGGGTCATTCATATTTATGCGTCCCAAACGGTACCCTATTCAATATATTAGAAGTAGGGTGCCATTTAGGACGCAGCCCCAATTGTCCTCCCTATTGAGGGTGATATGATTATAGTACACATAATCTACTTCATGTGTTTTTCCAAACCCCCGGCCAGAACTGTTCTCTTTGCTCTTCACTGTGAGGGTACAGGCACTATCGAGGAACCAGGCCAATATGGTTTCACTGTGAGGGCACAGGCGCTATCGAGGAATCATGCCAATATGGTTTCACTGTGAGTGTACAGGCACTATCGAGGAATCAGGCCAATATGGTTTCACTGTGAGTGTACAGGCACTATCGAGGAATCAGGCCTATATGGTTTCACTGTGAGTGCACAGGCGCTATCGAGGAATCAGGCCAATATGCTTTCCATTTGGGCTGCTGCCTCTTTTGTTTTGAGGTACAGTGACATCCCTCAATGTCCCCAGCATTTCAACAACAGGCAAACAATATTTGCACACAGAATCCTTTGTCTTTTAAAGGAGGTAGCAGATACTACATTTAAGATAACAAAATGAATGGAAAAAGTTTAGAGTAACATTATATTAACAATAAGTTAATCATTTTGAAATGTACCTAGCAATAACTTGAAAGATGAAACGATTTATATGGGTTCTTGACAAAAGCCAACAGTAACAAGGAAAAGTCCTGGAAATATTTACCAAGCAAGTGTTTTCTTAACTGAATCTTTGCAGTGCTGTGTTTTGCAAAGAACTTCTAGGACATAAAAAAAACAGGAAAATAAGTAAGTCTGAAGGTTAGAATTTAGAATCCAGATTTAAATTCCTAATATAAAGGTCAGTAGACTCCCTCGCACCGGGCCGGACCAGACCAGACTAGACCAGACCAGACCACTCTCTTTTACCAAGGCACTGCAGCCTGGCGTCTTGCTCTCCCCTTCAGACCCTAGTGGCTGGTTAGCTGGCTAGCTGGGATAAAAGTATTTCCTTAGATCTCCTTGTTTAGTCTGTGGATATTCACTGGGAAGGGGACAGAGGATGATAAAGGGACAGTTGGATGTGAGTTACAGACAGTAAGGAGTAATAGCTTACCTACATGAGCTGGGGATGGGATAGGGGCAAGGGACATGTAAAGAGTTCCTGTAACTTTCCTATAGGGGCAAGGGACATATGAAGAGTTCCTGTAACTTACCTATAGAGGCTGGGATAGGGGCAAGGGACATGTAAAGAGTTCCTGTAACTTACCTATAGAGGCTGGGATAGGGGCAAGGGACAAATATAAAGAGTTCCTGTAACTTACCTACATGAGCTGGGTCTGGAGTAGGGGCGAGGGACATATAAAGAGTTCCTATAACTTACCAATAGGGGCAAGGGACATATGAAGAGTTCCTGTAACTTACCTATAGTGGCTGGGATAGGGGCAAGGGACATAAAAAGAGTTCCTGTAACTTACCTACAGGGTCTGGGATAGGGTCAAGGGACAAATATAAAGAGTTCCTGTAACTTTCCTATAGAGGCTGGGATAGGGGCGATGGACATATATAGAGTTCCTGTAACTTACCTAAATGAGCTGGGTCTGGGGTAGGGGCAAGGGACATATAAAGAGTTCCTATAACATACCAATAGGGGCAAGGGACATATGAAGAGTTCCTGTAACTTACCTATAGTGGCTGGGATATGGGCAAGGTACATATATAGAGTTCCTGTAACTTACCTACATGAGCTGGGTCTGGGGTAGGGGCAAGGGACATATAAAGAGTTCCTATAACTTACCAATAGGGGCAAGGGACATATGAAGAGTTCCTGTAACTTACCTATAGTGGCTGGGATAGGGGCAAGGGACATAAAAAGAGTTCCTGTAACTTACCTACATGAGCTGGGATAGGGGCAAGGGGCAAGGGACATAAAAAGAGTTCCTGTAACTTACCTACATGAGCTGGGATAGGGGCAAGGGACATATAAATAGTTCCTGTAACTTACCTGTAGGGGCTGGGACATATAAAGAGTTCCTGGAACTTACCAATAGGGGCAATATTTTTTTTTAAAGTGCAAATCATTCCCAGAACAACAGCAAATGGCCTTGAGGATGCTGGGGTAAACAGGTACAAACGTATCTATATCCACAGTAAAATGAGTCCTATATCGACATAACGTGAAAAGCCGCTCAGCAAGGAAGAAGCGACTGCTCCAAAACCGCCATAAAAAAGCCAGACTACGGTTTGCATCTGCACATGGAGACAAAGATCGTACTTTTTGGAGAAATGTCCTCTGGTCTGATGAAACAAAAATAGAACTGTTCGGCCATAATGACCATCAAAATGTTTGGTGGAATAAGGGGGAGGCTTGCAAGCCGAAGAACACCATCCCAACCGTGAAGCACGGGGGTGGCAGCATCATGTTGTGGGGGTGCTTTGCTGCAGAAGGGACTGGTGCACTTCACAAAATAGATGGCATCATGAGTGAGGGAAATTATGTGGATATATAAAAGCAACATCTCAAGACATCAGTCAGGAAGATAAAGCTTGGTCGCAAATGGGTCTTCCAAATGGACAATAAACCCAAGCATACTTCCAAAGTTGTGGCAAAATGGCTTAAGGATAACACAGTCAAGGTATTGGAGTGGCCATCACAAAGCCCTGACCTCATTCCTATAGAACATTTGTGGTCAGAACTGAAAAAGTGTGTAAGAGCAAAGAGGCCTACAAACCTGACTCGGTTACACCAGCTCTTTCAGGAGGAATGGACCAAAATTAACCTAAGGTGTATGTAAACTTCCGACTTCAACTGTATATATATATATATATATATATATATATATATATATATATATATATTGCTGAGGCCGTAGGAGGGCAACAACCCAGCAGCAGGACCGCTACCTCTGCCTTTGTGCAAGGAGGAGCAGGAGAAGCACTGCCAGAGCCCTGCAAAATGACCTCCAGCAGGCCACAAATGTGCATGTGTCTGCTCAAACGGTCAGAAACAGACTCCATGAGGGTGGTATGAGGGCCCAACGTCCACAGGTGGGGGTTGTGCTTACAGCCCAACACCGTGCAGGGTGTTTGGCATTTGCCAGAGAACACCAAGATTGGCAAATTCGCCACTGGTGCCCTGTGCTCTTCACAGATGAAAGCAGGTTCACACTGAGCACATGTGACAGACGTGACAGAGTCTGGAGACGCCGTGGAGAATGTTCTGCTGCCTGCAACATCCTCCAGCATCACCGGTTTGGCGGTGGGTCAGTCATGGTGTGGGGTGGCATTTCTTTGGGGGGCCGCACAGCCCTCCATGTGCTCGCCAGAGGTAGCCTGACTGCCATTAGGTACCGAGATGAGATCCTCAGACCCCTTGTGAGACCATATGCTGGTGCGGTTGGCCCTGGGTTCCTCCTAATGCAAGACAATGCTAGACCTCATGTGGCTGGAGTGTGTCAGCAGTTCCTGCAAGAGGAAGGCATTGATGCTATGGACTGGCCCGTCCGTTCCCCAGACCTGAATCCAATTGAGCACATCTGGGACATCATGTCTCACTCCATCCACCAATGCCACGTTGCACCACAGACTGTCCAGGAGTTGGCGGATGCTTTAGTCCAGGTCTGGGAGGAGATCCCTCAGGAGACCATCCGCCACCTCATCAGGAGCATGCCCAGGCGTTGTAGGGAGGTCATACAGGCACGTGGAGGCCACACACTACTGAGCCTCATTTTGACTTGTTTTAAGGACATTACATCAAAGTTGGATCAGCCTGTAATGTGGTTTTCCACTTTCATTTTGAGTATGACTCCAAATCCAGACCTCCATGGGTTGATAAATTGGATTTCCATTGACTATTTTTGTGTGATTTTGTTGTCAGCACATTCAACTATGTAAAGAAAAAAGTATTTAATAAGCTTATTTAATTCATTCAGATCTAGGATGTGTTATTTTAGTGTTCCCTTTATTTTTTTGAGCAGTGTATATTATATTTAAATAAATATATATATATTTATTTTTTTACAGAGGTTACCTTAAATATTTTTGTGAATGTCACTTACCTGATCAGGAATTCCCTGGGTCCTTTCCTGGCCAGACAGGCCACATGATCAGGAAAAACTCTAGGTCCTCTCTATACCAAAGTATATAGCAACACGTCAATCTATACATCCGTTAAACATTGATTGTCCCACCAAATAAACCAACAAGTTTAATTTTTGATTTTGAACGCTTGTTTAGGTTTGTGAATATTAATTGACTATGGCAGCCTTTTGTGAATACGCACTCTTAGTAGAATCTGGGGGTAATTAAATCGATAAAACAGATTTATGATTTAGTGAAATTGAATACTCTCTTTAATGAGTCATTTTATCCTCTTTTGGCAGAGTGCAGGCTATGATGTAAGATTTATAACCGTGTGCAGTGCACACACCAAGAATCTTGTGAAGAAACTGTTGTTATTCACTTGAGTTCTCTAAACAAAAGCTTTCTCACAGCGTATTAACGATGACAAAGAGATACTCCCAAACCACAGTAAAGACTAGTAATGAGGAACATCCGTGGAATCTACAACCACAGCAACTCCCATTCAACCATGATTTCAACACAGAGGAGAGGAGGGAGATCACTTTTTATGATGTATTATAACTTGACTTACAAACTAAAAAGACCTACACTAAACAGACCTACACTGAACAGACCTACACACTAAACAGATCTACACACTAAACAGACCTACACACTAAACAGACCTACACACTAAACAGACCTACACACTATACAGACCTACACACTAAACAGACCTACTCACTAAACAGACCTACACTAACATAACTACACACTAAACATACCGACACACTAAACAGACCTTCACACTAAACAGACCTACACTAAACAGACCTACACACTAAACAGATCTACACTAAACAGACCTACACTAAACAGACCTACACACTAAACAGACCTACACTAAACAGACCTACACACTTAACAGACCTACACTAACCAGACCTACACACTTAACAGACCTACACTACACAGACCTACACACTAAACAGACCTACACACTAAACAGAACTACACTGAACAGACCTACACACTATACAGACCTACACTAACCAGACCTACACAGTTAACAGACCTGCACTAAACAGACCTACACTAAACAGACCTACACACTATACAGACCTACACACTAAACAGACCAACACACTAAACAGACCTACACACTAAACAGACCTACACTAAACAGACCTACACACTATACAGACCTACACAATAAACAGACCTACACACTTAACAGACCTACACTAAACAGACCTACACTAAACAGACCTACACTATACAGACCTACACACTATACAGACCTACACACTAAACAGACCAACACACCAAACAGACCTACACACTAAACAGACCTACACACTACACAGACCTACACTAAACAGACACACACACTAAACAGACACACACACTAAACAAACCTACACACTAAACAGACCTACACACTATACAGACCTACACACTAAACAGACCTACACACTAAACAGACCTACACTAACATGCCTACACACTAAACATACCGACACACTAAACAGACCTACACACTAAACAGACCTACACACTTAACAGACCTACACTAAACAGACCTACACAAAACAGACCTACACACTATACAGACCTACACACTAAACAGACCAACACACTAAACAGACCTACACACTAAACAGACCTACACACTAAACAGACCTACACACTAAACAGACCAACACACTAAACAGACCTACACACTAAACAGACCTACACACTAAACAGACCTACACTAAACAGACACACACACTAAACAGACCTACACACTAAACAGACCTACACACTATACAGACCTACACACTAAACAGACCTACACACTAAACATACCGACACACTAAACAGACCTACACTAAACAGACCTACACACTAAACAGACCTACACACTAAACAGACCTACACACTTAACAGACCTACACTAAACAGACCTACACTAAACAGACCTACACACTATACAGACCTACACACTAAACAGACCAACACACTAAACAGACCTACACACTAAACAGACCTACACACTAAACAGACCAACACACTAAACAGACCTACACACTAAACAGACCTACACACTAAACAGACCTACACTAAACAGACACACACGCTAAACAGACCTACACACTAAACAGACCTACACACTATACAGACCTACACACTAAACAGACCTACACACTAAACAGACCTACACTAACATACCTACACACTAAACATACCGACACACTAAACAGACCTTCACACTAAACAGAGCTACACTAAACAGACCTACACACTAAACAGATCTACACTAAACAGACCTACACTAAACAGACCTACACACTAAACAGACCTACACTAAACAGGCCTACACACTGAACAGACCTACACACTTAACAGACCTACACTATACAGACCTACACACTAAACAGACCTACACACTAAACAGACCTACACTATACAGACCTACACACTAAACAGACCTACACACTAAACAGACCTACACACTAAACAGACCTACACTAAACAGACCTACACTAAACAGACACACACACTAAACAGACCTACATTCTAAACAGACCTACACACTATACAGACCTACACACTAAACAGACCTACACTAACATACCTACACACTAAACAGACCTTCACACTAAACAGACCTTCACACTAAACAGACCTACACTAAACAGACCTACACACTAAACAGATCTACACTAAACAGACCTACACTAAACAGACCTACACACTAAACAGACCTACACACTAATCAGACCTACACACTAAACAGACCTACACTAAACAGAGCTACACACTAAACAGACCTACACTAAACAGACCTACACTAAACAGACCCACACACTAAACAGAACTACACACTAAACAGACCTACACACTATACAGACCTACACACTAAACAGACCTTCACACTAAACAGTCCTACACTAAACAGACCTACACACTATACAGACCTGCACTCTAAACAGACCTACACTAAACAGACCTACACTAAACAGACCTACTGTCACGTCCTGACCAGTAAAAAGGGTCATTGGCCATAGTAGAATGGTCAGGGCGTGGCAGGGGGGTTGTTTTGTGTGTTTTGGGGTTTTTTGGTTCTAGGGGAATTTGTTCTAGTTTTCTATTTATATGTTTCGTTTTCCATGTTTGGCCGAGTATGGTTTCCAATCAGAGGCAGGTGTCTTTCGTTGTCTCTGATTGGAAGCCATACTTAGGCAGTCTGTTTTCCTTTGGGTTTTGTGGGTGGTTGCTTTCTGTTTAGTGTGTTAGTTACCTGACAGAACTGTTTGGCTGTCGTTTGTTTTCTTTGCGAAGTGCTTTCATTAAAAGTCAAAGATGAGCACTCAACACGCTGCGCCTTGGTCTCTTCAATACGACGCTTGTGACACCTACACACTAAACAGACCTACACTAAACAGACCTACACTAAACAGACCTACACACTAAACAGACCTACACGAAACAGACTTCATTTCATTGAAGTGTGTATGTACAATGTGGACTGTGTACACCACCGCTATTCTTATCGGAATCCCATTTGACTGTCAGACAGCTAGCTGTTTTCACTGTTTTACAGCTGAGGGCTGGGCTGGTGACACACAGCTAAAGAAGACTGACAGTTTTCCAGACTGTACGTCTGTGAGGAGTCAGGTGCTTGAGGTGTTCACAGTATCACAGACATCTATCCTGCTTTACTTTAATTTACTATACTTTACTCTATTTTATTTTACTGTACTTTACTGTATTTTACTTTACTTTAATGTATTGTACTTTACTGCGTTTGACATTACTGTATTTTACTTTACTGTATTGTACTTTACTGCATTTGATGTTGCTGTATTTTACATTACTGTATTGTACTTTACTGCATTTGATGTTACTGTATTTTACTTTACTGTACTTGGTTTACTTTACTGTACTTTATTGTACTGAACTGTATTGTACTTTACTGCATTTAACGTTACTGTGTTGTACTTTACTGCATTTGACATTACTGTATTTACTTTACTGTATTGTACTTTACTGCATTTGATGTTACTGTATTTTACTTTACTGTACTTTACTATACTGAATTGTATTGTACTTTCCTGTATTTTACTTGTACATTTTCCAAACAGTCAAAGAGATGACTGGACAAAATGTGAAAGTGAGAGCAGAGCGTAGCACACATCCCCTTGCTTCAGGTTGTATGAAGCAGCTGGCTATCCACACACACACACACACACACACACACACACACACACACACACACACACACACACACACACACACACACACACACACACACACACACACACACACACACACACACACACACACACACACACACCCATGCGCACACGCTCACACACACACCTCAAGCAGCCATACATAATGAGCATGCCCAGACACACATTCCTCCCAGTAAATGTGTGTTCTACAATGTCTAGTATATATCCCCCACCACACACACACACACACACACACACACACACACACACACACACACACACACACACACACACACACACACAGACACACAGGCACACACACACACACACACACGCACACACACACACACACACACACACACAGACACTGACACACACAGGCACACACACACACACACACTGTTCTTTAAATGGATAATTTAGCTGAGCATCCCAGTGTGTTTGAGGTAACGTCTGCTGATGGGTAGTGAAGGGAAGGTAGTCTGGGGGCGTAATACGTATCAAAGGCAAAGTACCTGGTAGCTACAACATAGTTTCACTGTCACAGGAAGTTCACGAGGTTTTCATTCACTAGATACTTATTAACACTTATTCTTAAAGGAGAATCAACTCCCTCTTTAGTGATTTCAAACAAGCGACAATTAAAGCAATGCTTACGTGTGGAAAAGTGTTTCAATTATCTTGTGTCACACAAAGGGGAAATATTAAAACAATTTAATTAGAGCAGAGTCTTTAGTGATTTGTAGAAGAAGTACCAGCTAAGTAATGTTCTACCTGTGGGGAAAAAAAGTGCTTCACTTATCTTATCGCATCACATCACACATAACTCAGAAGCCTGCTTAATAGTTTCCTGATTACTTCTATCTACACAACACAAGAGCTCTTTAATAAAAACTATATATATATAATATATATATATATATATATATATATAATATATATATATATATATATATATATATATATATTAAAAGCTGGTTTCCTGTGCTTTACAGTAACTCAGCCTAGACACCCTAAAGAGCAAGTAGCCACAGAGTAGGAAAAACTCCCTAGAAGGAAAAAGATTTCATGAGGAACCGGACTCCTCCTCTGGCTACGTACTGGATGCATGAGTATGTGGATGTCTAGCACAGGAGGTTGGTCGCAACCTTAATTAGGGAGGACAGGCTCGTGGTAATGGCTGGAGTGGAATAGATGGAATGGTTTTGATGACAGCCATTATTATGAGCCGACGTCCCCTCAGCAGCCTCCGTTGATATCTAGGTAGTGTAGTTTAAAGTAATGTTGTGTATACTGTATATTTTACCATTCACTACTATGTCTATGGCAAGTTGGAGAATTATTTATCAAAAATAAGTGAACAAAGAATTGTTGAGGAAAAGTGCAAAGAGCAGATTTGTTAAGTCTCTAAGAAACTTGAAAGGAGACTTAATTGGTGGCTTTTTTAGCATGAAAGTTGAGCCGCTGCAGAACAATATTTCCTAGAAGTTTATGTTTTCAGCTGATCTGGGTTCAGCCCTGTTCAGTGTGGATACTTATTATAGAATAATTATATAATGCATTCTTGGTACGCTCTGGTGAACAAACGCTTCGGTTGTAATCATATGCTTTTCAACTATAGAGAAAAGTTTGTTTTTTTTTAACTCTAGTCGTGCTGAAAATTGTAGACTTGAGAAAATCCCTTGAAAAACTATATTCTATAAGAACTTCAGAACTGCCAGATCTGACCGTTTCATTCCGCCTGTTCTATTCCGTCTGTACTTTCTGTCTACCGTGTTGTTCTGTTCCGTCTGTACTTTCTGTCTACCAGGGCTGTTATGTTCCGTCTGTACTTTCTGTCTACCAGGGCTGTTATGTTCCGTCTGTACTTTCTGTCTACCAGGGCTGTTATGTTCCGTCTGTACTTTCTGTCTACCAGGGCTGTTATGTTCCGTCTGTACTTTCTGTCTACCAGGGCTCTTATGTTCCGTCTGTACTTTCTGTCTACCAGGGCTGTTATGTTCCGTCTGTACTTTCTGTCTACCAGGGCTGTTATGTTCCGTCTGTACTTTCTGTCTACCAGGGCTGTTATGTTCCGTCTGTACTTTCTGTCTACCAGGGCTGTTATGTTCCATCTGTACTTTCTGTCTACCAGGGCTCTTATGTTCCGTCTGTACTTTCTGTCTACCAGGGCTGTTATGTTCCGTCTGTACTTTCTGTCTACCAGGGCTGTTATGTTCCGTCTGTACTTTCTGTCTACCAGGGCTGTTATGTTCCGTCTGTACTTTCTGTCTACCAGGGCTCTTATGTTCCATCTGTACTTTCTGTCTACCAGGGCTCTTATGTTCCATCTGTACTTTCTGTCTACCAGGGCTGTTATGTTCCGTCTGTACTTTCTGTCTACCAGGGCTGTTATGTTCCATCTGTACTTTCTGTCTACCAGGGCTGTTATGTTCCATCTGTACTTTCTGTCTACCAGGGCTGTTATGTTCCATCTGTACTTTCTGTCTACCAGGGCTCTTATGTTCCATCTGTACTTTCTGTCTACCAGGGCTGTTATGTTCCGTCTGTACTTTCTGTCTACCAGGGCTGTTATGTTCCGTCTGTACTTTCTGTCTACCATGTTGTTCTGTTCCGTCTGTACTTTCTGTCTACCAGGGCTGTTATGTTCCATCTGTACTTTCTGTCTACCAGGGCTGTTATGTTCCGTCTGTACTTTCTGTCTACCAGGGCTGTTATGTTCCATCTGTACTTTCTGTCTACCAGGGCTGTTATGTTCCATCTGTACTTTCTGTCTACCAGGGCTCTTATGTTCCATCTGTACTTTCTGTCTACCAGGGCTCTTATGTTCCATCTGTACTTTCTGTCTACCAGGGCTGTTATGTTCCATCTGTACTTTCTGTCTACCAGGGCTGTTATGTTCCATCTGTACTTTCTGTCTACCAGGGCTCTTATGTTCCATCTGTACTTTCTGTCTACCAGGGCTGTTATGTTCCGTCTGTACTTTCTGTCTACCAGGGCTGTTATGTTCCGTCTGTACTTTCTGTCTACCAGGGCTCTTATGTTCCATCTGTACTTTCTGTCTACCAGGGCTGTTATGTTCCATCTGTACTTTCTGTCTACCAGGGCTGTTATGTTCCGTCTGTACTTTCTGTCTACCAGGGCTGTTATGTTCCATCTGTACTTTCTGTCTACCAGGGCTGTTATGTTCCGTCTGTACTTTCTGTCTACCAGGGCTGTTATGTTCCGTCTGTACTTTCTGTCTACCAGGGCTCTTATGTTCCGTCTGTACTTTCTGTCTACCAGGGCTCTTATGTTCCATCTGTACTTTCTGTCTACCAGGGCTGTTATGTTCCGTCTGTACTTTCTGTCTACCAGGGCTGTTATGTTCCGTCTGTACTTTCTGTCTACCAGGGCTCTTATGTTCCATCTGTACTTTCTGTCTACCAGGGCTGTTATGTTCCGTCTGTACTTTCTGTCTACCAGGGCTCTTATGTTCCGTCTGTACTTTCTGTCTACCATGTTGTTCTGTTCCGTCTGTACTTTCTGTCTACCAGGGCTGTTATGTTCCGTCTGTACTTTCTGTCTACCAGGGCTGTTATGTTCCATCTGTACTTTCTGTCTACCAGGGCTGTTATGTTCCGTCTGTACTTTCTGTCTACCAGGGCTGTTATGTTCCGTCTGTACTTTCTGTCTACCAGGGCTCTTATGTTCCATCTGTACTTTCTGTCTACCAGGGCTGTTATGTTCCGTCTGTACTTTCTGTCTACCAGGGCTGTTATGTTCCATCTGTACTCTCTGTCTACCAGGGCTGTTATGTTCCGTCTGTACTTTCTGTCTACCAGGGCTGTTATGTTCCGTCTGTACTTTCTGTCTACCAGGGCTGTTATGTTCCGTCTGTACTTTCTGTCTACCAGGGCTGTTATGTTCCATCTGTACTTTCTGTCTACCATGGCTGTTATGTTCCGTCTGTACTTTCTGTCTACCAGGGCTGTTATGTTCCGTCTGTACTTTCTGTCTACCAGGGCTGTTATGTTCCGTCTGTACTTTCTGTCTACCAGGGCTGTTATGTTCCATCTGTACTCTCTGTCTACCAGGGCTGTTATGTTCCGTCTGTACTTTCTGTCTACCAGGGCTGTTATGTTCCGTCTGTACTTTCTGTCTACCATGTTGTTCTGTTCCGTCTGTACTTTCTGTCTACCAGGGCTGTTATGTTCCATCTGTACTTTCTGTCTACCAGGGCTCTTATGTTCCGTCTGTACTTTCTGTCTACCAGGGCTGTTATGTTCCGTCTGTACTTTCTGTCTACCAGCGCTGTTATGTTCCGTCTGTACTTTCTGTCTACCAGGGCTGTTATGTTCCGTCTGTACTTTCTGTCTACCAGGGCTCTTATGTTCCGTCTGTACTTTCTGTCTACCAGGGCTGTTATGTTCCATCTGTACTTTCTGTCTACCAGGGCTGTTATGTTCCGTCTGTACTTTCTGTCTACCAGGGCTGTTATGTTCCGTCTGTACTTTCTGTCTACCAGGGCTGTTATGTTCCGTCTGTACTTTCTGTCTACCAGGGCTCTTATGTTCCGTCTGTACTTTCTGTCTACCAGGGCTGTTATGTTCCGTCTGTACTTTCTGTCTACCAGGGCTGTTATGTTCCGTCTGTACTTTCTGTCTACCAGGGCTGTTATGTTCCGTCTGTACTTTCTGTCTACCAGGGCTCTTATGTTCCATCTGTACTTTCTGTCTACCAGGGCTGTTATGTTCCGTCTGTACTTTCTGTCTACCAGGGCTGTTATGTTCCGTCTGTACATTCTTTCTACCGTGATGGAAACATATCTAGTCCAACCAAAAGAGAGAGTCAGACGTTTGGTCGTTGAGACCTATGTCTGCCAACACAGGAGGGGTCCACATATTAAAGTAATTCTGTTGGGCTGCAGGTCCAGCTAGCAGCATGAGCAACAGCTCTGACATTTTCCTGCCGAACAGATTATAAAAAATTACCTTGCTAGTCTTGCCCCGCCTTGCCTTGCCGACCCTCTCTTACTGAGCCGTGGTGTACCTCTAGACACTAGTTCTGGTGGGGTGAAGGGAGGAGGAGGGTGGTGGGCAGGAGGAGAGGGAGAAAAAGGAGGAGAAGGAGGAGGGGGAGGGAATAGGGGCTTGTTGTAGGAACATCTTTTGCAGTATCGCTGAGCTAGCAGGCAGCAGACAGCCGTCTGAGGTCATTCTGGGCAACGTTGGCGTTGGCTGCCACGTCACAATACAGATCAACCCCCCAAAACTACTAGGGAAAAGTAGTGCACCACATAGAGAATAGGGTGCCATTTGGTCCTGGTCTAAAGTAGTGCACTACATAGGGAATAGGGTGCCATTGGGTCGTGGTCTAAAGTAGTGCACTACATAGGGAATAGGGTCCCATTGGGTCCTGGTCTAAAGTAGTGCACTACATAGGGAATAGGGTGCCATTTTGGATGCAAATACATATGTAGGGCAAACCCTTTGCCAATGTAAGGTAGTCTGGTGAACAACGCTCACGTGATGAGAAGTGACCTTGTCTGAGACTTGAAGACTTGCGTAAGCTCCCGGAGCTAATGCCTAGTCTTTAGCTTTTAGCTCATAGGGCCTCTAGTGCGCAGCAGACCAGTTTGAATCAAATCGGGCACACCTTTGTAATGAGCGGGAGATACCCTAGAGGTTAGAGGCAGACCTTAAATCGTCTAGAAATATATAGACATATATTTTTATATCCCATGTTGTCATCTCCTGTCAATGTGCCCTTGAGCAAGGCACTTATTAACCCCTAAACTCCCCATTCAGGCAGACAAGCCCATTGCGTTGACAGTGATACTACTAGAGATGATTACTGTTACCATTCCCTACACAGTGCACTACTTTTGGCCAGAGCCCTATGGACCATTCACTATAGGGAATAGGTTGTCATTTGGGACAAAAACCCAATGTTCTATAGCTAACACCTGTGTTTCCACTATGTGTTCTTGTAAGGATCGCTGGAGACGAGAAGCAGGTACCGGGTCAATGCACTCACAATGAAAACATAGTACATTAACAGTGTCTTGCATGACAGAACATATCTATTGGGATCCTCGTGATCATTATGGACAGGAGCGAAATATTTAACAAGTGAGGACAGACAAACCACTCGTTTATATGGCTACATCCCAAACTCATGTTTCCTATTTCCAACTAACTCCTCATCCATCCTGACTTTTGAATAAACACGTCTAATTTCAAACTATATCCTTATCTATCCTGAATTTAGAATAATGTATATTTAGAATAACATGTATATTTCCAACTAACTCCTAATCTCTTCTGACTGTAGAATAAACATTTATTTGATGTCTGTTTTGTGATTATTGTAATCACTGAAAAATTACCCTAAATGTGGTTTTGGATTATGTGTGACAATAATTACCATTACACTATTACCGTTAATATGTCTTTCAATGTCACACCGTGGAAAATCAACTCAATAGTAAGGGCTGCGTACAAAAGGTCAACCTATTCCCTACACAGTGCACTACTTTTGACCAGAGCCCTATGGACCATTCACTATAGGGAATAGGTTGTCATTTGGGACAAAAAAAACAATGTTCTATAGCTAACACCTGTGTTTCCACTATGTGTTCTTGTAAGGATCGCTGGAGACGAGAAGAGGGTACAGGGAGTGAACATTTAATAACCATGGACAGGAACAGAATACAGACAGCGTCTGGACAGGGGAAACGGAAACGACAATAATTCTGACACGTGGATGAAACAGAGGAAACAGACATATATGGGGAAGGCAATCAAAACGTGCAGGAGTCCTGGTGAGTCCAATGAGTGCTGATGAGCGTAATGATGGTGACAGGTGTGTTTAATGAAAGTCAGCCTGACACCCTAGCGCGACAGAGAGGGAGACTGAGAGCTCTGTTCCAGTGTTATTTAACTACCACCTGTTTCCACTCTCTGTTCCTGTCTCCACTCTTTGTTCCAGTGTTCCATAACTACCACCTGTTTCCACTCTCTGTTCCAGTGTTCTACAACTACCACCTGTCTCCACTCTCTGTTCCAGTGTTCTATAACTACCACCTGTCTCCATTCTCTGTTCCAGTGTTCTATAACTACCACCTGTCTCCACTCTCTATTCCAGTGTTCCATAACAACCACCTGTCTCATCTCTCTGTTCCAGTGTTCTATAACTACCACCTGTCTCCACTCTCTGTTCCAGCGTTCTATAACTACCACCTCGCTCCACTCTCTGTTCCAGTGTTCTATAACTACCAACTGTTTCCACTCTCTGATCCAGTGTTCCATAACTACCACCTGTTTCCACTCTCTGTTCCAGTGTTCTATAACAACCACCAGTCTCCACTCTCTGATCCTGTCTCCACTCTCTGTTCCAGTGTTCTATAACTACCACCTGTCTCCACTCTCTGTTCCAGTGTTCTATAACTACCACCTGTCTCCACTCTCTGTTCCAGCGTTCTATAACTACCACCTCTCTCCACTCTCTGTTCCAGTGTTCTATAACTACCAACTGTTTCCACTCTCTGTTCCAGTGTTCCATAACTACCACCTGTTTCCACTCTCTGTTCCTGTCTCCACTCTCTGTTCCAGTGTTCTATAACTACCACCTGTCTCCACTCTCTGTTCCTGTCTCCACTCTCTGTTCCAGTGTTCTATAACTACCACCTGTCTCCACTCTCTGTTCCAGTGTTCTATAACTACCACCTGTCTCTACTCTCTTTTCCAGTGTTCTATTACTACCACCTGTCTCCACTCTCTGTTCCAGTGTTCTATAACTACCACCTGTCTCCACTCTCTGTTCCAGTGTTCTATAACTGCCATCTGTCTCCACACTCTGTTCCAGTGTTCTATAACTACCACCTGTCTCCACTCTCTGTTCCAGTGTTCTATAACTACCACCTGTCTCCACTCTCTGTTCCAGTGTTCTATAACTACCACCTGTCTATACTCTCTGTTCCAGTGTTCTATAACTACCACCTGTCTCCACTCTCTGTTCCAGTGTTCTATAACTACCACCTGTCTCCACTCTCTGTTCCAGTGTTCTATAACTACCACCTGTCTCCACTCTCTGTTCCAGTGTTCTATAACTACCACCTGTCTCCACTCTCTGTTCCAGTGTTCTATAACTACCACCTGTCTCCACTCTCTGTTCCAGTGTTCTATAACTACCACCTGTCTCAAATCTCTGTTCCAGTGTTCTATAACTACCACCTGTCTATACTCTCTGTTCCAGTGTTCTATAACTACCACCTGTCTCCACTCTCTGTTCCAGTGTTCTATAACTACCACCTGTCTCCACTCTCTGTTCCAGTGTTCTATAACTACCACCTGTCTCCATTCTCTGTTCCAGTGTTCTATAACTACCACCTGTCTCCACTCTCTATTCCAGTGTTCCATAACAACCACCTGTCTCCACTCTCTGTTCCAGTGTTCTATAACTACCACCTGTCTCCACTCTCTGTTCCAGCGTTCTATAACTACCACCTCTCTCCACTCTCTGTTCCAGTGTTCTATAACTACCAACTGTTTCCACTCTCTGTTCCAGTGTTCCATAACTACCACCTGTTTCCACTCTCTGTTCCAGTGTTCTATAACAACCACCAGTCTCCACTCTCTGTTCCTGTCTCCACTCTCTGTTCCAGTGTTCTATAACTACCACCTGTCTCCACTCTCTGTTCCTGTCTCCACTCTCTGTTCCAGTGTTCTATAACTACCACCTGTCTCCACTCTCTGTTCCAGTGTTCTATAACTACCACCTCTCTCTACTCTCTTTTCCAGTGTTCTATTACTACCACCTGTCTCCACTCTCTGTTCCAGTGTTCTATAACTACCACCTGTCTCCACTCTCTGTTCCAGTGTTCTATAACTGCCATCTGTCTCCACTCTCTGTTCCAGTGTTCTATAACTACCACCTGTCTCCACTCTCTGTTCCAGTGTTCTATAACTACCACCTGTCTCCACTCTCTGTTCCAGTGTTCTATAACTACCACCTGTCTATACTCTCTGTTCCAGTGTTCTATAACTACCACCTGTCTCCACTCTCTGTTCCAGTGTTCTATAACTACCACCTGTCTCCACTCTCTGTTCCAGTGTTCTATAACTACCACCTGTCTCCACTCTCTGTTCCAGTGTTCTATAACTACCACCTGTCTCCACTCTCTGTTCCAGTGTTCTATAACTACCACCTGTCTCCACTCTCTGTTCCAGTGTTCTATAACTACCACCTGTCTCAAATCTCTGTTCCAGTGTTCTATAACTACCACCTGTCTATACTCTCTGTTCCAGTGTTCTATAACTACCACCTGTCTCCACTCTCTGTTCCAGTGTTCTATAACTACCACCTGTCTCCACTCTCTGTTCCAGTGTTCTATAACTACCACCTGTCTCCATTCTCTGTTCCAGTGTTCTATAACTACCACCTGTCTCCACTCTCTATTCCAGTGTTCCATAACAACCACCTGTCTCCACTCTCTGTTCCAGTGTTCTATAACTACCACCTGTCTCCACTCTCTGTTCCAGCGTTCTATAACTACCACCTCTCTCCACTCTCTGTTCCAGTGTTCTATAACTACCAACTGTTTCCACTCTCTGTTCCAGTGTTCCATAACTACCACCTGTTTCCACTCTCTGTTCCAGTGTTCTATAACAACCACCAGTCTCCACTCTCTGATCCTGTCTCCACTCTCTGTTCTAGTGTTCTATAATGACCACCTGTCTCCACTCTCTGTTCCTGTCTCCACTCTCTGTTCCAGTGTTCTATAACTACCACCTGTCTCCACTCTCTGTTCCAGTGTTCTATAACTACCACCTGTCTCTACTCTCTTTTCCAGTGTTCTATTACTACCACCTGTCTCCACTCTCTGTTCCAGTGTTCTATAACTACCACCTGTCTCCACTCTCTGTTCCAGTGTTCTATAACTGCCATCTGTCTCCACTCTCTGTTCCAGTGTTCTATAACTACCACCTGTCTCCACTCTCTGTTCCAGTGTTCTATAACTACCACCTGTCTCCACTCTCTGTTCCAGTGTTCTATAACTACCACCTGTCTATACTCTCTGTTCCAGTGTTCTATAACTACCACCTGTCTCCACTCTCTGTTCCAGTGTTCTATAACTACCACCTGTCTCCACTCTCTGTTCCAGTGTTCTATAACTACCACCTGTCTCCACTCTCTGTTCCAGTGTTCTATAACTACCACCTGTCTCCACTCTCTGTTCCAGTGTTCTATAACTACCACCTGTCTCCACTCTCTGTTCCAGTGTTCTATAACTACCACCTGTCTCCACTCTCTGTTCCAGTGTTCTATAACTACCACCTGTCTATACTCTCTGTTCCAGTGTTCTATAACTACCACCTGTCTCCACTCTCTGTTCCAGTGTTCTATAACTACCACCTGTCTCCACTCACTGTTCCAGTGTTCTATAACTACCACCTGTCTCCATTCTCTGTTCCAGTGTTCTATAACTACCACCTGTCTCCACTCTCTATTCCAGTGTTCCATAACAACCACCTGTCTCCACTCTCTGTTCCAGTGTTCTATAACTACCACCTGTCTCCACTCTCTGTTCCAGCGTTCTATAACTACCACCTCTCTCCACTCTCTGTTCCAGTGTTCTATAACTACCAACTGTTTCCACTCTCTGTTCCAGTGTTCCATAACTACCACCTGTTTCCACTCTCTGTTCCAGTGTTCTATAACAACCACCAGTCTCCACTCTCTGATCCTGTCTCCACTCTCTGTTCCAGTGTTCTATAACTACCACCTGTCTCCACTCTCTGTTCCAGTGTTCTATAACTACCATCTGTCTCCACTCTCTGTTCCAGCGTTCTATAACTACCACCTCTCTCCACTCTCTGTTCCAGTGTTCTATAACTACCAACTGTTTCCACTCTCTGTTCCAGTGTTCCATAACTACCACCTGTTTCCACTCTCTGTTCCAGTGTTCTATAACAACCACCAGTCTCCACTCTCTGTTCCTGTCTCCACTCTCTGTTCCAGTGTTCTATAACTACCACCTGTCTCCACTCTCTGTTCCTGTCTCCACTCTCTGTTCCAGTGTTCTATAACTACCACCTGTCTCCACTCTCTGTTCCAGTGTTCTATAACTACCACCTGTCTCTACTCTCTTTTCCAGTGTTCTATTACTACCACCTGTCTCCACTCTCTGTTCCAGTGTTCTATAACTACCACCTGTCTCCACTCTCTGTTCCAGTGTTCTATAACTGCCATCTGTCTCCACTCTCTGTTCCAGTGTTCTATAACTACCACCTGTCTCCACTCTCTGTTCCAGTGTTCTATAACTACCACCTGTCTCCACTCTCTGTTCCAGTGTTCTATAACTACCACCTGTCTATACTCTCTGTTCCAGTGTTCTATAACTACCACCTGTCTCCACTCTCTGTTCATTTCTCCACTCTCTGTTCCAGTGTCCCATAACTACCACCTGTCTCCACTCTCTGTTCCTGTCTCCACTCTCTGTTCCAGTGTTCTATAACTACCACCTGTCTCCACTCTCTGTTCCAGTGTTCTATAACTACCACCTGTCTCCACTCTCTGTTCCAGTGTTCTATAACTACCACCTGTCTCCACTCTCTGTTCCAGTGTTCTATAACTACCACCTGTCTCCACTCTCTGTTCCAGTGTTCTATAACTACCACCTGTCTCCACTCTCTGTTCCAGTGTTCTATAACTACCACCTGTCTCCACTCTCTGTTCCAGTGTTCTATAACTACCACCTGTCTCCACTCTCTGTTCCAGTGTTCTATAACTACCACCTGTCTCCACTCTCTGTTCCAGTGTTCTATAACTACCACCTGTCTCCACTCTCTGTTCCAGTGTTCTATAACTACCACCTGTCTCCACTCTCTGTTCATTTCTCCACTCTCTGTTCCAGTGTTCCATAACTACCACCTGTCTCCACTCTCTGTTCCTGTCTCCACTCTCTGTTCCAGTGTTCTATAACTACCACCTGTCTCCACTCTCTGTTCCAGTGTTCTATAACTACCACCTGTCTCCACTCTCTGTTCCAGTGTTCTATAACTACCACCTGTCTCCACTCTCTGTTCCAGTGTTCTATAACTACCACCTGTCTCCACTCTCTGTTCCAGTGTTCTATAACTACCACCTGTCTCCACTCTCTGTTCCAGTGTTCTATAACTACCACCTGTCTCCACTCTCTGTTCCAGTGTTCTATAACTACCACCTGTCTCCACTCTCTGTTCCAGTGTTCTATAACTACCACCTGTCTCCACTCTCTGTTCCAGTGTTCTATAACTACCACCTGTCTCCACTCTCTGTTCCAGTGTTCTATAACTACCACCTGTCTCCACTCTCTGTTCCAGTGTTCTATAACTACCACCTGTCTCCACTCTCTGTTCCAGTGATCTATAACTACCACCTGGCTCCACTCTCTGTTCCAGCGTTCTATAACTACCACCTGTCTCCACTCTCTGTTCCAGTGTTCTATAACTACCACCTGTCTCCACTCTCTGTTCCAGTGTTCTATAACTACCACCTGTCTCCACTCTCTGTTCCAGTGTTCTATAACTACCACCTGTCTCCACTCTCTGTTCCAGTGTTCTATAACTACCACCTGTCTCCACTCTCTGTTCCAGTGTTCTATAACTACCACCTGTCTCCACTCTCTGTTCATTTCTCCACTCTCTGTTCCAGTGTTCCATAACTACCACCTGTCTCCACTCTCTGTTCCTGTCTCCACTCTCTGTTCCAGTGTTATATAACTACCACCTGTCTCCACTCTCTGTTCCAGTGTTCTATAACTACCACCTGTCTCCACTCTCTGTTCCAGTGTTCTATAACTACCACCTGTCTCCACTCTCTGTTCCAGTGTTCTATAACTACCACCTGTCTCCACTCTCTGATCCAGTGTTCTATAACTACCACCTGTCTCCACTCTCTGTTCCAGTGTTCTATAACTACCACCTGTCTCCACTCTCTGTTCCAGTGTTCTATAACTACCACCTGTCTCCACTCTCTGTTCCAGTGTTCCATAACTACCACCTGTCTCCACTCTCTGTTCCAGTGTTCTATAACTACCACCTGTCTCCACTCTCTGTTCCAGTGTTCTATAACTACCACCTGTCTCCACTCTCTGTTCCAGTGTTCTATAACTACCACCTGTCTCCACTCTCTGTTCCAGTGTTCTATAACTACCACCTGTCTCCACTCTCTGTTCCAGTGTTCTATAACTACCACCTGTCTCCACTCTCTGTTCCAGTGTTCTATAACTACCACCTGTCTCCACTCTCTGTTCATTTCTCCACTCTCTGTTCCAGTGTTCCATAACTACCACCTGTCTCCACTCTCTGTTCCTGTCTCCACTCTCTGTTCCAGTGTTATATAACTACCACCTGTCTCCACTCTCTGTTCCAGTGTTCTATAACTACCACCTGTCTCCACTCTCTGTTCCAGTGTTCTATAACTACCACCTGTCTCCACTCTCTGTTCCAGTGTTCTATAACTACCACCTGTCTCCACTCTCTGTTCCAGTGTTCTATAACTACCACCTGTCTCCACTCTCTGTTCCAGTGTTCTATAACTACCACCTGTCTCCACTCTCTGTTCCAGTGTTCTATAACTACCACCTGTCTCCACTCTCTGTTCCAGTGTTCTATAACTACCACCTGTCTCCACTCTCTGTTCCAGTGATCTATAACTACAACCTGTCTCCACTCTCTGTTCCAGCGTTCTATAACTACCACCTGTCTCCACTCTCTGTTCCAGTGTTCTATAACTACCACCTGTCTCCACTCTCTGTTCCAGTGTTCTATAACTACCACCTGTCTCCACTCTCTGTTCCAGTGTTCTATAACTACCACCTGTCTCCACTCTCTGTTCCAGTGTTCTATAACTACCACCTGTCTCCACTCTCTGATCCAGTGTTCTATAACTACCACCTGTCTCCACTCTCTGTTCCAGTGTTCTATAACTACCACCTGTCTCCACTCTCTGTTCCAGTGTTCTATACCTACCACCTGTCTCCACTCTCTGTTCCAGTGTTCCATAACTACCACCTGTCTCCACTCTCTGTTCCAGTGTTCTATAACTACCACCTGTCTCCACTCTCTGTTCCAGTGATCTATAACTACAACCTGGCTCCACTCTCTGTTCCAGCGTTCTATAACTACCACCTGTCTCCACTCTCTGTTCCAGTGTTCTATAACTACCACCTGTCTCCACTCTCTGTTCCAGTGTTCTATAACTACCACCTGTCTCCACTCTCTGTTCCAGTGTTCTATAACTACCACCTGTCTCCACTATCTGTTCCAGTGTTCTATAACTACCACCTGTCTCCACTCTCTGTTCCAGTGTTCTATAACTACCACCTGTCTCCACTCTCTGTTCCAGTGTTCTATAACTACCACCTGTCTCCACTCTCTGTTCATTTCTCCACTCTCTGTTCCAGTGTTCCATAACTACCACCTGTCTCCACTCTCTGTTCCTGTCTCCACTCTCTGTTCCAGTGTTATATAACTACCACCTGTCTCCACTCTCTGTTCCAGTGTTCTATAACTACCACCTGTCTCCACTCTCTGTTCCAGTGTTCTATAACTACCACCTGTCTCCACTCTCTGTTCCAGTGTTCTATAACTACCACCTGTCTCCACTCTCTGTTCCAGTGTTCTATAACTACCACCTGTCTCCACTCTCTGTTCCAGTGTTCTATAACTACCACCTGTCTCCACTCTCTGTTCCAGTGTTCTATAACTACCACCTGTCTCCACTCTCTGTTCCAGTGTTCTATAACTACCACCTGTCTCCACTCTCTGTTCCAGTGTTCCATAACTACCACCTGTCTCCACTCTCTGTTCCAGTGTTCTATAACTACCACCTGTCTCCACTCTCTGTTCCAGTGTTCTATAACTACAACCTGTCTCCACTCTCTGTTCCAGTGTTCTATAACTACCACCTGTCTCCACTCTCTGTTCCAGTGTTCTATAACTACCATCTGTCTCCACTCTCTGTTCCAGTGTTCTATAACTACCACCTGTCTCCACTCTCTGTTCCAGTGTTCTATAACTACCACCTGTCTCCACTCTCTGTTCCAGTGTTCTATAACTACCACCTGTCTCCACTCTCTGTTCCAGTGTTCTATAACTACCACCTGTCTCCACTCTCTGTTCATTTCTCCACTCTCTGTTCCAGTGTCCCATAACTACCACCTGTCTCCACTCTCTGTTCCTGTCTCCACTCTCTGTTCCAGTGTTATATAACTACCACCTGTCTCCACTCTCTGTTCCAGTGTTCTATAACTACCACCTGTCTCCACTCTCTGTTCCAGTGTTCTATAACTACCACCTGTCTCCACTCTCTGTTCCAGTGTTCTATAACTACCACCTGTCTCCACTCTCTGATCCAGTGTTCTATAACTACCACCTGTCTCCACTCTCTGTTCCAGTGTTCTATAACTACGACCTGTCTCCACTCTCTGTTCCAGTGTTCTATAACTACCACCTGTCTCCACTCTCTGTTCCAGTGTTCTATAACTACCACCTGTCTCCACTCTCTGTTCCAGTGTTCTATAACTACCACCTGTCTCCACTCTCTGTTCCAGTGTTCTATAACTACCACCTGTCTCCACTCTCTGTTCATTTCTCCACTCTCTGTTCCAGTGTTCCATAACTACCACCTGTCTCCACTCTCTGTTCCTGTCTCCACTCTCTGTTCCAGTGTTATATAACTACCACCTGTCTCCACTCTCTGTTCCAGTGTTCTATAACTACCACCTGTCTCCACTCTCTGTTCCAGTGTTCTATAACTACCACCTGTCTCCACTCTCTGTTCCAGTGTTCTATAACTACCACCTGTCTCCACTCTCTGTTCCAGTGTTCTATAACTACCACCTGTCTCCACTCTCTGTTCCAGTGTTCTATAACTACCACCTGTCTCCACTCTCTGTTCCAGTGTTCTATAACTACCACCTGTCTCCACTCTCTGTTCCAGTGTTCTATAACTACCACCTGTCTCCACTCTCTGTTCCAGTGTTCTATAACTACCACCTGTCTCCACTCTCTGTTCCAGTGTTCCATAACTACCACACTGTCTCCACTCTCTGTTCCAGTGTTCTATAACTACCACCTGTCTCCACTCTCTGTTCCAGTGTTCTATAACTACCACCTGTCTCCACTCTCTGTTCCAGTGTTCTATAACTACCACCTGTCTCCACTCTCTGTTCCAGTGTTCTATAACTACCATCTGTCTCCACTCTCTGTTCCAGTGTTCTATAACTACCACCTGTCTCCACTCTCTGTTCCAGTGTTCTATAACTACCACCTGTCTCCACTCTCTGTTCCAGTGTTCTATAACTACCACCTGTCTCCACTCTCTGTTCCAGTGTTCTATAACTACCACCTGTCTCCACTCTCTGTTCATTTCTCCACTCTCTGTTCCAGTGTTCCATAACTACCACCTGTCTCCACTCTCTGTTCCTGTCTCCACTCTCTGTTCCAGTGTTATATAACTACCACCTGTCTCCACTCTCTGTTCCAGTGTTCTATAACTACCACCTGTCTCCACTCTCTGTTCCAGTGTTCTATAACTACCACCTGTCTCCACTCTCTGTTCCAGTGTTCTATAACTACCACCTGTCTCCACTCTCTGATCCAGTGTTCTATAACTACCACCTGTCTCCACTCTCTGTTCCAGTGTTCTATAACTACCACCTGTCTCCACTCTCTGTTCCAGTGTTCTATACCTACCACCTGTCTCCACTCTCTGTTCCAGTGTTCCATAACTACCACCTGTCTCCACTCTCTGTTCCAGTGTTCTATAACTACCACCTGTCTCCACTCTCTGTTCCAGTGATCTATAACTACAACCTGGCTCCACTCTCTGTTCCAGCGTTCTATAACTACCACCTGTCTCCACTCTCTGTTCCAGTGTTCTATAACTACCACCTGTCTCCACTCTCTGTTCCAGTGTTCTATAACTACCACCTGTCTCCACTCTCTGTTCCAGTGTTCTATAACTACCACCTGTCTCCACTCTCTGTTCATTTCTCCACTCTCTGTTCCAGTGTTCCATAACTACCACCTGTCTCCACTCTCTGTTCCTGTCTCCACTCTCTGTTCCAGTGTTATATAACTACCACCTGTCTCCACTCTCTGTTCCAGTGTTCTATAACTACCACCTGTCTCCACTCTCTGTTCCAGTGTTCTATAACTACCACCTGTCTCCACTCTCTGTTCCAGTGTTCTATAACTACCACCTGTCTCCACTCTCTGTTCCAGTGTTCTATAACTACCACCTGTCTCCACTCTCTGATCCAGTGTTCTATAACTACCACCTGTCTCCACTCTCTGTTCCAGTGTTCTATAACTACCACCTGTCTCCACTCTCTGTTCCAGTGTTCTATACCTACCACCTGTCTCCACTCTCTGTTGCAGTGATCTATAACTACAACCTGGCTCCACTCTCTGTTCCAGCGTTCTATAACTACCACCTGTCTCCACTGTCTGTTCCAGTGTTCTATAACTACCACCTGTCTCCACTCTCTGTTCCAGTGTTCTATAACTACCACCTGTCTCCACTCTCTGTTCCAGTGTTCTATAACTACCACCTGTCTCCACTCTCTGTTCCAGTGTTCTATAACTACCACCTGTCTCCACTCTCTGATCCAGTGTTCTATAACTACCACCTGTCTCCACTCTCTGTTCCAGTGTTCTATAACTACCACCTGTCTCCACTCTCTGTTCCAGTGTTCTATACCTACCACCTGTCTCCACTCTCTGTTTCAGTGTTCCATAACTACCACCTGTCTCCACTCTCTGTTCCAGTGTTCTATAACTACCACCTGTCTCCACTCTCTGTTCCAGTGATCTATAACTACAACCTGGCTCCACTCTTTGTTCCAGCGTTCTATAACTACCACCTGTCTCCACTCTCTGTTCCAGTGTTCTATAACTACCACCTGTCTCCACTCTCTGTTCCAGTGTTCTATAACTACCACCTGTCTCCACTCTCTGTTCCAGTGTTCTATAACTACCACCTGTCTCCACTATCTGTTCCAGTGTTCTATAACTACCACCTGTCTCCACTCTCTGTTCCAGTGTTCTATAACTACCACCTGTCTCCACTCTCTTCTAGTGTTCTATAACTACCACTTGTCTCCACTCTCTGTTCCAGTGTTCTATCACTACCACCTGTCTCCACTCTCTGTTCCAGTGTTCTATAACTACCACCTGTCTCCACTCTCTGTTCCAGTGTTCTATAACTACCACCTGTCTCCACTCTCTGTTCCAGTGTTCTATAACTACCACCTGTCTACACTCACTGTACTTGTCTCCACTGTCTGTTCCAGTAGTCTATAACTACCACCTGTCTCCACTCTCTGTTCCAGTGTTCTATAACTACCACCTGTCTCCACTCTCTGTTCCAGTGTTCTATAACTACCACCTGTCTCCACTCTCTGTTCCTTTCTCCACTCTCTGTTCCAGTGTTCCATAACTACCACCTGTCTCCACTCTCTGTTCCTGTCTCCACTCTCTGTTCCAGTGTTATATAACTACCACCTGTCTCCACTCTCTGTTCCAGTGTTCTATAACTACCACCTGTCTCCACTCTCTGTTCCAGTGTTCTATAACTACCACCTGTCTCCCCTCTCTGTTCCAGTGTTCTATAACTACCACCTGTCTCCACTCTCTGTTCCAGTGTTCTATAACTACCACCTGTCTCCACTCTCTGTTCCAGTGTTCCATAACTACCACCTGTCTCCACTCTCTGTTCCAGTGTTCTATAACTACCACCTGTCTCCACTCTCTGTTCCTGTGTTCTATAACTACCACCTGTCTCCACTCTCTGTTCTAGTGTTCTATAACTACCACCTGTCTCCACTCTCTGTTCCAGTGTTCTATAACTACAACCTGTCTCCACTCTCTGTTCCAGTGTTCTATAACTACCACCTGTCTCCACTCTCTGTTCCAGTGTTCTATAACTACCACCTGTCTCCACTCTCTGTTCCAGTGTTCTATAACTACCACCTGTCTCCACTCTCTGTTCCTGTCTCCACTCTCTGTTCCAGTGTTCTATAACTACCACCTGTCTCCACTCTCTGTTCCAGTATTCTATAACTACCACCTGTCTGCACTCTCTGTTCAAGTGTTCTATAACTACCACCTGTCTCCACTCTCTGTTCCAGTGTTCTATAACTGCCATCTGTCTCCACTCTCTGTTCCAGTGTTCTATAACTACCACCTGTCTCCACTCTCTGTTCCAGTGTTCTATAACTACCACCTGTCTCCACTCTCTGTTCCTGTCTCCACTCTCTATTCCAGTGTTCTATAACTACCACCTGTCTCCACTCTCTGTTCCAGTGTTCTATAACTACCACCTGTCTCCATTCTCTGTTCCAGTGTTCTATAACTACCACCTGTCTCCACTCTCTGTTCCAGTGTTCTATAACTACCACCTGTCTCCACTCTCTGTTCCACTGTTCTATAACTACCACCAGTCTCCACTCTCTGTTCCAGTGTTCTATAACTACCACCTGTCTCCACTCTCTGTTCCAGTGTTCTATAACTACCACCTGTCTCCACTCTCTTTTCCTGTCTCCACTCTCTGTTCCAGTGTTCTATAACTACCACCTGTCTCCACTCTCTGTTCCAGTGTTCCATAACTACCACCTGTCTCCACTCTCTGTTCCAGTGTTCTATAACTACCACCTGTCTCCACTCTCTGTTCCAGTGTTCTATAACTACCACCTGTCTCCACTCTCTGTTCCAGTGTTCTATAACTACAACCTGTCTCCACTCTCTGTTCCAGTGTTCCATAACAACCACCTGTCTCCACTCTCTGTTCCAGTGTTCTATAACTACCACCTGTCTCCACTCTCTGTTCCAGCGTTCTATAACTACCAGCTCTCTCCACTCTCTGTTCCAGTGTTCTATAACTACCAACTGTTTCCACTCTCTGTTCCAGTGTTCCATAACTAACACCTGTTTCCACTCTCTGTTCCAGTGTTCTATAACAACCACCAGTCTCCACTCTCTGTTCCTGTCTCCACTCTCTGTTCCAGTGTTCTATAACTACCACCTGTCTCCACTCTCTGTTCCAGTGTTCTATAACTACCACCTGTCTCCACTCTCTTTTCCAGCGTTCTATAACTACCACCTCTCTCCACTCTCTGTTCCAGTGTTCTATAACTACCAACTGTTTCCACTCTCTGTTCCAGTGTTCCATAACTACCACCTGTTTCCACTCTCTGTTCAAGTGTTCTATAACAACCAACAGTCTCCACTCTCTGTTCCTGTCTCCACTCTCTGTTCCAGTGTTCTATAACTACCACCTGTCTCCACTCTCTGTTCCAGTGTTCTATAACTACCACCTGTCTCCACTCTCTATTCCAGTGTTCCATAACAACCACCTGTCTCCACTCTCTGTTCCAGTGTTCTATAACTACCACCTGTCTCCACTCTCTGTTCCAGCGTTCTATAACTACCACCTCTCTCCACTCTCTGTTCCAGTGTTCTATAACTACCACCTGTCTCCACTCTCTGTTCCAGTGTTCTATAACTACCACCTGTCTCCACTCTCTATTCCAGTGTTCCATAACAACCACCTGTCTCCACTCTCTGTTCCAGTGTTCTATAACTACAACCTGTCTCCACTCTCTGTTCCAGTGTTCTATAACTACCACCTGTCTCCACTCTCTGTTCCAGTGTTCTATAACTACCACCTGTCTCCACTCTCTGTTCCAGTGTTCTATAACTACCACCTGTCTCCACTCTCTGGTCCTGTCTCCACTCTCTGTTCCAGTGTTCTATAACAACCACCTGTCTCCACTCTCTGTTCCAGTATTCTATAACTACCACCTGTCTCCACTCTCTGTTCCAGTGTTCTATAACTACCACCTGTCTCCACTCTCTGTTCCAGTGTTCTATAACTGCCATCTGTCTCCACTCTCTGTTCCAGTGTTCTATAACTACCACCTGTCTCCACTCTCTGTTCCAGTGTTCTATAACTACCACCTGTCTCCACTCTCTTTTCCTGTCTCCACTCTCTGTTCCAGTGTTCTATAACTACCACCTGTCTCCACTCTCTGTTCCAGTGTTCCATAACTACCACCTGTCTCCACTCTCTGTTCCAGTGTTCTATAACTACCACCTGTCTCCACTCTCTGTTCCAGTGTTCTATAACTACCACCTGTCTCCACTCTCTGTTCCAGTGTTCTATAACTACAACCTGTCTCCACTCTCTGTTCCAGTGTTCCATAACAACCACCTGTCTCCACTCTCTGTTCCAGTGTTCTATAACTACCACCTGTCTCCACTCTCTGTTCCAGCGTTCTATAACTACCACCTCTCTCCACTCTCTGTTCCAGTGTTCTATAACTACCAACTGTTTCCACTCTCTGTTCCAGTGTTCCATAACTACCACCTGTTTCCACTCTCTGTTCCAGTGTTCTATAACAACCACCAGTCTCCACTCTCTGTTCCTGTCTCCACTCTCTGTTCCAGTGTTCTATAACTACCACCTGTCTCCACTCTCTGTTCCAGTGTTCTATAACTACCACCTGTCTCCACTCTCTTTTCCAGCGTTCTATAACTACCACCTCTCTCCACTCTCTGTTCCAGTGTTCTATAACTACCAACTGTTTCCACTCTCTGTTCCAGTGTTCCATAACTACCACCTGTTTCCACTCTCTGTTCAAGTGTTCTATAACAACCAACAGTCTCCACTCTCTGTTCCTGTCTCCACTCTCTGTTCCAGTGTTCTATAACTACCACCTGTCTCCACTCTCTGTTCCAGTGTTCTATAACTACCACCTGTCTCCACTCTCTATTCCAGTGTTCCATAACAACCACCTGTCTCCACTCTCTGTTCCAGTGTTCTATAACTACCACCTGTCTCCACTCTCTGTTCCAGCGTTCTATAACTACCACCTCTCTCCACTCTCTGTTCCAGTGTTCTATAACTACCACCTGTCTCCACTCTCTGTTCCAGTGTTCTATAACTACCACCTGTCTACACTCCGTCTGTCTCCACGCTGTTCCGTGCATAACTACCACCTGTCTCCACTCTCTGTTCCAGTGTTCTATAACTACCACCTGTCTCCACTCTCTGTTCCAGTGTTCTATAACTACCACCTGTCTCCACTCTCTGTTCCTTTCTCCACTCTCTGTTCCAGTGTTCCATAACTACCACCTGTCTCCACTCTCTGTTCCTGTCTCCACTCTCTGTTCCAGTGTTATATAACTACCACCTGTCTCCACTCTCTGTTCCAGTGTTCTATAACTACCACCTGTCTCCACTCTCTGTTCCAGTGTTCTATAACTACCACCTGTCTCCCCTCTCTGTTCCAGTGTTCTATAACTACCACCTGTCTCCACTCTCTGTTCCAGTGTTCTATAACTACCACCTGTCTCCACTCTCTGTTCCAGTGTTCCATAACTACCACCTGTCTCCACTCTCTGTTCCAGTGTTCTATAACTACCACCTGTCTCCACTCTCTGTTCCTGTGTTCTATAACTACCACCTGTCTCCACTCTCTGTTCCAGTGTTCCATAACAACCACCTGTCTCCACTCTCTGTTCCAGTGTTCTATAACTACAACCTGTCTCCACTCTCTGTTCCAGTGTTCTATAACTACCACCTGTCTCCACTCTCTGTTCCAGTGTTCTATAACTACCACCTGTCTCCACTCTCTGTTCCAGTGTTCTATAACTACCACCTGTCTCCACTCTCTGTTCCTGTCTCCACTCTCTGTTCCAGTGTTCTATAACAACCACCTGTCTCCACTCTCTGTTCCAGTATTCTATAACTACCACCTGTCTCCACTCTCTGTTCCAGTGTTCTATAACTACCACCTGTCTCCACTCTCTGTTCCAGTGTTCTATAACTGCCATCTGTCTCCACTCTCTGTTCCAGTGTTCTATAACTACCACCTGTCTCCACTCTCTGTTCCAGTGTTCTATAACTACCACCTGTCTCCACTCTCTGTTCCTGTCTCCACTCTCTATTCCAGTGTTCTATAACTACCACCTGTCTCCACTCTCTGTTCCAGTGTTCTATAACTACCACCTGTCTCCATTCTCTGTTCCAGTGTTCTATAACTACCACCTGTCTCCACTCTCTGTTCCAGTGTTCTATAACTACCACCTGTCTCCACTCTCTGTTCCACTGTTCTATAACTACCACCAGTCTCCACTCTCTGTTCCAGTGTTCTATAACTACCACCTGTCTCCACTCTCTGTTCCAGTGTTCTATAACTACCACCTGTCTCCACTCTCTTTTCCTGTCTCCACTCTCTGTTCCAGTGTTCTATAACTACCAAATGTCTCCACTCTCTGTTCCAGTGTTCCATAACTACCACCTGTCTCCACTCTCTGTTCCAGTGTTCTATAACTACCACCTGTCTCCACTCTCTGTTCCAGTGTTCTATAACTACCACCTGTCTCCACTCTCTGTTCCAGTGTTCTATAACTGCAACCTGTCTCCACTCTCTGTTCCAGTGTTCCATAACAACCACCTGTCTCCACTCTCTGTTCCAGTGTTCTATAACTACCACCTGTCTCCACTCTCTGTTCCAGCGTTCTATAACTACCACCTCTCTCCACTCTCTGTTCCAGTGTTCTATAACTACCAACTGTTTCCACTCTCTGTTCCAGTGTTCCATAACTACCACCTGTTTCCACTCTCTGTTCCAGTGTTCTATAACAACCACCAGTCTCCACTCTCTGTTCCTGTCTCCACTCTCTGTTCCAGTGTTCTATAACTACCACCTGTCTCCACTCTCTGTTCCAGTGTTCTATAACTACCACCTGTCTCCACTCTCTGTTCCAGCGTTCTATAACTCCCACCTCTCTCCACTCTCTGTTCCAGTGTTCTATAACTACCAACTGTTTCCACTCTCTGTTCCAGTGTTCCATAACTACCACCTGTTTCCACTCTCTGTTCAAGTGTTCTATAACAACCAACAGTCTCCACTCTCTGTTCCTGTCTCCACTCTCTGTTCCAGTGTTCTATAACTACCACCTGTCTCCACTCTCTGTTCCAGTGTTCTATAACTACCACCTGTCTCCACTCTCTATTCCAGTGTTCCATAACAACCACCTGTCTCCACTCTCTGTTCCAGTGTTCTATAACTACCACCTGTCTCCACTCTCTGTTCCAGCGTTCTATAACTACCACCTCTCTCCACTCTCTGTTCCAGTGTTCTATAACTACCACCTGTCTCCACTCTCTGTTCCAGTGTTCTATAACTACCACCTGTCTCCACTCTCTATTCCAGTGTTCCATAACAACCACCTGTCTCCACTCTCTGTTCCAGTGTTCTATAACTACCACCTGTCTCCACTCTCTGTTCCAGTGTTCTATAACAACCACCAGTCTCCACTCTCTGTTCCTGTCTCCACTCTCTGTTCCAGTGTTCTATAACTACCACCTGTCTCCACTCTCTGTTCCAGTGTTCTATAACTACCACCTGTCTCCACTCTCTGTTCCAGCGTTCTATAACTACCACCTCTCTCCACTCTCTGTTCCAGTGTTCTATAACTACCAACTGTTTCCACTCTCTGTTCCAGTGTTCCATAACTACCACCTGTTTCCACTCTCTGTTCCAGTGTTCTATAACAACCACCAGTCTCCACTCTCTGTTCCTGTCTCCACTCTCTGTTCCAGTGTTCTATAACTACCACCTGTCTCCACTCTCTGTTCCAGTGTTCTATAACTACCACCTGTCTCCACTCTCTGTTCCAGCGTTCTATAACTACCACCTCTCTCCACTCTCTGTTCCAGTGTTCTATAACTACCAACTGTCTCCACTCTCTGTTCCAGTGTTCCATAACTACCACCTGTCTCCACTCTCTGTTCCAGTGTTCTATAACAACCACCAGTCTCCACTCTCTGTTCCTGTCTCCACTCTCTGTTCCAGTGTTCTATAACTACCACCTGTCTCCACTCTCTGTTCCAGTGTTCTATAACTACCACCTGTCTCCACTCTCTTTTCCAGTGTTCTATAACTACCACCTGTCTCCACTCTCTGTTCCAGTGTTCTATAACTACCACCTGTCTCCACTCTCTGTTCCAGTGTTCTATAACTACCACCTGTCTCCACTCTCTGTTCCAGTGTTCTATAACTACCACCTGTCTCCACTCTCTGTTCCAGTGTTCTATAACTACCACCTGTCTCCACTCTCTGTTCCAGTGTTCTATAACTACCACCTGTCTCCACTCTCTGTTCCTGTCTCCACTCTCTGTTCCAGTGTTCTATAACTACCACCTGTCTCCACTCTCTGTTCCAGTGTTCTATAACTACCACCTGTCTCTACTCTCTCTTCCAGTGTTCTATAACTACCACCTGTCTCCAATCTCTGTTCCTGTCTCCACTCTCTGTTCCAGTGTTCTATAACTACCACCTGTCTCCACTCTCTGTTCCAGTGTTCTATAACTACCACCTGTCTCCACTCTCTGTTCCAGTGTTCTATAACTACCACCTGTCTCCACTCTCTGTTCCAGTGTTCTATAACTACCACCTGTCTCCACTCTCTGTTCCAGTGTTCTATAACTACCACCTGTCTCCACTCTCTGTTCCAGTGTTCTATAACTACCACCTGTCTCCACTCTCTGTTCCTGTCTCCACTCTCTGTTCCAGTGTTCTATAACTACCACCTGTCTCCACTCTCTGTTCCAGTGTTCTATAACTACCACCTGTCTCCACTCTCTGTTCCAGTGTTCTATAACTACCACCTGTCTCCACTCTCTGTTCCAGTGTTCTATAACTACCACCTGTCTCCACTCTCTGTTCCAGTGTTCTATAACTACCACCTGTCTCCACTCTCTGTTCCAGTGTTCTATAACTACCACCTGTCTCCACTCTCTGTTCCAGTGTTCTATAACTACCACCTGTCTCCACTCTCTGTTCCTGTCTCCACTCTCTGTTCCAGTGTTCTATAACTACCACCTGTCTCCACTCTCTGTTCCAGTGTTCTATAACTACCACCTGTCTCCACTCTCTGTTCCAGTGTTCTATAACTACCACCTGTCTCCACTCTCTGTTCCAGTGTTCTATAACTACCACCTGTCTCCACTCTCTGTTCCAGTGTTCTATAACTCAACCTGTCTCCACTCTCTGTTCCAGTGTTCTATAACTACCACCTGTCTCCACTCTCTGTTCCAGTGTTCTATAACTACCACCTGTCTCCACTCTCTGTTCCAGCGTTCTATAACTACCACCTCTCTCCACTCTCTGTTCCAGTGTTCTATAACTACCAACTGTTTCCACTCTCTGTTCCAGTGTTCCATAACTACCACCTGTTTCCACTCTCTGTTCCAGTGTTCTATAACAACCACCAGTCTCCACTCTCTGTTCCTGTCTCCACTCCCTGTTCCAGTGTTCTATAACTACCACCTGTCTCCACTCTCTGTTCCAGTGTTCTATAACTACCACCTGTCTCCACTCTCTGTTCCAGCGTTCTATAACTACCACCTCTCTCCACTCTCTGTTCCAGTGTTCTATAACTACCAACTGTTTCCACTCTCTGTTCCAGTGTTCCATAACTACCACCTGTTTCCACTCTCTGTTCAAGTGTTCTATAACAACCAACAGTCTCCACTCTCTGTTCCTGTCTCCACTCTCTGTTCCAGTGTTCTATAACTACCACCTGTCTCCACTCTCTGTTCCAGTGTTCTATAACTACCACCTGTCTCCACTCTCTATTCCAGTGTTCCATAACAACCACCTGTCTCCACTCTCTGTTCCAGTGTTCTATAACTACCACCTGTCTCCACTCTCTGTTCCAGCGTTCTATAACTACCACCTCTCTCCACTCTCTGTTCCAGTGTTCTATAACTACCACCTGTCTCCACTCTCTGTTCCAGTGTTCTATAACTACCACCTGTCTCCACTCTCTGTTCCAGTGTTCTATAACTACCACCTGTCTCCACTCTCTGTTCCAGTGTTCTATAACAACCACCAGTCTCCACTCTCTGTTCCTGTCTCCACTCTCTGTTCCAGTGTTCTATAACTACCACCTGTCTCCACTCTCTGTTCCAGTGTTCTATAACTACCACCTGTCTCCACTCTCTATTCCAGCGTTCTATAACTACCACCTCTCTCCACTCTCTGTTCCAGTGTTCTATAACTACCAACTGTTTCCACTCTCTGTTCCAGTGTTCCATAACTACCACCTGTTTCCACTCTCTGTTCCAGTGTTCTATAACAACCAACAGTCTCCACTCTCTGATCCTGTCTCCACTCTC
The DNA here is from genome assembly GCF_965601325.2 of Salmo salar. Classification (NCBI taxonomy): domain Eukaryota; kingdom Metazoa; phylum Chordata; class Actinopteri; order Salmoniformes; family Salmonidae; genus Salmo; species Salmo salar. The sequence continues at coordinate 49,882,567 of NC_138304.1, forward strand.
TGTTCCAGTGTTCTATAACTACCACCTGTCTCCACTCTCTATTCCAGTGTTCTATAACTACCACCTGTCTCCACTCTCTGTTCCAGTGTTCTATAACTACCACCTGTCTCCACTCTCTGTTCCAGTGTTCTATAACTGCCATCTGTCTCCACTCTCTGTTCCAGTGTTCTATAACTACCACCTGTCTCCACTCTCTGTTCCAGTGTTCTATAACTACCACCTGTCTCCACTCTCTGTTCCTGTCTCCACTCTCTGTTCCAGTGTTCTATAACTACCACCTGTCTCCACTCTCTGTTCCAGTGTTCTATAACTACCACCTGTCTCTACTCTCTTTTCCAGTGTTCTATTACTACCACCTGTCTCCACTCTCTGTTCCAGTGTTCTATAACTACCACCTGTCTCCACTCTCTGTTCCAGTGTTCTATAACTACCACCTGTCTCCACTCTCTGTTCCAGTGTTCTATAACTACCACCTGTCTCCACTCTCTGTTCCAGTGTTCTATAACTGCCATCTGTCTCCACTCTCTGTTCCAGTGTTCTATAACTACCACCTGTTTCCACTCTCTGTTCCAGTGTTCTATAACTACCACTTGTCTCCACTCTCTGTTCCTGTCTCCACTCTCTGTTCCAGTGTTCTATAACTACCACCTGTCTCCACTCTCTGTTCCAGTGTTCTATAACTACCACCTGTCTCTACTCTCTCTTCCAGTGTTCTATAACTACCACCTGTCTCCAATCTCTGTTCCTGTCTCCACTCTCTGTTCCAGTGTTCTATAACTACCACCTGTCTCCACTCTCTGTTCCAGTGTTCTATAACTACCACCTGTCTCTACTCTCTTTTCCAGTGTTCTATTACTACCACCTGTCTCCACTCTCTGTTACAGTGTTCTATAACTACCACCTGTCTCCACTCTCTGTTCCAGTGTTCTATAACTACCACCTGTCTCCACTCTCTGTTCCAGTGTTCTATAACTACCACCTGTCTCCACTCTCTGTTCCAGCGTTCTATAACTACCACCTCTCTCCACTCTCTGTTCCAGTGTTCTATAACTACCACCTGTCTCCACTCTCTGTTCCAGTGTTCTATAACTACCACCTGTCTCCACTCTCTGTTCCAGTGTTCTATAACTACCACCTGTCTCCACTCTCTGTTCCAGTGTTCTATAACAACCACCAGTCTCCACTCTCTGTTCCTGTCTCCACTCTCTGTTCCAGTGTTCTATAACTACCACCTGTCTCCACTCTCTGTTCCAGTGTTCTATAACTACCACCTGTCTCCACTCTCTATTCCAGCGTTCTATAACTACCACCTCTCTCCACTCTCTGTTCCAGTGTTCTATAACTACCAACTGTTTCCACTCTCTGTTCCAGTGTTCCATAACTACCACCTGTTTCCACTCTCTGTTCCAGTGTTCTATAACAACCAACAGTCTCCACTCTCTGATCCTGTCTCCACTCTCTGTTCCAGTGTTCTATAACTACCACCTGTCTCCACTCTCTATTCCAGTGTTCTATAACTACCACCTGTCTCCACTCTCTGTTCCAGTGTTCTATAACTACCACCTGTCTCCACTCTCTGTTCCAGTGTTCTATAACTGCCATCTGTCTCCACTCTCTGTTCCAGTGTTCTATAACTACCACCTGTCTCCACTCTCTGTTCCAGTGTTCTATAACTACCACCTGTCTCCACTCTCTGTTCCTGTCTCCACTCTCTGTTCCAGTGTTCTATAACTACCACCTGTCTCCACTCTCTGATCCAGTGTTCTATAACTACCACCTGTCTCTACTCTCTTTTCCAGTGTTCTATTACTACCACCTGTCTCCACTCTCTGTTCCAGTGTTCTATAACTACCACCTGTCTCCACTCTCTGTTCCAGTGTTCTATAACTACCACCTGTCTCCACTCTCTGTTCCAGTGTTCTATAACTACCACCTGTCTCCACTCTCTGTTCCAGTGTTCTATAACTGCCATCTGTCTCCACTCTCTGTTCCAGTGTTCTATAACTACCACCTGTTTCCACTCTCTGTTCCAGTGTTCTATAACTACCACTTGTCTCCACTCTCTGTTCCTGTCTCCACTCTCTGTTCCAGTGTTCTATAACTACCACCTGTCTCCACTCTCTGTTCCAGTGTTCTATAACTACCACCTGTCTCTACTCTCTCTTCCAGTGTTCTATAACTACCACCTGTCTCCAATCTCTGTTCCTGTCTCCACTCTCTGTTCCAGTGTTCTATAACTACCACCTGTCTCCACTCTCTGTTCCAGTGTTCTATAACTACCACCTGTCTCTACTCTCTTTTCCAGTGTTCTATTACTACCACCTGTCTCCACTCTCTGTTACAGTGTTCTATAACTACCACCTGTCTCCACTCTCTGTTCCAGTGTTCTATAACTACCACCTGTCTCCACTCTCTGTTCCAGTGTTCTATAACTACCACCTGTCTCCACTCTCTGTTCCAGTGTTCTATAACTGCCATCTGTCTCCACTCTCTGTTCCAGTGTTCTATAACTACCACCTGTTTCCACTCTCTGTTCCAGTGTTCTATAACTACCACTTGTCTCCACTCTCTGTTCCTGTCTCCACTCTCTGTTCCAGTGTTCTATAACTACCACCTGTCTCCACTCTCTGTTCCAGTGTTCTATAACTACCACCTGTCTCTACTCTCTCTTCCAGTGTTCTATAACTACCACCTGTCTCCACTCTCTGTTCCAGTGTTCTATAACTACCACCTGTCTCCACTCTCTGTTCCAGTGTTATATAACTACCACCTGTCTCCACTCTCTGTTCCAGTGTTCTATAACTACCACCTGTCTCCACTCTCTGTTCCAGTGTTCTATAACTACCACCTGTCTCCACTCTCTGTTCCAGTGTTCTATAACTACCACCTGTCTCCACTCTCTGTTCCAGTGTTCTATAACTACCACCTGTCTCCACTCTCTGTTCCAGTGTTCTATAACTACCACCTGTCTATACTCTCTGTTCCAGTGTTCTATAACTACAACCTGTCTCCACTCTCTGTTCCAGTGTTCTATAACTACCACCTGTCTCCACTCTCTGTTCCAGTGTTCTATAACTACCACCTGTCTCCACTCTCTGTTCCAGTGTTCTATAACTACCACCTGTCTCCACTCTCTGTTCCTTTCTCCACTCTCTGTTCCTGTCTCCACTCTCTGTTCCAGTGTTCTATAACTACCACCTGTCTCCACTCTCTGTTCCAGTGTTCCATAACTACCACCTGTCTCCACTCTCTGTTCCAGTGTTCTATAACTACCACCTGTCTCCACTCTCTGTTCCAGTGTTCTATAACTACCACCTGTCTCCACTCTCTGTTCCAGTGTTCTATAACTACAACCTGTCTCCACTCTCTGTTCCAGTGTTCCATAACAACCACCTGTCTCCACTCTCTGTTCCAGTGTTCTATAACTACCACCTGTCTCCACTCTCTGTTCCAGCGTTCTATAACTACCACCTCTCTCCACTCTCTGTTCCAGTGTTCTATAACTACCAACTGTTTCCACTCTCTGTTCCAGTGTTCCATAACTACCACCTGTTTCCACTCTCTGTTCCAGTGTTCTATAACAACCACCAGTCTCCACTCTCTGTTCCTGTCTCCACTCTCTGTTCCAGTGTTCTATAACTACCACCTGTCTCCACTCTCTGTTCCAGTGTTCTATAACTACCACCTGTCTCCACTCTCTGTTCCAGCGTTCTATAACTACCACCTCTCTCCACTTTCTGATCCAGTGTTCTATAACTACCAACTGTTTCCACTCTCTGTTCCAGTGTTCCATAACTACCACCTGTTTCCACTCTCTGTTCAAGTGTTCTATAACAACCAACAGTCTCCACTCTCTGTTCCTATCTCCACTCTCTGTTCCAGTGTTCTATAACTACCACCTGTCTCCACTCTCTGTTCCAGTGTTCTATAACTACCACCTGTCTCCACTCTCTGTTCCAGCGTTCTATAACTACCACCTCTCTCCACTCTCTGTTCCAGTGTTCTATAACTACCACCTGTCTCCACTCTCTGTTCCAGTGTTCTATAACTACCACCTGTCTCCACTCTCTATTCCAGTGTTCCATAACAACCACCTGTCTCCACTCTCTGTTCCAGTGTTCTATAACTACCACCTGTCTCCACTCTCTGTTCCAGTGTTCTATAACAACCACCAGTCTCCACTCTCTGTTCCTGTCTCCACTCTCTGTTCCAGTGTTCTATAACTACCACCTGTCTCCACTCTCTGTTCCAGTGTTCTATAACTACCACCTGTCTCCACTCTCTGTTCCAGCATTCTATAACTACCACCTCTCTCCACTCTCTGTTCCAGTGTTCTATAACTACCAACTGTTTCCACTCTCTGTTCCAGTGTTCCATAACTACCACCTGTTTCCACTCTCTGTTCCAGTGTTCTATAACAACCACCAGTCTCCACTCTCTGTTCCTGTCTCCACTCTCTGTTCCAGTGTTCTATAACTACCACCTGTCTCCACTCTCTATTCCAGTGTTCTATAACTACCACCTGTCTCCACTCTCTGTTCCAGTGTTCTATAACTACCACCTGTCTCCACTCTCTGTTCCAGTGTTCTATAACTGCCATCTGTCTCCACTCTCTGTTCCAGTGTTCTATAACTACCACCTGTCTCCACTCTCTGTTCCAGTGTTCTATAACTACCACCTGTCTCCACTCTCTGTTCCTGTCTCCACTCTCTGTTCCAGTGTTCTATAACTACCACCTGTCTCCACTCTCTGTTCCAGTGTTCTATAACTACCACCTGTCTCTACTCTCTTTTCCAGTGTTCTATTACTACCACCTGTCTCCACTCTCTGTTCCAGTGTTCTATAACTACCACCTGTCTCCACTCTCTGTTCCAGTGTTCTATAACTGCCATCTGTCTCCACTCTCTGTTCCAGTGTTCTATAACTACCACCTGTTTCCACTCTCTGTTCCAGTGTTCTATAACTACCACCAGTCTCCACTCTCTGTTCCTGTCTCCACTCTGTTCCAGTGTTCTATAACTACCACCTGTCTCCACTCTCTGTTCCAGTGTTCTATAACTACCACCTGTCTCTACTCTCTCTTCCAGTGTTCTATAACTACCACCTGTCTCCAATCTCTGTTCCTGTCTCCACTCTCTGTTCCAGTGTTCTATAACTACCACCTGTCTCCACTCTCTGTTCCAGTGTTCTATAACTACCACCTGTCTCTACTCTCTTTTCCAGTGTTCTATTACTACCACCTGTCTCCACTCTCTGTTACAGTGTTCTATAACTACCACCTGTCTCCACTCTCTGTTCCAGTGTTCTATAACTACCACCTGTCTCCACTCTCTGTTCCAGTGTTCTATAACTACCACCTGTCTCCACTCTCTGTTCCAGTGTTCTATAACTGCCATCTGTCTCCACTCTCTGTTCCAGTGTTCTATAACTACCACCTGTTTCCACTCTCTGTTCCAGTGTTCTATAACTACCACCTGTCTCCACTCTCTGTTCCTGTCTCCACTCTCTGTTCCAGTAATCTATAACTACCACCTGTCTCCACTCTCTGTTCCAGTGTTCTATAACTACCACCTGTCTCCACTCTCTGTTCCAGCGTTCTATAACTACCACCTCTCTCCACTCTCTGTTCCAGTGTTCTATAACTACCAACTGTTTCCACTCTCTGTTCCAGTGTTCCATAACTACCACCTGTTTCCACTCTCTGTTCCAGTGTTCTATAACAACCACCAGTCTCCACTCTCTGTTCCTGTCTCCACTCTCTGTTCCAGTGGTATATAACTACCACCTGTCTCCACTCTCTGTTCCAGTGTTCTATAACTACCACCTGTCTCCACTCTCTGTTCCAGCGTTCTATAACTACCACCTCTCTCCACTCTCTGTTCCAGTGTTCTATAACTACCAACTGTTTCCACTCTCTGTTCCAGTGTTCCATAACTACCACCTGTTTCCACTCTCTGTTCAAGTGTTCTATAACAACCAACAGTCTCCACTCTCTGTTCCTGTCTCCACTCTCTGTTCCAGTGTTCTATAACTACCACCTGTCTCCACTCTCTGTTCCAGTGTTCTATAACTACCACCTGTCTCCACTCTCTGTTCCAGTGTTCCATAACTACCACCTGTCTCCACTCTCTGTTCCTGTGTTCTATAACTACCACCTGTCTCCACTCTCTGTTCCAGTGTTCTATAACTACCACCTGTCTCCACTCTCTGTTCCAGTGTTCTATAACTACAACCTGTCTCCACTCTCTGTTCCAGTGTTCCATAACAACCACCTGTCTCCACTCTCTGTTCCAGTGTTCTATAACTACCACCTGTCTCCACTCTCTGTTCCAGCGTTCTATAACTACCACCTCTCTCCACTCTCTGTTCCAGTGTTCTATAACTACCAACTGTTTCCACTCTCTGTTCCAGTGTTCCATAACTACCACCTGTTTCCACTCTCTGTTCCAGTGTTCTATAACAACCACCAGTCTCCACTCTCTGTTCCTGTCTCCACTCTCTGTTCCAGTGTTCTATAACTACCACCTGTTTCCACTCTCTGTTCCAGTGTTCTATAACAACCACCAGTCTCCACTCTCTGTTCCTGTCTCCACTCTCTGTTCCAGTGGTATATAACTACCACCTGTCTCCACTCTCTGTTCCAGTGTTCTATAACTACCACCTGTCTCCACTCTCTGTTCCAGCGTTCTATAACTACCACCTCTCTCCACTCTCTGTTCCAGTGTTCTATAACTACCAACTGTTTCCACTCTCTGTTCCAGTGTTCCATAACTACCACCTGTTTCCACTCTCTGTTCAAGTGTTCTATAACAACCAACAGTCTCCACTCTCTGTTCCTGTCTCCACTCTCTGTTCCAGTGTTCTATAACTACCACCTGTCTCCACTCTCTGTTCCAGTGTTCTATAACTACCACCTGTCTCCACTCTCTGTTCCAGTGTTCCATAACTACCACCTGTCTCCACTCTCTGTTCCTGTGTTCTATAACTACCACCTGTCTCCACTCTCTGTTCCAGTGTTCTATAACTACCACCTGTCTCCACTCTCTGTTCCAGTGTTCTATAACTACAACCTGTCTCCACTCTCTGTTCCAGTGTTCCATAACAACCACCTGTCTCCACTCTCTGTTCCAGTGTTCTATAACTACCACCTGTCTCCACTCTCTGTTCCAGCGTTCTGTAACTACCACCTCTCTCCACTCTCTGTTCCAGTGTTCTATAACTACCAACTGTTTCCACTCTCTGTTCCAGTGTTCCATAACTACCACCTGTTTCCACTCTCTGTTCCAGTGTTCTATAACAACCACCAGTCTCCACTCTCTGTTCCTGTCTCCACTCTCTGTTCCAGTGTTCTATAACTACCACCTGTCTCCACTCTCTGTTCCAGTGTTCTATAACTACCACCTGTCTCCACTCTCTGTTCCAGCGTTGTATAACTACCACCTCTCTCCACTTTCTGATCTAGTGTTCTATAACTACCAACTGTTTCCACTCTCTGTTCCAGAGTTCCATAACTACCACCTGTTTCCACTCTCTGTTCAAGTGTTCTATAACAACCAACAGTCTCCACTCTCTGTTCCTGTCTCCACTCTCTGTTCCAGTGTTCTATAACTACCACCTGTCTCCACTCTCTGTTCCAGTGTTCTATAACTACCACCTGTCTCCACTCTCTGTTCCAGTGTTCTATAACTGCCATCTGTCTCCACTCTCTGTTCCAGTGTTCTATAACTACCACCTGTTTCCACTCTCTGTTCCAGTGTTCTATAACTACCACCTGTCTCCACTCTCTGTTCCTGTCTCCACTCTCTGTTCCAGTGTTCTATAACTACCACCTGTCTCCACTCTCTGTTCCAGTGTTCTATAACTACCACCTGTCTCTACTCTCTCTTCCAGTGTTCTATAACTACCACCTGTCTCCACTCTCTGTTCCAGTGTTCTATAACTACCACCTGTCTCCACTCTCTGTTCCAGTGTTCTATAACTACCACATGTCTCCACTCTCTGTTCCAGTGTTCTATAACTACCACCTGTCTCCACTCTCTGTTCCAGTGTTCTATAACTACCACCTGTCTATACTCTCTGTTCCAGTGTTCTATAACTACAACCTGTCTCCACTCTCTGTTCCAGTGTTCTATAACTACCACCTGTCTCCACTCTCTGTTCCAGTGTTCTATAACTACCACCTGTCTCCACTCTCTGTTCCAGTGTTCTATAACTACCACCTGTCTCCACTCTCTGTTCCAGTGATCTATAACTACCACCTGTCTCCACTCTCTGTTCCTTTCTCCACTCTCTGTTCCTGTCTCCACTCTCTGTTCCAGTGTTCTATAACTACCACCTGTCTCCACTCTCTGTTCCAGTGTTCCATAACTACCACCTGTCTCCACTCTCTGTTCCAGTGTTCTATAACTACCACCTGTCTCCACTCTCTGTTCCAGTGTTCTATAACTACCACCTGTCTCCACTCTCTGTTCCAGTGTTCTATAACTACAACCTGTCTCCACTCTCTGTTCCAGTGTTCCATAACAACCACCTGTCTCCACTCTCTGTTCCAGTGTTCTATAACTACCACCTGTCTCCACTCTCTGTTCCAGCGTTCTATAACTACCACCTCTCTCCACTCTCTGTTCCAGTGTTCTATAACTACCAACTGTTTCCACTCTCTGTTCCAGTGTTCCATAACTACCACCTGTTTCCACTCTCTGTTCCAGTGTTCTATAACAACCACCAGTCTCCACTCTCTGTTCCTGTCTCCACTCTCTGTTCCAGTGTTCTATAACTACCACCTGTCTCCACTCTCTGTTCCAGTGTTCTATAACTACCACCTGTCTCCACTCTCTGTTCCAGCGTTCTATAACTACCACCTCTCTCCACTTTCTGATCCAGTGTTCTATAACTACCACCTGTCTCCACTCTCTGTTCCAGGTTCTATAACTGCCATCTGTCTCCACTCTCTGTTCCAGTGTTCTATAACTACCACCTGTTTCCACTCTCTGTTCCAGTGTTCTATAACTACCACCTGTCTCCACTCTCTGTTCCTGTCTCCACTCTCTGTTCCAGTAATCTATAACTACCACCTGTCTCCACTCTCTGTTCCAGTGTTCTATAACTACCACCTGTCTCCACTCTCTGTTCCAGCGTTCTATAACTACCACCTCTCTCCACTCTCTGTTCCAGTGTTCTATAACTACCAACTGTTTCCACTCTCTGTTCCAGTGTTCCATAACTACCACCTGTTTCCACTCTCTGTTCCAGTGTTCTATAACAACCACCAGTCTCCACTCTCTGTTCCAGTGTTCCATAACTACCACCTGTTTCCACTCTCTGTTCAAGTGTTCTATAACAACCACCAGTCTCCACTCTCTGTTCCTGTCTCCACTCTCTGTTCCAGTGTTCTATAACTACCACCTGTCTCCACTCTCTGTTCCAGTGTTCTATAACTACCACCTGTCTCCACTCTCTGTTCCAGTGTTCCATAACTACCACCTGTCTCCACTCTCTGTTCCAGTGTTCTATAACTACCACCTGTCTCCACTCTCTGTTCCAGTGTTCTATAACTACCACCTGTCTCCACTCTCTGTTCCAGTGTTCTATAACTACAACCTGTCTCCACTCTCTGTTCCAGTGTTCCATAACAACCACCTGTCTCCACTCTCTGTTCCAGTGTTCTATAACTACCACCTGTCTCCACTCTCTGTTCCAGCGTTCTATAACTACCACCTCTCTCCACTCTCTGTTCCAGTGTTCTATAACTACCAACTGTTTCCACTCTCTGTTCCAGTGTTCCATAACTACCACCTGTTTCCACTCTCTGTTCCAGTGTTCTATAACAACCACCAGTCTCCACTCTCTGTTCCTGTCTCCACTCTCTGTTCCAGTGTTCTATAACTACCACCTGTCTCCACTCTCTGTTCCAGTGTTCTATAACTACCACCTGTCTCCACTCTCTGTTCCAGCGTTCTATAACTACCACCTCTCTCCACTTTCTGATCCAGTGTTCTATAACTACCAACTGTTTCCACTCTCTGTTCCAGTGTTCCATAACTACCACCTGTTTCCACTCTCTGTTCAAGTGTTCTATAACAACCAACAGTCTCCACTCTCTGTTCCTTTCTCCACTCTCTGTTCCTGTCTCCACTCTCTGTTCCAGTGTTCTATAACTACCACCTGTCTCCACTCTCTGTTCCAGTGTTCCATAACTACCACCTGTCTCCACTCTCTGTTCCAGTGTTCTATAACTACCACCTGTCTCCACTCTCTGTTCCAGTGTTCTATAACTACCACCTGTCTCCACTCTCTGTTCCAGTGTTCTATAACTACAACCTGTCTCCACTCTCTGTTCCAGTGTTCCATAACAACCACCTGTCTCCACTCTCTGTTCCAGTGTTCTATAACTACCACCTGTCTCCACTCTCTGTTCCAGCGTTCTATAACTACCACCTCTCTCCACTCTCTGTTCCAGTGTTCTATAACTACCAACTGTTTCCACTCTCTGTTCCAGTGTTCCATAACTACCACCTGTTTCCACTCTCTGTTCCAGTGTTCTATAACAACCACCAGTCTCCACTCTCTGTTCCTGTCTCCACTCTCTGTTCCAGTGTTCTATAACTACCACCTGTCTCCACTCTCTGTTCCAGTGTTCTATAACTACCACCTGTCTCCACTCTCTGTTCCAGCGTTCTATAACTACCACCTCTCTCCACTTTCTGATCCAGTGTTCTATAACTACCACCTGTCTCCACTCTCTGTTCCAGTGTTCTATAACTGCCATCTGTCTCCACTCTCTGTTCCAGTGTTCTATAACTACCACCTGTTTCCACTCTCTGTTCCAGTGTTCTATAACTACCACCTGTCTCCACTCTCTGTTCCTGTCTCCACTCTCTGTTCCAGTAATCTATAACTACCACCTGTCTCCACTCTCTGTTCCAGTGTTCTATAACTACCACCTGTCTCCACTCTCTGTTCCAGCGTTCTATAACTACCACCTCTCTCCACTCTCTGTTCCAGTGTTCTATAACTACCAACTGTTTCCACTCTCTGTTCCAGTGTTCCATAACTACCACCTGTTTCCACTCTCTGTTCCAGTGTTCTATAACAACCACCAGTCTCCACTCTCTGTTCCTGTCTCCACTCTCTGTTCCAGTGGTATATAACTACCACCTGTCTCCACTCTCTGTTCCAGTGTTCTATAACTACCACCTGTCTCCACTCTCTGTTCCAGCGTTCTATAACTACCACCTCTCTCCACTCTCTGTTCCAGTGTTCTATAACTACCAACTGTTTCCACTCTCTGTTCCAGTGTTCCATAACTACCACCTGGTTTCCACTCTCTGTTCAAGTGTTCTATAACAACCAACAGTCTCCACTCTCTGTTCCTGTCTCCACTCTCTGTTCCAGTGTTCTATAACTACCACCTGTCTCCACTCTCTGTTCCAGTGTTCTATAACTACCACCTGTCTCCACTCTCTGTTCCAGTGTTCCATAACTACCACCTGTCTCCACTCTCTGTTCCAGTGTTCTATAACTACCACCTGTCTCCACTCTCTGTTCCAGTGTTCTATAACTACCACCTGTCTCCACTCTCTGTTCCAGTGTTCTATAACTACAACCTGTCTCCACTCTCTGTTCCAGTGTTCCATAACAACCACCTGTCTCCACTCTCTGTTCCAGTGTTCTATAACTACCACCTGTCTCCACTCTCTGTTCCAGCGTTCTATAACTACCACCTCTCTCCACTCTCTGTTCCAGTGTTCTATAACTACCAACTGTTTCCACTCTCTGTTCCAGTGTTCCATAACTACCACCTGTTTCCACTCTCTGTTCCAGTGTTCTATAACAACCACCAGTCTCCACTCTCTGTTCCTGTCTCCACTCTCTGTTCCAGTGTTCTATAACTACCACCTGTCTCCACTCTCTGTTCCAGTGTTCTATAACTACCACCTGTCTCCACTCTCTGTTCCAGCGTTCTATAACTACCACCTCTCTCCACTTTCTGATCCAGTGTTCTATAACTACCAACTGTTTCCACTCTCTGTTCCAGTGTTCCATAACTACCACCTGTTTCCACTCTCTGTTCAAGTGTTCTATAACAACCAACAGTCTCCACTCTCTGTTCCTGTCTCCACTCTCTGTTCCAGTGTTCTATAACTACCACCTGTCTCCACTCTCTGTTCCAGTGTTCTATAACTACCACCTGTCTCCACTCTCTGTTCCAGTGTTCTATAACTGCCATCTGTCTCCACTCTCTGTTCCAGTGTTCTATAACTACCACCTGTTTCCACTCTCTGTTCCAGTGTTCTATAACTACCACCTGTCTCCACTCTCTGTTCCTGTCTCCACTCTCTGTTCCAGTGTTCTATAACTACCACCTGTCTCCACTCTCTGTTCCAGTGTTCTATAACTACCACCTGTCTCTACTCTCTCTTCCAGTGTTCTATAACTACCACCTGTCTCCACTCTCTGTTCCAGTGTTCTATAACTACCACCTGTCTCCACTCTCTGTTCCAGTGTTCTATAACTACCACCTGTCTCCACTCTCTGTTCCAGTGTTCTATAACTACCACCTGTCTCCACTCTCTGTTCCAGTGTTCTATAACTACCACCTGTCTCCACTCTCTGTTCCAGTGTTCTATAACTACCACCTGTCTCCACTCTCTGTTCCAGTGTTCTATAACTACCACCTGTCTCCACTCTCTGTTCCAGTGTTCTATAACTACCACCTGTCTATACTCTCTGTTCCAGTGTTCTATAACTACAACCTGTCTCCACTCTCTGTTCCAGTGTTCTATAACTACCACCTGTCTCCACTCTCTGTTCCAGTGTTCTATAACTACCACCTGTCTCCACTCTCTGTTCCAGTGTTCTATAACTACCACCTGTCTCCACTCTCTGTTCCAGTGTTCTATAACTACCACCTGTCTCCACTCTCTGTTCCTTTCTCCACTCTCTGTTCCTGTCTCCACTCTCTGTTCCAGTGTTCTATAACTACCACCTGTCTCCACTCTCTGTTCCAGTGTTCCATAACTACCACCTGTCTCCACTCTCTGTTCCAGTGTTCTATAACTACCACCTGTCTCCACTCTCTGTTCCAGTGTTCTATAACTACAACCTGTCTCCACTCTCTGTTCCAGTGTTCCATAACAACCACCTGTCTCCACTCTCTGTTCCAGTGTTCTATAACTACCACCTGTCTCCACTCTCTGTTCCAGCGTTCTATAACTACCACCTCTCTCCACTCTCTGTTCCAGTGTTCTATAACTACCAACTGTTTCCACTCTCTGTTCCAGTGTTCCATAACTACCACCTGTTTCCACTCTCTGTTCCAGTGTTCTATAACAACCACCAGTCTCCACTCTCTGTTCCTGTCTCCACTCTCTGTTCCAGTGTTCTATAACTACCACCTGTCTCCACTCTCTGTTCCAGTGTTCTATAACTACCACCTGTCTCCACTCTCTGTTCCAGCGTTCTATAACTACCACCTCTCTCCACTTTCTGATCCAGTGTTCTATAACTACCAACTGTTTCCACTCTCTGTTCCAGTGTTCCATAACTACCACCTGTTTCCACTCTCTGTTCAAGTGTTCTATAACAACCAACAGTCTCTACTCTCTGTTCCTGTCTCCACTCTCTGTTCCAGTGTTCTATAACTACCACCTGTCTCCACTCTCTGTTCCAGTGTTCTATAACTACCACCTGTCTCCACTCTCTATTCCAGTGTTCCATAACAACCACCTGTCTCCACTCTCTGTTCCAGTGTTCTATAACTACCACCTGTCTCCACTCTCTGTTCCAGCGTTCTATAACTACCACCTCTCTCCACTCTCTGTTCCAGTGTTCTATAACTACCACCTGTCTCCACTCTCTGTTCCAGTGTTCTATAACTACCACCTGTCTCCACTCTCTATTCCAGTGTTCCATAACAACCACCTGTCTCCACTCTCTGTTCCAGTGTTCTATAACTACCACCTGTCTCCACTCTCTGTTCCAGTGTTCTATAACAACCACCAGTCTCCACTCTCTGTTCCTGTCTCCACTCTCTGTTCCAGTGTTCTATAACTACCACCTGTCTCCACTCTCTGTTCCAGTGTTCTATAACTACCACCTGTCTCCACTCTCTGTTCCAGCATTCTATAACTACCACCTCTCTCCACTCTCTGTTCCAGTGTTCTATAACTACCAACTGTTTCCACTCTCTGTTCCAGTGTTCCATAACTACCACCTGTTTCCACTCTCTGTTCCAGTGTTCTATAACAACCACCAGTCTCCAATCTCTGTTCCTGTCTCCACTCTCTGTTCCAGTGTTCTATAACTACCACCTGTCTCCACTCTCTATTCCAGTGTTCTATAACTACCACCTGTCTCCACTCTCTGTTCCAGTGTTCTATAACTACCACCTGTCTCCACTCTCTGTTCCAGTGTTCTATAACTGCCATCTGTCTCCACTCTCTGTTCCAGTGTTCTATAACTACCACCTGTCTCCACTCTCTGTTCCAGTGTTCTATAACTACCACCTGTCTCCACTCTCTGTTCCTGTCTCCACTCTCTGTTCCAGTGTTCTATAACTACCACCTGTCTCCACTCTCTGTTCCAGTGTTCTATAACTACCACCTGTCTCTACTCTCTTTTCCAGTGTTCTATTACTACCACCTGTCTCCACTCTCTGTTCCAGTGTTCTATAACTACCACCTGTCTCCACTCTCTGTTCCAGTGTTCTATAACTGCCATCTGTCTCCACTCTCTGTTCCAGTGTTCTATAACTACCACCTGTTTCCACTCTCTGTTCCAGTGTTCTATAACTACCACCAGTCTCCACTCTCTGTTCCTGTCTCCACTCTCTGTTCCAGTGTTCTATAACTACCACCTGTCTCCACTCTCTGTTCCAGTGTTCTATAACTACCACCTGTCTCTACTCTCTCTTCCAGTGTTCTATAACTACCACCTGTCTCCAATCTCTGTTCCTGTCTCCACTCTCTGTTCCAGTGTTCTATAACTACCACCTGTCTCCACTCTCTGTTCCAGTGTTCTATAACTACCACCTGTCTCTACTCTCTTTTCCAGTGTTCTATTACTACCACCTGTCTCCACTCTCTGTTACAGTGTTCTATAACTACCACCTGTCTCCACTCTCTGTTCCAGTGTTCTATAACTACCACCTGTCTCCACTCTCTGTTCCAGTGTTCTATAACTGCCATCTGTCTCCACTCTCTGTTCCAGTGTTCTATAACTACCACCTGTTTCCACTCTCTGTTCCAGTGTTCTATAACTACCACCTGTCTCCACTCTCTGTTCCTGTCTCCACTCTCTGTTCCAGTAATCTATAACTACCACCTGTCTCCACTCTCTGTTCCAGTGTTCTATAACTACCACCTGTCTCCACTCTCTGTTCCAGCGTTCTATAACTACCACCTCTCTCCACTCTCTGTTCCAGTGTTCTATAACTACCAACTGTTTCCACTCTCTGTTCCAGTGTTCCATAACTACCACCTGTTTCCACTCTCTGTTCCAGTGTTCTATAACAACCACCAGTCTCCACTCTCTGTTCCTGTCTCCACTCTCTGTTCCAGTGGTATATAACTACCACCTGTCTCCACTCTCTGTTCCAGTGTTCTATAACTACCACCTGTCTCCACTCTCTGTTCCAGCGTTCTATAACTACCACCTCTCTCCACTCTCTGTTCCAGTGTTCTATAACTACCAACTGTTTCCACTCTCTGTTCCAGTGTTCCATAACTACCACCTGTTTCCACTCTCTGTTCAAGTGTTCTATAACAACCAACAGTCTCCACTCTCTGTTCCTGTCTCCACTCTCTGTTCCAGTGTTCTATAACTACCACCTGTCTCCACTCTCTGTTCCAGTGTTCTATAACTACAACCTGTCTCCACTCTCTGTTCCAGTGTTCCATAACAACCACCTGTCTCCACTCTCTGTTCCAGTGTTCTATAACTACCACCTGTCTCCACTCTCTGTTCCAGCGTTCTATAACTACCACCTCTCTCCACTCTCTGTTCCAGTGTTCTATAACTACCAACTGTTTCCACTCTCTGTTCCAGTGTTCCATAACTACCACCTGTTTCCACTCTCTGTTCCAGTGTTCTATAACAACCACCAGTCTCCACTCTCTGTTCCTGTCTCCACTCTCTGTTCCAGTGTTCTATAACTACCACCTGTCTCCACTCTCTGTTCCAGTGTTCTATAACTACCACCTGTCTCCACTCTCTGTTCCAGCGTTCTATAACTACCACCTCTCTCCACTCTCTGTTCCAGTGTTCTATAACTACCAACTGTTTCCACTCTCTGTTCCAGTGTTCCATAACTACCACCTGTTTCCACTCTCTGTTCCAGTGTTCTATAACAACCACCAGTCTCCACTCTCTGTTCCTGTCTCCACTCTCTGTTCCAGTGTTCTATAACTACCACCTGTCTCCACTCTCTATTCCAGTGTTCTATAACTACCACCTGTCTCCACTCTCTGTTCCAGTGTTCTATAACTACCACCTGTCTCCACTCTCTGTTCCAGTGTTCTATAACTGCCATCTGTCTCCACTCTCTGTTCCAGTGTTCTATAACTACCACCTGTCTCCACTCTCTGTTCCAGTGTTCTATAACTACCACCTGTCTCCACTCTCTGTTCCTGTCTCCACTCTCTGTTCCAGTGTTCTATAACTACCACCTGTCTCCACTCTCTGTTCCAGTGTTCTATAACTACCACCTGTCTCTACTCTCTTTTCCAGTGTTCTATTACTACCACCTGTCTCCACTCTCTGTTCCAGTGTTCTATAACTACCACCTGTCTCCACTCTCTGTTCCAGTGTTCTATAACTGCCATCTGTCTCCACTCTCTGTTCCAGTGTTCTATAACTACCACCTGTTTCCACTCTCTGTTCCAGTGTTCTATAACTACCACCAGTCTCCACTCTCTGTTCCTGTCTCCACTCTCTGTTCCAGTGTTCTATAACTACCACCTGTCTCCACTCTCTGTTCCAGTGTTCTATAACTACCACCTGTCTCTACTCTCTCTTCCAGTGTTCTATAACTACCACCTGTCTCCAATCTCTGTTCCTGTCTCCACTCTCTGTTCCAGTGTTCTATAACTACCACCTGTCTCCACTCTCTGTTCCAGTGTTCTATAACTACCACCTGTCTCTACTCTCTTTTCCAGTGTTCTATTACTACCACCTGTCTCCACTCTCTGTTACAGTGTTCTATAACTACCACCTGTCTCCACTCTCTGTTCCAGTGTTCTATAACTACCACCTGTCTCCACTCTCTGTTCCAGTGTTCTATAACTACCACCTGTCTCCACTCTCTGTTCCAGTGTTCTATAACTGCCATCTGTCTCCACTCTCTGTTCCAGTGTTCTATAACTACCACCTGTTTCCACTCTCTGTTCCAGTGTTCTATAACTACCACCTGTCTCCACTCTCTGTTCCTGTCTCCACTCTCTGTTCCAGTAATCTATAACTACCACCTGTCTCCACTCTCTGTTCCAGTGTTCTATAACTACCACCTGTCTCCACTCTCTGTTCCAGCGTTCTATAACTACCACCTCTCTCCACTCTCTGTTCCAGTGTTCTATAACTACCAACTGTTTCCACTCTCTGTTCCAGTGTTCCATAACTACCACCTGTTTCCACTCTCTGTTCCAGTGTTCTATAACAACCACCAGTCTCCACTCTCTGTTCCTGTCTCCACTCTCTGTTCCAGTGGTATATAACTACCACCTGTCTCCACTCTCTGTTCCAGTGTTCTATAACTACCACCTGTCTCCACTCTCTGTTCCAGCGTTCTATAACTACCACCTCTCTCCACTCTCTGTTCCAGTGTTCTATAACTACCAACTGTTTCCACTCTCTGTTCCAGTGTTCCATAACTACCACCTGTTTCCACTCTCTGTTCCAGTGTTCTATAACAACCACCAGTCTCCACTCTCTGTTCCTGTCTCCACTCTCTGTTCCAGTGGTATATAACTACCACCTGTCTCCACTCTCTGTTCCAGTGTTCTATAACTACCACCTGTCTCCACTCTCTGTTCCAGTGTTCCATAACTACCACCTGTCTCCACTCTCTGTTCCAGTGTTCTATAACTACCACCTGTCTCCACTCTCTGTTCCAGTGTTCTATAACTACCACCTGTCTCCACTCTCTGTTCCAGTGTTCTATAACTACAACCTGTCTCCACTCTCTGTTCCAGTGTTCCATAACAACCACCTGTCTCCACTCTCTGTTCCAGTGTTCTATAACTACCACCTGTCTCCACTCTCTGTTCCAGCGTTCTATAACTACCACCTCTCTCCACTCTCTGTTCCAGTGTTCTATAACTACCAACTGTTTCCACTCTCTGTTCCAGTGTTCCATAACTACCACCTGTTTCCACTCTCTGTTCCAGTGTTCTATAACAACCACCAGTCTCCACTCTCTGTTCCTGTCTCCACTCTCTGTTCCAGTGTTCTATAACTACCACCTGTCTCCACTCTCTGTTCCAGTGTTCTATAACTACCACCTGTCTCCACTCTCTGTTCCAGTGTTCTATAACTACCACCTGTCTCCACTCTCTGTTCCAGTGTTCTATAACTGCCATCTGTCTCCACTCTCTGTTCCAGTGTTCTATAACTACCACCTGTTTCCACTCTCTGTTCCAGTGTTCTATAACTACCACCTGTCTCCACTCTCTGTTCCTGTCTCCACTCTCTGTTCCAGTGGTATATAACTACCACCTGTCTCCACTCTCTGTTCCAGTGTTCTATAACTACCACCTGTCTCCACTCTCTGTTCCAGCGTTCTATAACTACCACCTCTCTCCACTCTCTGTTCCAGTGTTCTATAACTACCAACTGTTTCCACTCTCTGTTCCAGTGTTCCATAACTACCACCTGTTTCCACTCTCTGTTCAAGTGTTCTATAACAACCAACAGTCTCCACTCTCTGTTCCTGTCTCCACTCTCTGTTCC
Organism: Salmo salar; assembly: GCF_965601325.2. Lineage (NCBI taxonomy): Eukaryota > Metazoa > Chordata > Actinopteri > Salmoniformes > Salmonidae > Salmo > Salmo salar. Next base: position 49,901,512 of record NC_138304.1, read on the forward strand.
AGTGTTCTATAACTACCACCTGTCTCCACTCTCTGTTCCAGTGTTCTATAACTACCACCTGTCTCCACTCTCTGTTCCAGTGTTCCATAACTACCACCTGTCTCCACTCTCTGTTCCAGTGTTCTATAACTACCACCTGTCTCCACTCTCTGTTCCAGTGTTCTATAACTACCACCTGTCTCCACTCTCTGTTCCAGTGTTCTATAACTACAACCTGTCTCCACTCTCTGTTCCAGTGTTCCATAACAACCACCTGTCTCCACTCTCTGTTCCAGTGTTCTATAACTACCACCTGTCTCCACTCTCTGTTCCAGCGTTCTATAACTACCACCTCTCTCCACTCTCTGTTCCAGTGTTCTATAACTACCAACTGTTTCCACTCTCTGTTCCAGTGTTCCATAACTACCACCTGTTTCCACTCTCTGTTCCAGTGTTCTATAACAACCACCAGTCTCCACTCTCTGTTCCTGTCTCCACTCTCTGTTCCAGTGTTCTATAACTACCACCTGTCTCCACTCTCTGTTCCAGTGTTCTATAACTACCACCTGTCTCCACTCTCTGTTCCAGCGTTCTATAACTACCACCTCTCTCCACTTTCTGATCCAGTGTTCTATAACTACCAACTGTTTCCACTCTCTGTTCCAGTGTTCCATAACTACCACCTGTTTCCACTCTCTGTTCAAGTGTTCTATAACAACCAACAGTCTCCACTCTCTGTTCCTGTCTCCACTCTCTGTTCCAGTGTTCTATAACTACCACCTGTCTCCACTCTCTGTTCCAGTGTTCTATAACTACCACCTGTCTCCACTCTCTATTCCAGTGTTCCATAACAACCACCTGTCTCCACTCTCTGTTCCAGTGTTCTATAACTACCACCTGTCTCCACTCTCTGTTCCAGCGTTCTATAACTACCACCTCTCTCCACTCTCTGTTCCAGTGTTCTATAACTACCACCTGTCTCCACTCTCTGTTCCAGTGTTCTATAACTACCACCTGTCTCCACTCTCTATTCCAGTGTTCCATAACAACCACCTGTCTCCACTCTCTGTTCCAGTGTTCTATAACTACCACCTGTCTCCACTCTCTGTTCCAGTGTTCTATAACAACCACCAGTCTCCACTCTCTGTTCCTGTCTCCACTCTCTGTTCCAGTGTTCTATAACTACCACCTGTCTCCACTCTCTGTTCCAGTGTTCTATAACTACCACCTGTCTCCACTCTCTGTTCCAGCGTTCTATAACTACCACCTCTCTCCACTCTCTGTTCCAGTGTTCTATAACTACCAACTGTTTCCACTCTCTGTTCCAGTGTTCCATAACTACCACCTGTTTCCACTCTCTGTTCCAGTGTTCTATAACAACCACCAGTCTCCACTCTCTGTTCCTGTCTCCACTCTCTGTTCCAGTGTTCTATAACTACCACCTGTCTCCACTCTCTATTCCAGTGTTCTATAACTACCACCTGTCTCCACTCTCTGTTCCAGTGTTCTATAACTACCACCTGTCTCCACTCTCTGTTCCAGTGTTCTATAACTGCCATCTGTCTCCACTCTCTGTTCCAGTGTTCTATAACTACCACCTGTCTCCACTCTCTGTTCCAGTGTTCTATAACTACCACCTGTCTCCACTCTCTGTTCCTGTCTCCACTCTCTGTTCCAGTGTTCTATAACTACCACCTGTCTCCACTCTCTGTTCCAGTGTTCTATAACTACCACCTGTCTCTACTCTCTTTTCCAGTGTTCTATTACTACCACCTGTCTCCACTCTCTGTTCCAGTGTTCTATAACTACCACCTGTCTCCACTCTCTGTTCCAGTGTTCTATAACTACCACCTGTCTCCACTCTCTGTTCCAGCGTTCTATAACTACCACCTCTCTCCACTTTCTGATCCAGTGTTCTATAACTACCAACTGTTTCCACTCTCTGTTCCAGTGTTCCATAACTACCACCTGTTTCCACTCTCTGTTCAAGTGTTCTATAACAACCAACAGTCTCCACTCTCTGTTCCTGTCTCCACTCTCTGTTCCAGTGTTCTATAACTACCACCTGTCTCCACTCTCTGTTCCAGTGTTCTATAACTACCACCTGTCTCCACTCTCTATTCCAGTGTTCCATAACAACCACCTGTCTCCACTCTCTGTTCCAGTGTTCTATAACTACCACCTGTCTCCACTCTCTGTTCCAGCGTTCTATAACTACCACCTCTCTCCACTCTCTGTTCCAGTGTTCTATAACTCAAATTTATTTTTATATAGCCCTTCGTACATCAGCTGATATTCTCAAAGTGCTGTACAGAAACCCAGCCTAAAACCCCAAACAGCAAGCAAAGCATGTGAAAGAAGCACGGTGGCTAGGAAAAACTCCCTAGGAAAAACTCCCTAGAAAGGCCAAAAACCTAGGAAGAAACCTAGAGAGGAACCAGGCTATGAGGGGTGGCCAGTCCTCTTCTGGCTGTGCAGGGTGGATATTAAAACAGAACATGGTCAAAATGTTAAAATGTTAAAATGTTCATAAATGACCAGCATGGTCAAATAATAATAATCATAGTAGTTGTCGAGGGTGCAACAAGCACGTCCGGTGAACAGGTCAGGGTTCCATAGCCGCAGGCAGAACAGTTGAAACTGGAGCAGCAGCACGGCCAGGTGGACTGGGGACAGCAAGGAGTCATCATACCAGGTAGTCCTGAGGCATGGTCCTAGGGCTCAGGTCCTCCGAGAGAAAGACAGAAAGAGAGAAAGAGAGAATTAGAGAGAGCATATTTAAATACACACAGGACACCGGATAAGACAAGAGAAATACTCCAGATGTAACAGACTGACCCTAGCCCCCCGACACATAAACTACTGCAGCATAAATACTGGAGGCTGAGACTAACTACCACCTGTCTCCACTCTCTGTTCCAGTGTTCTATAACTACCACCTGTCTCCACTCTCTATTCCAGTGTTCCATAACAACCACCTGTCTCCACTCTCTGTTCCAGTGTTCTATAACTACCACCTGTCTCCACTCTCTGTTCCAGTGTTCTATAACAACCACCAGTCTCCACTCTCTGTTCCTGTCTCCACTCTCTGTTCCAGTGTTCTATAACTACCACCTGTCTCCACTCTCTGTTCCAGTGTTCTATAACTACCACCTGTCTCCACTCTCTGTTCCAGCGTTCTATAACTACCACCTCTCTCCACTCTCTGTTCCAGTGTTCTATAACTACCAACTGTTTCCACTCTCTGTTCCAGTGTTCCATAACTACCACCTGTTTCCACTCTCTGTTCCAGTGTTCTATAACAACCACCAGTCTCCACTCTCTGTTCCTGTCTCCACTCTCTGTTCCAGTGTTCTATAACTACCACCTGTCTCCACTCTCTATTCCAGTGTTCTATAACTACCACCTGTCTCCACTCTCTGTTCCAGTGTTCTATAACTACCACCTGTCTCCACTCTCTGTTCCAGTGTTCTATAACTGCCATCTGTCTCCACTCTCTGTTCCAGTGTTCTATAACTACCACCTGTCTCCACTCTCTGTTCCAGTGTTCTATAACTACCACCTGTCTCCACTCTCTGTTCCTGTCTCCACTCTCTGTTCCAGTGTTCTATAACTACCACCTGTCTCCACTCTCTGTTCCAGTGTTCTATAACTACCACCTGTCTCTACTCTCTTTTCCAGTGTTCTATTACTACCACCTGTCTCCACTCTCTGTTCCAGTGTTCTATAACTACCACCTGTCTCCACTCTCTGTTCCAGTGTTCTATAACTGCCATCTGTCTCCACTCTCTGTTCCAGTGTTCTATAACTACCACCTGTTTCCACTCTCTGTTCCAGTGTTCTATAACTACCACCAGTCTCCACTCTCTGTTCCTGTCTCCACTCTCTGTTCCAGTGTTCTATAACTACCACCTGTCTCCACTCTCTGTTCCAGTGTTCTATAACTACCACCTGTCTCTACTCTCTCTTCCAGTGTTCTATAACTACCACCTGTCTCCAATCTCTGTTCCTGTCTCCACTCTCTGTTCCAGTGTTCTATAACTACCACCTGTCTCCACTCTCTGTTCCAGTGTTCTATAACTACCACCTGTCTCTACTCTCTTTTCCAGTGTTCTATTACTACCACCTGTCTCCACTCTCTGTTACAGTGTTCTATAACTACCACCTGTCTCCACTCTCTGTTCCAGTGTTCTATAACTACCACCTGTCTCCACTCTCTGTTCCAGTGTTCTATAACTACCACCTGTCTCCACTCTCTGTTCCAGTGTTCTATAACTGCCATCTGTCTCCACTCTCTGTTCCAGTGTTCTATAACTACCACCTGTCTCCACTCTCTGTTCCTGTCTCCACTCTCTGTTCCAGTAATCTATAACTACCACCTGTCTCCACTCTCTGTTCCAGTGTTCTATAACTACCACCTGTCTCCACTCTCTGTTCCAGCGTTCTATAACTACCACCTCTCTCCACTCTCTGTTCCAGTGTTCTATAACTACCAACTGTTTCCACTCTCTGTTCCAGTGTTCCATAACTACCACCTGTTTCCACTCTCTGTTCCAGTGTTCTATAACAACCACCAGTCTCCACTCTCTGTTCCTGTCTCCACTCTCTGTTCCAGTGGTATATAACTACCACCTGTCTCCACTCTCTGTTCCAGTGTTCTATAACTACCACCTGTCTCCACTCTCGTTTCCAGCGTTCTATAACTACCACCTCTCTCCACTCTCTGTTCCAGTTTTCTATAACTACCAACTGTTTCCACTCTCTGTTCCAGTGTTCCATAACTACCACCTGTTTCCACTCTCTGTTCAAGTGTTCTATAACAACCAACAGTCTCCACTCTCTGTTCCTGTCTCCACTCTCTGTTCCAGTGTTCTATAACTACCACCTGTCTCCACTCTCTGTTCCAGTGTTCTATAACTACCACCTGTCTCCACTCTCTATTCCAGTGTTCCATAACAACCACCTGTCTCCACTCTCTGTTCCAGTGTTCTATAACTACCACCTGTCTCCACTCTCTGTTCCAGCGTTCTATAACTACCACCTCTCTCCACTCTCTGTTCCAGTGTTCTATAACTACCACCTGTCTCCACTCTCTGTTCCAGTGTTCTATAACTACCACCTGTCTCCACTCTCTATTCCAGTGTTCCATAACAACCACCTGTCTCCACTCTCTGTTCCAGTGTTCTATAACTACCACCTGTCTCCACTCTCTGTTCCAGTGTTCTATAACAACCACCAGTCTCCACTCTCTGTTCCTGTCTCCACTCTCTGTTCCAGTGTTCTATAACTACCACCTGTCTCCACTCTCTGTTCCAGTGTTCTATAACTACCACCTGTCTCCACTCTCTGTTCCAGCGTTCTATAACTACCACCTCTCTCCACTCTCTGTTCCAGTGTTCTATAACTACCAACTGTTTCCACTCTCTGTTCCAGTGTTCCATAACTACCACCTGTTTCCACTCTCTGTTCCAGTGTTCTATAACAACCACCAGTCTCCACTCTCTGTTCCTGTCTCCACTCTCTGTTCCAGTGTTCTATAACTACCACCTGTCTCCACTCTCTATTCCAGTGTTCTATAACTACCACCTGTCTCCACTCTCTGTTCCAGTGTTCTATAACTACCACCTGTCTCCACTCTCTGTTCCAGTGTTCTATAACTGCCATCTGTCTCCACTCTCTGTTCCAGTGTTCTATAACTACCACCTGTCTCCACTCTCTGTTCCAGTGTTCTATAACTACCACCTGTCTCCACTCTCTGTTCCTGTCTCCACTCTCTGTTCCAGTGTTCTATAACTACCACCTGTCTCCACTCTCTGTTCCAGTGTTCTATAACTACCACCTGTCTCCACTCTCTGTTCCAGTGTTCTATAACTACCACCTGTCTCCACTCTCTGTTCCAGTGTTCTATAACTGCCATCTGTCTCCACTCTCTGTTCCAGTGTTCTATAACTACCACCTGTTTCCACTCTCTGTTCCAGTGTTCTATAACTACCACCTGTCTCCACTCTCTGTTCCTGTCTCCACTCTCTGTTCCATTGTTCTATAACTACCACCTGTCTCCACTCTCTGTTCCAGTGTTCTATAACTACCACCTGTCTCTTCTCTCTCTTCCAGTGTTCTATAACTACCACCTGTCTCCAATCTCTGTTCCTGTCTCCACTCTCTGTTCCAGTGTTCTATAACTACCACCTGTCTCCACTCTCTGTTCCAGTGTTCTATAACTACCACCTGTCTCTACTCTCTTTTCCAGTGTTCTATTACTACCACCTGTCTCCACTCTCTGTTACAGTGTTCTATAACTACCACCTGTCTCCACTCTCTGTTCCAGTGTTCTATAACTACCACCTGTCTCCACTCTCTGTTCCAGTGTTCTATAACTACCACCTGTCTCCACTCTCTGTTCCAGTGTTCTATAACTGCCATCTGTCTCCACTCTCTGTTCCAGTGTTCTATAACTACCACCTGTTTCCACTCTCTGTTCCAGTGTTCTATAACTACCACCTGTCTCCACTCTCTGTTCCTGTCTCCACTCTCTGTTCCAGTGTTCTGTAACTACCACCTGTCTCCACTCTCTGTTCCAGTGTTCTATAACTACCACCTGTCTCTACTCTCTCTTCCAGTGTTCTATAACTACCACCTGTCTCCACTCTCTGTTCCAGTGTTCTTTAACTACCACCTGTCTCCACTCTCTGTTCCAGTGTTCTATAACTACCACCTGTCTCCACTCTCTGTTCCAGTGTTCTATAACTACCACCTGTCTCCACTCTCTGTTCCAGTGTTCTATAACTACCACCTGTCTCCACTCTCTGTTCCAGTGTTCTATAACTACCACCTGTCTCCACTCTCTGTTCCAGTGTTCTATAACTACCACCTGTCTATACTCTCTGTTCCAGTGTTCTATAACTACCACCTGTCTCCACTCTCTGTTCCAGTGTTCTATAACTACCACCTGTCTCCACTCTCTGTTCCAGTGTTCTATAACTACCACCTGTCTCCACTCTCTGTTCCAGTGTTCTATAACTACCACCTGTCTCCACTCTCTGTTCCAGTGTTCTATAACTACCACCTGTCTCCACTCTCTGTTCCTTTCTCCACTCTCTTTTCCTGTCTCCACTCTCTGTTCCAGTGTTCTATAACTACCACCTGTCTCCACTCTCTGTTCCAGTGTTCTATAACTACCACCTGTCTCCACTCTCTGTTCCAACGTTCTATAACTACCACCTCTCTCCACTCTCTGTTCCAGTGTTCTATAACTACCAACTGTTTCCACTCTCTGTTCCAGTGTTCCATAACTACCACCTGTTTCCACTCTCTGTTCCAGTGTTCTATAACAACCACCAGTCTCCACTCTCTGTTCCTGTCTCCACTCTCTGTTCCAGTGTTCTATAACTACCACCTGTCTCCACTCTCTGTTCCAGTGTTCTATAACTACCACCTGTCTCCACTCTCTGTTCCAGCGTTCTATAACTACCACCTCTCTCCACTCTCTGTTCCAGTGTTCTATAACTACCAACTGTTTCCACTCTCTGTTCCAGTGTTCCATAACTACCACCTGTTTCCACTCTCTGTTCCAGTGTTCTATAACAACCACCAGTCTCCACTCTCTGTTCCTGTCTCCACTCTCTGTTCCAGTGTTCTATAACTACCACCTGTCTCCACTCTCTGTTCCAGTGTTCTATAACTACCACCTGTCTCCACTCTCTGTTCCAGTGTTCTATAACTGCCATCTGTCTCCACTCTCTGTTCCAGTGTTCTATAACTACCACCTGTTTCCACTCTCTGTTCCAGTGTTCTATAACTACCACCTGTCTCCACTCTCTGTTCCTGTCTCCACTCTCTGTTCCATTGTTCTATAACTACCACCTGTCTCCACTCTCTGTTCCAGTGTTCTATAACTACCACCTGTCTCTACTCTCTCTTCCAGTGTTCTATAACTACCACCTGTCTCCAATCTCTGTTCCTGTCTCCACTCTCTGTTCCAGTGTTCTATAACTACCACCTGTCTCCACTCTCTGTTCCAGTGTTCTATAACTACCACCTGTCTCTACTCTCTTTTCCAGTGTTCTATTACTACCACCTGTCTCCACTCTCTGTTACAGTGTTCTATAACTACCACCTGTCTCCACTCTCTGTTCCAGTGTTCTATAACTACCACCTGTCTCCACTCTCTGTTCCAGTGTTCTATAACTACCACCTGTCTCCACTCTCTGTTCCAGTGTTCTATAACTGCCATCTGTCTCCACTCTCTGTTCCAGTGTTCTATAACTACCACCTGTTTCCACTCTCTGTTCCAGTGTTCTATAACTACCACCTGTCTCCACTCTCTGTTCCTGTCTCCACTCTCTGTTCCAGTGTTCTATAACTACCACCTGTCTCCACTCTCTGTTCCAGTGTTCTATAACTACCACCTGTCTCTACTCTCTCTTCCAGTGTTCTATAACTACCACCTGTCTCCACTCTCTGTTCCAGTGTTCTTTAACTACCACCTGTCTCCACTCTCTGTTCCAGTGTTCTATAACTACCACCTGTCTCCACTCTCTGTTCCAGTGTTCTATAACTACCACCTGTCTCCACTCTCTGTTCCAGTGTTCTATAACTACCACCTGTCTCCACTCTCTGTTCCAGTGTTCTATAACTACCACCTGTCTCCACTCTCTGTTCCAGTGTTCTATAACTACCACCTGTCTATACTCTCTGTTCCAGTGTTCTATAACTACCACCTGTCTCCACTCTCTGTTCCAGTGTTCTATAACTACCACCTGTCTCCACTCTCTGTTCCAGTGTTCTATAACTACCACCTGTCTCCACTCTCTGTTCCAGTGTTCTATAACTACCACCTGTCTCCACTCTCTGTTCCAGTGTTCTATAACTACCACCTGTCTCCACTCTCTGTTCCTTTCTCCACTCTCTTTTCCTGTCTCCACTCTCTGTTCCAGTGTTCTATAACTACCACCTGTCTCCACTCTCTGTTCCAGTGTTCTATAACTACCACCTGTCTCCACTCTCTGTTCCAACGTTCTATAACTACCACCTCTCTCCACTCTCTGTTCCAGTGTTCTATAACTACCAACTGTTTCCACTCTCTGTTCCAGTGTTCCATAACTACCACCTGTTTCCACTCTCTGTTCCAGTGTTCTATAACAACCACCAGTCTCCACTCTCTGTTCCTGTCTCCACTCTCTGTTCCAGTGTTCTATAACTACCACCTGTCTCCACTCTCTGTTCCAGTGTTCTATAACTACCACCTGTCTCCACTCTCTGTTCCAGCGTTCTATAACTACCACCTCTCTCCACTCTCTGTTCCAGTGTTCTATAACTACCAACTGTTTCCACTCTCTGTTCCAGTGTTCCATAACTACCACCTGTTTCCACTCTCTGTTCCAGTGTTCTATAACAACCACCAGTCTCCACTCTCTGTTCCTGTCTCCACTCTCTGTTCCAGTGTTCTATAACTACCACCTGTCTCCACTCTCTATTCCAGTGTTCTATAACTACCACCTGTCTCCACTCTCTGTTCCAGTGTTCTATAACTACCACCTGTCTCCACTCTCTGTTCCAGTGTTCTATAACTGCCATCTGTCTCCACTCTCTGTTCCAGTGTTCTATAACTACCAACTGTCTCCACTCTCTGTTCCAGTGTTCTATAACTACCACCTGTCTCCACTCTCTGTTCCTGTCTCCACTCTCTGTTCCAGTGTTCTATAACTACCACCTGTCTCCACTCTCTGTTCCAGTGTTCTATAACTACCACCTGTCTCTACTCTCTTTTCCAGTGTTCTATTACTACCACCTGTCTCCACTCTCTGTTACAGTGTTCTATAACTACCACCTGTCTCCACTCTCTGTTCCAGTGTTCTATAACTACCACCTGTCTCCACTCTCTGTTCCAGTGTTCTATAACTACCACCTGTCTCCACTCTCTGTTCCAGTGTTCTATAACTGCCATCTGTCTCCACTCTCTGTTCCAGTGTTCTATAACTACCACCTGTTTCCACTCTCTGTTCCAGTGTTCTATAACTACCACCTGTCTCCACTCTCTGATCCTGTCTCCACTCTCTGTTCCAGTGTTCTATTACTACCACCTGTCTCCACTCTCTGTTCCAGTGTTCTATAACTACCACCTGTCTCTACTCTCTCTTCCAGTGTTCTATAACTACCACCTGTCTCCACTCTCTGTTCCTGTCTCCACTCTCTGTTCCAGTGTTCTATAACTACCACATGTCTCCACTCTCTGTTCCAGTGTTCTATAACTACCACCTGTCTCTACTCTCTTTTCCAGTGTTCTATTACTACCACCTGTCTCCACTCTCTGTTACAGTGTTCTATAACTACCACCTGTCTCCACTCTCTGTTCCAGTGTTCTATAACTACCACCTTTCTCCACTCTCTGTTCCAGTGTTCTATAACTACCACCTGTCTCCACTCTCTGTTCCAGTGTTCTATAACTGCCATCTGTCTCCACTCTCTGTTCCAGTGTTCTATAACTACCACCTGTTTCCACTCTCTGTTCCAGTGTTCTATAACTACCACCTGTCTCCACTCTCTGTTCCTGTCTCCACTCTCTGTTCCAGTGTTCTATAACTACCACCTGTCTCCACTCTCTGTTCCAGTGTTCTATAACTACCACCTGTCTCTACTCTCTCTTCCAGTGTTCTATAACTACCACCTGTTTCCACTCTCTGTTCCAGTGTTCTATAACAACCACCAGTCTCCACTCTCTGTTCCTGTCTCCACTCTCTGTTCCAGTGTTCTATAACTACCACCTGTCTCCACTCTCTGTTCCAGTGTTCTATAACTACCACCTGTCTCCACTCTCTGTTCCAGCGTTCTATAACTACCACCTCTCTCCACTCTCTGTTCCAGTGTTCTATAACTACCAACTGTTTCCACTCTCTGTTCCAGTGTTCCATAACTACCACCTGTTTCCACTCTCTGTTCCAGTGTTCTATAACAACCACCAGTCTCCACTCTCTGTTCCTGTCTCCACTCTCTGTTCCAGTGTTCTATAACTACCACCTGTCTCCACTCTCTATTCCAGTGTTCTATAACTACCACCTGTCTCCACTCTCCGTTCCAGTGTTCTATAACTACCACCTGTCTCCACTCTCTGTTCCAGTGTTCTATAACTGCCATCTGTCTCCACTCTCTGTTCCAGTGTTCTATAACTACCACCTGTCTCCACTCTCTGTTCCAGTGTTCTATAACTACCACCTGTCTCCACTCTCTGTTCCTGTCTCCACTCTCTGTTCCAGTGTTCTATAACTACCACCTGTCTCCACTCTCTGTTCCAGTGTTCTATAACTACCACCTGTCTCTACTCTCTTTTCCAGTGTTCTATTACTACCACCTGTCTCCACTCTCTGTTACAGTGTTCTATAACTACCACCTGTCTCCACTCTCTGTTCCAGTGTTCTATAACTACCACCTGTCTCCACTCTCTGTTCCAGTGTTCTATAACTACCACCTGTCTCCACTCTCTGTTCCAGTGTTCTATAACTGCCATCTGTCTCCACTCTCTGTTCCAGTGTTCTATAACTACCACCTGTTTCCACTCTCTGTTCCAGTGTTCTATAACTACCACCTGTCTCCACTCTCTGATCCTGTCTCCACTCTCTGTTCCAGTGTTCTATAACTACCACCTGTCTCCACTCTCTGTTCCAGTGTTCTATAACTACCACCTGTCTCTACTCTCTCTTCCAGTGTTCTATAACTACCACCTGTCTCCACTCTCTGTTCCAGTGTTCTATAACTACCACCTGTCTCCACTCTCTGTTCCAGTGTTCTATAACTGCCATCTGTCTCCACTCTCTGTTCCAGTGTTCTATAACTACCACCTGTCTCCACTCTCTGTTCCAGTGTTCTATAACTACCACCTGTCTCCACTCTCTGTTCCAGTGTTCTATAACTACCACCTGTCTATACTCTCTGTTCCAGTGTTCTATAACTACCACCTGTCTCCACTCTCTGTTCCAGTGTTCTATAACTACCACCTGTCTCCACTCTCTGTTCCAGTGTTCTATAACTACCACCTGTCTCCACTCTCTGTTCCAGTGTTCTATAACTACCACCTGTCTCCACTCTCTGTTCCAGTGTTCTATAACTACCACCTGTCTCCACTCTCTGTTCCAGTGTTCTATAACTACCACCTGTCTCCACTCTCTGTTCCAGTGTTCTATAACTACCACCTGTCTATACTCTCTGTTCCAGTGTTCTATAACTACCACCTGTCTCCACTCTCTGTTCCAGTGTTCTATAACTACCACCTGTCTCCACTCACTGTTCCAGTGTTCTATAACTACCACCTGTCTCCATTCTCTGTTCCAGTGTTCTATAACTACCACCTGTCTCCACTCTCTATTCCAGTGTTCCATAACAACCACCTGTCTCCACTCTCTGTTCCAGTGTTCTATAACTACCACCTGTCTCCACTCTCTGTTCCAGCGTTCTATAACTACCACCTCTCTCCACTCTCTGTTCCAGTGTTCTATAACTACCAACTGTTTCCACTCTCTGTTCCAGTGTTCCATAACTACCACCTGTTTCCACTCTCTGTTCCAGTGTTCTATAACAACCACCAGTCTCCACTCTCTGATCCTGTCTCCACTCTCTGTTCCAGTGTTCTATAACTACCACCTGTCTCCACTCTCTGTTCCAGTGTTCTATAACTACCATCTGTCTCCACTCTCTGTTCCAGCGTTCTATAACTACCACCTCTCTCCACTCTCTGTTCCAGTGTTCTATAACTACCAACTGTTTCCACTCTCTGTTCCAGTGTTCCATAACTACCACCTGTTTCCACTCTCTGTTCCAGTGTTCTATAACAACCACCAGTCTCCACTCTCTGTTCCTGTCTCCACTCTCTGTTCCAGTGTTCTATAACTACCACCTGTCTCCACTCTCTGTTCCTGTCTCCACTCTCTGTTCCAGTGTTCTATAACTACCACCTGTCTCCACTCTCTGTTCCAGTGTTCTATAACTACCACCTGTCTCTACTCTCTTTTCCAGTGTTCTATTACTACCACCTGTCTCCACTCTCTGTTCCAGTGTTCTATAACTACCACCTGTCTCCACTCTCTGTTCCAGTGTTCTATAACTGCCATCTGTCTCCACTCTCTGTTCCAGTGTTCTATAACTACCACCTGTCTCCACTCTCTGTTCCAGTGTTCTATAACTACCACCTGTCTCCACTCTCTGTTCCAGTGTTCTATAACTACCACCTGTCTATACTCTCTGTTCCAGTGTTCTATAACTACCACCTGTCTCCACTCTCTGTTCATTTCTCCACTCTCTGTTCCAGTGTCCCATAACTACCACCTGTCTCCACTCTCTGTTCCTGTCTCCACTCTCTGTTCCAGTGTTATATAACTACCACCTGTCTCCACTCTCTGTTCCAGTGTTCTATAACTACCACCTGTCTCCACTCTCTGTTCCAGTGTTCTATAACTACCACCTGTCTCCACTCTCTGTTCCAGTGTTCTATAACTACCACCTGTCTCCACTCTCTGATCCAGTGTTCTATAACTACCACCTGTCTCCACTCTCTGTTCCAGTGTTCTATAACTACCACCTGTCTCCACTCTCTGTTCCAGTGTTCTATACCTACCACCTGTCTCCACTCTCTGTTCCAGTGTTCTATAACTACCACCTGTCTCCACTATCTGTTCCAGTGTTCTATAACTACCACCTGTCTCCACTCTCTGTTCCAGTGTTCTATAACTACCACCTGTCTATACTCTCTGTTCCAGTGTTCTATAACTACCACCTGTCTCCACTCTCTGTTCATTTCTCCACTCTCTGTTCCAGTGTCCCATAACTACCACCTGTCTCCACTCTCTGTTCCTGTCTCCACTCTCTGTTCCAGTGTTATATAACTACCACCTGTCTCCACTCTCTGTTCCAGTGTTCTATAACTACCACCTGTCTCCACTCTCTGTTCCAGTGTTCTATAACTACCACCTGTCTCCACTCTCTGTTCCAGTGTTCTATAACTACCACCTGTCTCCACTCTCTGATCCAGTGTTCTATAACTACCACCTGTCTCCACTCTCTGTTCCAGTGTTCTATAACTACCACCTGTCTCCACTCTCTGTTCCAGTGTTCTATACCTACCACCTGTCTCCACTCTCTGTTCCAGTGTTCTATAACTACCACCTGTCTCCACTATCTGTTCCAGTGTTCTATAACTACCACCTGTCTCCACTCTCTGTTCCAGTGTTCTATAACTACCACCTGTCTCCACTCTCCGTTCATTTCTCCACTCTCTGTTCCAGTGTTCCATAACTACCACCTGTCTCCACTCTCTGTTCCTGTCTCCACTCTCTGTTCCAGTGTTATATAACTACCACCTGTCTCCACTCTCTGTTCCAGTGTTCTATAACTACCACCTGTCTCCACTCTCTGTTCCAGTGTTCTATAACTACCACCTGTCTCCACTCTCTGTTCCAGTGTTCTATAACTACCACCTGTCTCCACTCTCTGATCCAGTGTTCTATAACTACCACCTGTCTCCACTCTCTGTTCCAGTGTTCTATAACTACCACCTGTCTCCACTCTCTGATCCAGTGTTCTATAACTACCACCTGTCTCCACTCTCTGTTCCAGTGTTCTATAACTACCACCTGTCTCCACTCTCTGTTCCAGTGTTCTATACCTACCACCTGTCTCCACTCTCTGTTCCAGTGTTCCATAACTACCACACTGTCTCCACTCTCTGTTCCAGTGTTCTATAACTACCACCTGTCACCACTCTCTGTTCCAGTGATCTATAACTACAACCTGGCTCCACTCTCTGTTCCAGCGTTCTATAACTACCACCTGTCTCCACTCTCTGTTCCAGTGTTCTATAACTACCATCTGTCTCCACTCTCTGTTCCAGTGTTCTATAACTACCACCTGTCTCCACTCTCTGTTCCAGTGTTCTATAACTACCACCTGTCTCCACTATCTGTTCCAGTGTTTTATAACTACCACCTGTCTCCACTCTCTGTTCCAGTGTTCTATAACTACCACCTGTCTCCACTCTCTGTTCATTTCTCCACTCTCTGTTCCAGTGTTCCATAACTACCACCTGTCTCCACTCTCTGTTCCTGTCTCCACTCTCTGTTCCAGTGTTATATAACTACCACCTGTCTCCACTCTCTGTTCCAGTGTTCTATAACTACCACCTGTCTCCACTCTCTGTTCCAGTGTTCTATAACTACCACCTGTCTCCACTCTCTGTTCCAGTGTTCTATAACTACCACCTGTCTCCACTCTCTGATCCAGTGTTCTATAACTACCACCTGTCTCCACTCTCTGTTCCAGTGTTCTATAACTACCACCTGTCTCCACTCTCTGTTAAAGTGTTCTATACCTACCACCTGTCTCCACTCTCTGTTCCAGTGTTCCATAACTACCACCTGTCTCCACTCTCTGTTCCAGTGTTCTATAACTACCACCTGTCTCCACTCTCTGTTCCAGTGATCTATAACTACAACCTGGCTCCACTCTCTGTTCCAGCGTTCTATAACTACCACCTGTCTCCACTCTCTGTTCCAGTGTTCTATAACTACCACCTGTCTCCACTCTCTGTTCCAGTGTTCTATAACTACCACCTGTCTCCACTCTCTGTTCCAGTGTTCTATAACTACCACCTGTCTCCACTCTCTGTTCATTTCTCCACTCTCTGTTCCAGTGTTCCATAACTACCACCTGTCTCCACTCTCTGTTCCTGTCTCCACTCTCTGTTCCAGTGTTATATAACTACCACCTGTCTCCACTCTCTGTTCCAGTGTTCTATAACTACCACCTGTCTCCACTCTCTGTTCCAGTGTTCTATAACTACCACCTGTCTCCACTCTCTGTTCCAGTGTTCTATAACTACCACCTGTCTCCACTCTCTGTTCCAGTGTTCTATAACTACCACCTGTCTCCACTCTCTGATCCAGTGTTCTATAACTACCACCTGTCTCCACTCTCTGTTCCAGTGTTCTATAACTACCACCTGTCTCCACTCTCTGATCCAGTGTTCTATAACTACCACCTGTCTCCACTCTCTGTTCCAGTGTTCTATAACTACCACCTGTCTCCACTCTCTGTTCCAGTGTTCTATACCTACCACCTGTCTCCACTCTCTGTTCCAGTGTTCTATAACTACCACCTGTCTCCACTATCTGTTCCAGTGTTCTATAACTACCACCTGTCTCCACTCTCTGTTCCAGTGTTCTATAACTACCACCTGTCTCCACTCTCCGTTCATTTCTCCACTCTCTGTTCCAGTGTTCCATAACTACCACCTGTCTCCACTCTCTGTTCCTGTCTCCACTCTCTGTTCCAGTGTTATATAACTACCACCTGTCTCCACTCTCTGTTCCAGTGTTCTATAACTACCACCTGTCTCCACTCTCTGTTCCAGTGTTCTATAACTACCACCTGTCTCCACTCTCTGTTCCAGTGTTCTATAACTACCACCTGTCTCCACTCTCTGATCCAGTGTTCTATAACTACCACCTGTCTCCACTCTCTGTTCCAGTGTTCTATAACTACCACCTGTCTCCACTCTCTGATCCAGTGTTCTATAACTACCACCTGTCTCCACTCTCTGTTCCAGTGTTCTATAACTACCACCTGTCTCCACTCTCTGTTCCAGTGTTCTATACCTACCACCTGTCTCCACTCTCTGTTCCAGTGTTCCATAACTACCACACTGTCTCCACTCTCTGTTCCAGTGTTCTATAACTACCACCTGTCACCACTCTCTGTTCCAGTGATCTATAACTACAACCTGGCTCCACTCTCTGTTCCAGCGTTCTATAACTACCACCTGTCTCCACTCTCTGTTCCAGTGTTCTATAACTACCATCTGTCTCCACTCTCTGTTCCAGTGTTCTATAACTACCACCTGTCTCCACTCTCTGTTCCAGTGTTCTATAACTACCACCTGTCTCCACTATCTGTTCCAGTGTTTTATAACTACCACCTGTCTCCACTCTCTGTTCCAGTGTTCTATAACTACCACCTGTCTCCACTCTCTGTTCATTTCTCCACTCTCTGTTCCAGTGTTCCATAACTACCACCTGTCTCCACTCTCTGTTCCTGTCTCCACTCTCTGTTCCAGTGTTATATAACTACCACCTGTCTCCACTCTCTGTTCCAGTGTTCTATAACTACCACCTGTCTCCACTCTCTGTTCCAGTGTTCTATAACTACCACCTGTCTCCACTCTCTGTTCCAGTGTTCTATAACTACCACCTGTCTCCACTCTCTGATCCAGTGTTCTATAACTACCACCTGTCTCCACTCTCTGTTCCAGTGTTCTATAACTACCACCTGTCTCCACTCTCTGTTAAAGTGTTCTATACCTACCACCTGTCTCCACTCTCTGTTCCAGTGTTCCATAACTACCACCTGTCTCCACTCTCTGTTCCAGTGTTCTATAACTACCACCTGTCTCCACTCTCTGTTCCAGTGATCTATAACTACAACCTGGCTCCACTCTCTGTTCCAGCGTTCTATAACTACCACCTGTCTCCACTCTCTGTTCCAGTGTTCTATAACTACCACCTGTCTCCACTCTCTGTTCCAGTGTTCTATAACTACCACCTGTCTCCACTCTCTGTTCCAGTGTTCTATAACTACCACCTGTCTCCACTCTCTGTTCATTTCTCCACTCTCTGTTCCAGTGTTCCATAACTACCACCTGTCTCCACTCTCTGTTCCTGTCTCCACTCTCTGTTCCAGTGTTATATAACTACCACCTGTCTCCACTCTCTGTTCCAGTGTTCTATAACTACCACCTGTCTCCACTCTCTGTTCCAGTGTTCTATAACTACCACCTGTCTCCACTCTCTGTTCCAGTGTTCTATAACTACCACCTGTCTCCACTCTCTGTTCCAGTGTTCTATAACTACCACCTGTCTCCACTCTCTGATCCAGTGTTCTATAACTACCACCTGTCTCCACTCTCTGTTCCAGTGTTCTATAACTACCACCTGTCTCCACTCTCTGTTCCAGTGTTCTATACCTACCACCTGTCTCCACTCTCTGTTGCAGTGATCTATAACTACAACCTGGCTCCACTCTCTGTTCCAGCGTTCTATAACTACCACCTGTCTCCACTGTCTGTTCCAGTGTTCTATAACTACCACCTGTCTCCACTCTCTGTTCCAGTGTTCTATAACTACCACCTGTCTCCACTCTCTGTTCCAGTGTTCTATAACTACCACCTGTCTCCACTCTCTGTTCCAGTGTTCTATAACTACCACCTGTCTCCACTCTCTGATCCAGTGTTCTATAACTACCACCTGTCTCCACTCTCTGTTCCAGTGTTCTATAACTACCACCTGTCTCCACTCTCTGTTCCAGTGTTCTATACCTACCACCTGTCTCCACTCTCTGTTTCAGTGTTCCATAACTACCACCTGTCTCCACTCTCTGTTCCAGTGTTCTATAACTACCACCTGTCTCCACTCTCTGTTCCAGTGATCTATAACTACAACCTGGCTCCACTCTTTGTTCCAGCGTTCTATAACTACCACCTGTCTCCACTCTCTGTTCCAGTGTTCTATAACTACCACCTGTCTCAACTCTCTGTTCCAGTGTTCTATAACTACCACCTGTCTCCACTCTCTGTTCCAGTGTTCTATAACTACCACCTGTCTCCACTATCTGTTCCAGTGTTCTATAACTACCACCTGTCTCCACTCTCTGTTCCAGTGTTCTATAACTACCACCTGTCTCCACTCTCTGATCCAGTGTTCTATAACTACCACCTGTCTCCACTCTCTGTTCATTTCTCCACTCTCTGTTCCAGTGTTCCATAACTACCACCTGTCTCCACTCTCTGTTCCTGTCTCCACTCTCTGTTCCAGTGTTATATAACTACCACCTGTCTCCACTCTCTGTTCCAGTGTTCTATAACTACCACCTGTCTCCACTCTCTGTTCCAGTGTTCTATAACTACCACCTGTCTCCACTCTCTGTTCCAGTGTTCTATAACTACCACATGTCTCCACTCTCTGTTCCAGTGTTCTATAACTACCACCTGTCTACACTCTCTGTTCCAGTGTTCTATAACTACCACCTGTCTCCACTCTCTGTTCCAGTGTTCTATAACTACCACCTGTCTCCACTCTCTGATCCAGTGTTCTATAACTACCACCTGTCTCCACTCTCTGTTCCAGTGTTCCATAACTACCACACTGTCTCCACTCTCTGTTCCAGTGTTCTATAACTACCACCTGTCTCCACTCTCTGTTCCAGTGATCTATAACTACAACCTGGCTCCACTCTCTGTTTCAGCGTTCTATAACTACCACCTGTCTCCACTCTCTGTTCCAGTGTTCTATAACTACCATCTGTCTCCACTCTCTGTTCCAGTGTTCTATAACTACCACCTGTCTCCACTCTCTGTTCCAGTGTTCTATAACTACCACCTGTCTCCACTATCTGTTCCAGTGTTCTATAACTACCACCTGTCTCCACTCTCTGTTCCAGTGTTCTATAACTACCACCTGTCTCCACTCTCTGTTCATTTCTCCACTCTCTGTTCCAGTGTCCCATAACTACCACCTGTCTCCACTCTCTGTTCCTGTCTCCACTCTCTGTTCCAGTGTTATATAACTACCACCTGTCTCCACTCTCTGTTCCAGTGTTCTATAACTACCACCTGTCTCCACTCTCTGTTCCAGTGTTCTATAACTACCACCTGTCTCCACTCTCTGATCCAGTGTTCTATAACTACCACCTGTCTCCACTCTCTGTTCCAGTGTTCTATAACTACGACCTGTCTCCACTCTCTGTTCCAGTGTTCTATACCTACCACCTGTCTCCACTCTCTGTTCCAGTGTTCTATAACTACCACCTGTCTCCACTATCTGTTCCAGTGTTCTATAACTACCACCTGTCTCCACTCTCTGTTCCAGTGTTCTATAACTACCACCTGTCTCCACTCTCTGTTCATTTCTCCACTCTCTGTTCCAGTGTTCCATAACTACCACCTGTCTCCACTCTCTGTTCCTGTCTCCACTCTCTGTTCCAGTGTTATATAACTACCACCTGTCTCCACTCTCTGTTCCAGTGTTCTATAACTACCACCTGTCTCCACTCTCTGTTCCAGTGTTCTATAACTACCACCTGTCTCCACTCTCTGTTCCAGTGTTCTATAACTACCACCTGTCTCCACTCTCTGATCCAGTGTTCTATAACTACCACCTGTCTCCACTCTCTGTTCCAGTGTTCTATAACTACCACCTGTCTCCACTCTCTGATCCAGTGTTCTATAACTACCACCTGTCTCCACTCTCTGTTCCAGTGTTCTATAACTACCACCTGTCTCCACTCTCTGTTCCAGTGTTCTATACCTACCACCTGTCTCCACTCTCTGTTCCAGTGTTCCATAACTACCACACTGTCTCCACTCTCTGTTCCAGTGTTCTATAACTACCACCTGTCACCACTCTCTGTTCCAGTGATCTATAACTACAACCTGGCTCCACTCTCTGTTCCAGCGTTCTATAACTACCACCTGTCTCCACTCTCTGTTCCAGTGTTCTATAACTACCATCTGTCTCCACTCTCTGTTCCAGTGTTCTATAACTACCACCTGTCTCCACTCTCTGTTCCAGTGTTCTATAACTACCACCTGTCTCCACTATCTGTTCCAGTGTTCTATAACTACCACCTGTCTCCACTCTCTGTTCCAGTGTTCTATAACTACCACCTGTCTCCACTCTCTGTTCATTTCTCCACTCTCTGTTCCAGTGTTCCATAACTACCACCTGTCTCCACTCTCTGTTCCTGTCTCCACTCTCTGTTCCAGTGTTATATAACTACCACCTGTCTCCACTCTCTGTTCCAGTGTTCTATAACTACCACCTGTCTCCACTCTCTGTTCCAGTGTTCTATAACTACCACCTGTCTCCACTCTCTGTTCCAGTGTTCTATAACTACCACCTGTCTCCACTCTCTGATCCAGTGTTCTATAACTACCACCTGTCTCCACTCTCTGTTCCAGTGTTCTATAACTACCACCTGTCTCCACTCTCTGTTCCAGTGTTCTATACCTACCACCTGTCTCCACTCTCTGTTCCAGTGTTCCATAACTACCACCTGTCTCCACTCTCTGTTCCAGTGTTCTATAACTACCACCTGTCTCCACTCTCTGTTCCAGTGATCTATAACTACAACCTGGCTCCACTCTCTGTTCCAGCGTTCTATAACTACCACCTGTCTCCACTCTCTGTTCCAGTGTTCTATAACTACCACCTGTCTCCACTCTCTGTTCCAGTGTTCTATAACTACCACCTGTCTCCACTCTCTGTTCCAGTGTTCTATAACTACCACCTGTCTCCACTCTCTGTTCATTTCTCCACTCTCTGTTCCAGTGTTCCATAACTACCACCTGTCTCCACTCTCTGTTCCTGTCTCCACTCTCTGTTCCAGTGTTATATAACTACCACCTGTCTCCACTCTCTGTTCCAGTGTTCTATAACTACCACCTGTCTCCACTCTCTGTTCCAGTGTTCTATAACTACCACCTGTCTCCACTCTCTGTTCCAGTGTTCTATAACTACCACCTGTCTCCACTCTCTGTTCCAGTGTTCTATAACTACCACCTGTCTCCACTCTCTGATCCAGTGTTCTATAACTACCACCTGTCTCCACTCTCTGTTCCAGTGTTCTATAACTACCACCTGTCTCCACTCTCTGTTCCAGTGTTCTATACCTACCACCTGTCTCCACTCTCTGTTGCAGTGATCTATAACTACAACCTGGCTCCACTCTCTGTTCCAGCGTTCTATAACTACCACCTGTCTCCACTGTCTGTTCCAGTGTTCTATAACTACCACCTGTCTCCACTCTCTGTTCCAGTGTTCTATAACTACCACCTGTCTCCACTCTCTGTTCCAGTGTTCTATAACTACCACCTGTCTCCACTCTCTGTTCCAGTGTTCTATAACTACCACCTGTCTCCACTCTCTGATCCAGTGTTCTATAACTACCACCTGTCTCCACTCTCTGTTCCAGTGTTCTATAACTACCACCTGTCTCCACTCTCTGTTCCAGTGTTCTATACCTACCACCTGTCTCCACTCTCTGTTTCAGTGTTCCATAACTACCACCTGTCTCCACTCTCTGTTCCAGTGTTCTATAACTACCACCTGTCTCCACTCTCTGTTCCAGTGATCTATAACTACAACCTGGCTCCACTCTTTGTTCCAGCGTTCTATAACTACCACCTGTCTCCACTCTCTGTTCCAGTGTTCTATAACTACCACCTGTCTCCACTCTCTGTTCCAGTGTTCTATAACTACCACCTGTCTCCACTCTCTGTTCCAGTGTTCTATAACTACCACCTGTCTCCACTATCTGTTCCAGTGTTCTATAACTACCACCTGTCTCCACTCTCTGTTCCAGTGTTCTATAACTACCACCTGTCTCCACTCTCTTCTAGTGTTCTATAACTACCACTTGTCTCCACTCTCTGTTCCAGTGTTCTATCACTACCACCTGTCTCCACTCTCTGTTCCAGTGTTCTATAACTACCACCTGTCTCCACTCTCTGTTCCAGTGTTCTATAACTACCACCTGTCTCCACTCTCTGTTCCAGTGTTCTATAACTACCACCTGTCTACACTCACTGTACTTGTCTCCACTGTCTGTTCCAGTAGTCTATAACTACCACCTGTCTCCACTCTCTGTTCCAGTGTTCTATAACTACCACCTGTCTCCACTCTCTGTTCCAGTGTTCTATAACTACCACCTGTCTCCACTCTCTGTTCCTTTCTCCACTCTCTGTTCCAGTGTTCCATAACTACCACCTGTCTCCACTCTCTGTTCCTGTCTCCACTCTCTGTTCCAGTGTTATATAACTACCACCTGTCTCCACTCTCTGTTCCAGTGTTCTATAACTACCACCTGTCTCCACTCTCTGTTCCAGTGTTCTATAACTACCACCTGTCTCCCCTCTCTGTTCCAGTGTTCTATAACTACCACCTGTCTCCACTCTCTGTTCCAGTGTTCTATAACTACCACCTGTCTCCACTCTCTGTTCCAGTGTTCTATAACTACCACCTGTCTCCACTCTCTGTTCATTTCTCCACTCTCTGTTCCAGTGTTCCATAACTACCACCTGTCTCCACTCTCTGTTCCTGTCTCCACTCTCTGTTCCAGTGTTATATAACTACCACCTGTCTCCACTCTCTGTTCCAGTGTTCTATAACTACCACCTGTCTCCACTCTCTGTTCCAGTGTTCTATAACTACCACCTGTCTCCACTCTCTGTTCCAGTGTTCTATAACTACCACCTGTCTCCACTCTCTGTTCCAGTGTTCTATAACTACCACCTGTCTCCACTCTCTGATCCAGTGTTCTATAACTACCACCTGTCTCCACTCTCTGTTCCAGTGTTCTATAACTACCACCTGTCTCCACTCTCTGTTCCAGTGTTCTATACCTACCACCTGTCTCCACTCTCTGTTGCAGTGATCTATAACTACAACCTGGCTCCACTCTCTGTTCCAGCGTTCTATAACTACCACCTGTCTCCACTGTCTGTTCCAGTGTTCTATAACTACCACCTGTCTCCACTCTCTGTTCCAGTGTTCTATAACTACCACCTGTCTCCACTCTCTGTTCCAGTGTTCTATAACTACCACCTGTCTCCACTCTCTGTTCCAGTGTTCTATAACTACCACCTGTCTCCACTCTCTGATCCAGTGTTCTATAACTACCACCTGTCTCCACTCTCTGTTCCAGTGTTCTATAACTACCACCTGTCTCCACTCTCTGTTCCAGTGTTCTATACCTACCACCTGTCTCCACTCTCTGTTTCAGTGTTCCATAACTACCACCTGTCTCCACTCTCTGTTCCAGTGTTCTATAACTACCACCTGTCTCCACTCTCTGTTCCAGTGATCTATAACTACAACCTGGCTCCACTCTTTGTTCCAGCGTTCTATAACTACCACCTGTCTCCACTCTCTGTTCCAGTGTTCTATAACTACCACCTGTCTCCACTCTCTGTTCCAGTGTTCTATAACTACCACCTGTCTCCACTCTCTGTTCCAGTGTTCTATAACTACCACCTGTCTCCACTATCTGTTCCAGTGTTCTATAACTACCACCTGTCTCCACTCTCTGTTCCAGTGTTCTATAACTACCACCTGTCTCCACTCTCTTCTAGTGTTCTATAACTACCACTTGTCTCCACTCTCTGTTCCAGTGTTCTATCACTACCACCTGTCTCCACTCTCTGTTCCAGTGTTCTATAACTACCACCTGTCTCCACTCTCTGTTCCAGTGTTCTATAACTACCACCTGTCTCCACTCTCTGTTCCAGTGTTCTATAACTACCACCTGTCTACACTCACTGTACTTGTCTCCACTGTCTGTTCCAGTAGTCTATAACTACCACCTGTCTCCACTCTCTGTTCCAGTGTTCTATAACTACCACCTGTCTCCACTCTCTGTTCCAGTGTTCTATAACTACCACCTGTCTCCACTCTCTGTTCCTTTCTCCACTCTCTGTTCCAGTGTTCCATAACTACCACCTGTCTCCACTCTCTGTTCCTGTCTCCACTCTCTGTTCCAGTGTTATATAACTACCACCTGTCTCCACTCTCTGTTCCAGTGTTCTATAACTACCACCTGTCTCCACTCTCTGTTCCAGTGTTCTATAACTACCACCTGTCTCCCCTCTCTGTTCCAGTGTTCTATAACTACCACCTGTCTCCACTCTCTGTTCCAGTGTTCTATAACTACCACCTGTCTCCACTCTCTGTTCCAGTGTTCCATAACTACCACCTGTCTCCACTCTCTGTTCCAGTGTTCTATAACTACCACCTGTCTCCACTCTCTGTTCCTGTGTTCTATAACTACCACCTGTCTCCACTCTCTGTTCTAGTGTTCTATAACTACCACCTGTCTCCACTCTCTGTTCCAGTGTTCTATAACTACAACCTGTCTCCACTCTCTGTTCCAGTGTTCTATAACTACCACCTGTCTCCACTCTCTGTTCCAGTGTTCTATAACTACCACCTGTCTCCACTCTCTGTTCCAGTGTTCTATAACTACCACCTGTCTCCACTCTCTGTTCCTGTCTCCACTCTCTGTTCCAGTGTTCTATAACTACCACCTGTCTCCACTCTCTGTTCCAGTATTCTATAACTACCACCTGTCTGCACTCTCTGTTCAAGTGTTCTATAACTACCACCTGTCTCCACTCTCTGTTCCAGTGTTCTATAACTGCCATCTGTCTCCACTCTCTGTTCCAGTGTTCTATAACTACCACCTGTCTCCACTCTCTGTTCCAGTGTTCTATAACTACCACCTGTCTCCACTCTCTGTTCCTGTCTCCACTCTCTATTCCAGTGTTCTATAACTACCACCTGTCTCCACTCTCTGTTCCAGTGTTCTATAACTACCACCTGTCTCCATTCTCTGTTCCAGTGTTCTATAACTACCACCTGTCTCCACTCTCTGTTCCAGTGTTCTATAACTACCACCTGTCTCCACTCTCTGTTCCACTGTTCTATAACTACCACCAGTCTCCACTCTCTGTTCCAGTGTTCTATAACTACCACCTGTCTCCACTCTCTGTTCCAGTGTTCTATAACTACCACCTGTCTCCACTCTCTTTTCCTGTCTCCACTCTCTGTTCCAGTGTTCTATAACTACCACCTGTCTCCACTCTCTGTTCCAGTGTTCCATAACTACCACCTGTCTCCACTCTCTGTTCCAGTGTTCTATAACTACCACCTGTCTCCACTCTCTGTTCCAGTGTTCTATAACTACCACCTGTCTCCACTCTCTGTTCCAGTGTTCTATAACTACAACCTGTCTCCACTCTCTGTTCCAGTGTTCCATAACAACCACCTGTCTCCACTCTCTGTTCCAGTGTTCTATAACTACCACCTGTCTCCACTCTCTGTTCCAGCGTTCTATAACTACCAGCTCTCTCCACTCTCTGTTCCAGTGTTCTATAACTACCAACTGTTTCCACTCTCTGTTCCAGTGTTCCATAACTAACACCTGTTTCCACTCTCTGTTCCAGTGTTCTATAACAACCACCAGTCTCCACTCTCTGTTCCTGTCTCCACTCTCTGTTCCAGTGTTCTATAACTACCACCTGTCTCCACTCTCTGTTCCAGTGTTCTATAACTACCACCTGTCTCCACTCTCTTTTCCAGCGTTCTATAACTACCACCTCTCTCCACTCTCTGTTCCAGTGTTCTATAACTACCAACTGTTTCCACTCTCTGTTCCAGTGTTCCATAACTACCACCTGTTTCCACTCTCTGTTCAAGTGTTCTATAACAACCAACAGTCTCCACTCTCTGTTCCTGTCTCCACTCTCTGTTCCAGTGTTCTATAACTACCACCTGTCTCCACTCTCTGTTCCAGTGTTCTATAACTACCACCTGTCTCCACTCTCTATTCCAGTGTTCCATAACAACCACCTGTCTCCACTCTCTGTTCCAGTGTTCTATAACTACCACCTGTCTCCACTCTCTGTTCCAGCGTTCTATAACTACCACCTCTCTCCACTCTCTGTTCCAGTGTTCTATAACTACCACCTGTCTCCACTCTCTGTTCCAGTGTTCTATAACTACCACCTGTCTCCACTCTCTATTCCAGTGTTCCATAACAACCACCTGTCTCCACTCTCTGTTCCAGTGTTCTATAACTACAACCTGTCTCCACTCTCTGTTCCAGTGTTCTATAACTACCACCTGTCTCCACTCTCTGTTCCAGTGTTCTATAACTACCACCTGTCTCCACTCTCTGTTCCAGTGTTCTATAACTACCACCTGTCTCCACTCTCTGGTCCTGTCTCCACTCTCTGTTCCAGTGTTCTATAACAACCACCTGTCTCCACTCTCTGTTCCAGTATTCTATAACTACCACCTGTCTCCACTCTCTGTTCCAGTGTTCTATAACTACCACCTGTCTCCACTCTCTGTTCCAGTGTTCTATAACTGCCATCTGTCTCCACTCTCTGTTCCAGTGTTCTATAACTACCACCTGTCTCCACTCTCTGTTCCAGTGTTCTATAACTACCACCTGTCTCCACTCTCTTTTCCTGTCTCCACTCTCTGTTCCAGTGTTCTATAACTACCACCTGTCTCCACTCTCTGTTCCAGTGTTCCATAACTACCACCTGTCTCCACTCTCTGTTCCAGTGTTCTATAACTACCACCTGTCTCCACTCTCTGTTCCAGTGTTCTATAACTACCACCTGTCTCCACTCTCTGTTCCAGTGTTCTATAACTACAACCTGTCTCCACTCTCTGTTCCAGTGTTCCATAACAACCACCTGTCTCCACTCTCTGTTCCAGTGTTCTATAACTACCACCTGTCTCCACTCTCTGTTCCAGCGTTCTATAACTACCACCTCTCTCCACTCTCTGTTCCAGTGTTCTATAACTACCAACTGTTTCCACTCTCTGTTCCAGTGTTCCATAACTACCACCTGTTTCCACTCTCTGTTCCAGTGTTCTATAACAACCACCAGTCTCCACTCTCTGTTCCTGTCTCCACTCTCTGTTCCAGTGTTCTATAACTACCACCTGTCTCCACTCTCTGTTCCAGTGTTCTATAACTACCACCTGTCTCCACTCTCTTTTCCAGCGTTCTATAACTACCACCTCTCTCCACTCTCTGTTCCAGTGTTCTATAACTACCAACTGTTTCCACTCTCTGTTCCAGTGTTCCATAACTACCACCTGTTTCCACTCTCTGTTCAAGTGTTCTATAACAACCAACAGTCTCCACTCTCTGTTCCTGTCTCCACTCTCTGTTCCAGTGTTCTATAACTACCACCTGTCTCCACTCTCTGTTCCAGTGTTCTATAACTACCACCTGTCTCCACTCTCTATTCCAGTGTTCCATAACAACCACCTGTCTCCACTCTCTGTTCCAGTGTTCTATAACTACCACCTGTCTCCACTCTCTGTTCCAGCGTTCTATAACTACCACCTCTCTCCACTCTCTGTTCCAGTGTTCTATAACTACCACCTGTCTCCACTCTCTGTTCCAGTGTTCTATAACTACCACCTGTCTCCACTCTCTATTCCAGTGTTCCATAACAACCACCTGTCTCCACTCTCTGTTCCAGTGTTCTATAACTACAACCTGTCTCCACTCTCTGTTCCAGTGTTCTATAACTACCACCTGTCTCCACTCTCTGTTCCAGTGTTCTATAACTACCACCTGTCTCCACTCTCTGTTCCAGTGTTCTATAACTACCACCTGTCTCCACTCTCTGTTCCTGTCTCCACTCTCTGTTCCAGTGTTCTATAACAACCACCTGTCTCCACTCTCTGTTCCAGTATTCTATAACTACCACCTGTCTCCACTCTCTGTTCCAGTGTTCTATAACTACCACCTGTCTCCACTCTCTGTTCCAGTGTTCTATAACTGCCATCTGTCTCCACTCTCTGTTCCAGTGTTCTATAACTACCACCTGTCTCCACTCTCTGTTCCAGTGTTCTATAACTACCACCTGTCTCCACTCTCTGTTCCTGTCTCCACTCTCTATTCCAGTGTTCTATAACTACCACCTGTCTCCACTCTCTGTTCCAGTGTTCTATAACTACCACCTGTCTCCATTCTCTGTTCCAGTGTTCTATAACTACCACCTGTCTCCACTCTCTGTTCCAGTGTTCTATAACTACCACCTGTCTCCACTCTCTGTTCCACTGTTCTATAACTACCACCAGTCTCCACTCTCTGTTCCAGTGTTCTATAACTACCACCTGTCTCCACTCTCTGTTCCAGTGTTCTATAACTACCACCTGTCTCCACTCTCTTTTCCTGTCTCCACTCTCTGTTCCAGTGTTCTATAACTACCAAATGTCTCCACTCTCTGTTCCAGTGTTCCATAACTACCACCTGTCTCCACTCTCTGTTCCAGTGTTCTATAACTACCACCTGTCTCCACTCTCTGTTCCAGTGTTCTATAACTACCACCTGTCTCCACTCTCTGTTCCAGTGTTCTATAACTGCAACCTGTCTCCACTCTCTGTTCCAGTGTTCCATAACAACCACCTGTCTCCACTCTCTGTTCCAGTGTTCTATAACTACCACCTGTCTCCACTCTCTGTTCCAGCGTTCTATAACTACCACCTCTCTCCACTCTCTGTTCCAGTGTTCTATAACTACCAACTGTTTCCACTCTCTGTTCCAGTGTTCCATAACTACCACCTGTTTCCACTCTCTGTTCCAGTGTTCTATAACAACCACCAGTCTCCACTCTCTGTTCCTGTCTCCACTCTCTGTTCCAGTGTTCTATAACTACCACCTGTCTCCACTCTCTGTTCCAGTGTTCTATAACTACCACCTGTCTCCACTCTCTGTTCCAGCGTTCTATAACTCCCACCTCTCTCCACTCTCTGTTCCAGTGTTCTATAACTACCAACTGTTTCCACTCTCTGTTCCAGTGTTCCATAACTACCACCTGTTTCCACTCTCTGTTCAAGTGTTCTATAACAACCAACAGTCTCCACTCTCTGTTCCTGTCTCCACTCTCTGTTCCAGTGTTCTATAACTACCACCTGTCTCCACTCTCTGTTCCAGTGTTCTATAACTACCACCTGTCTCCACTCTCTATTCCAGTGTTCCATAACAACCACCTGTCTCCACTCTCTGTTCCAGTGTTCTATAACTACCACCTGTCTCCACTCTCTGTTCCAGCGTTCTATAACTACCACCTCTCTCCACTCTCTGTTCCAGTGTTCTATAACTACCACCTGTCTCCACTCTCTGTTCCAGTGTTCTATAACTACCACCTGTCTCCACTCTCTATTCCAGTGTTCTCCACTCTCTGTTCCAGTGTTCTATAACTACCACCTGTCTCCACTCTCTGTTCCAGTGTTCTATAACTACCACCTGTCTACACTCACTGTACTTGTCTCCACTGTCTGTTCCAGTAGTCTATAACTACCACCTGTCTCCACTCTCTGTTCCAGTGTTCTATAACTACCACCTGTCTCCACTCTCTGTTCCAGTGTTCTATAACTACCACCTGTCTCCACTCTCTGTTCCTTTCTCCACTCTCTGTTCCAGTGTTCCATAACTACCACCTGTCTCCACTCTCTGTTCCTGTCTCCACTCTCTGTTCCAGTGTTATATAACTACCACCTGTCTCCACTCTCTGTTCCAGTGTTCTATAACTACCACCTGTCTCCACTCTCTGTTCCAGTGTTCTATAACTACCACCTGTCTCCCCTCTCTGTTCCAGTGTTCTATAACTACCACCTGTCTCCACTCTCTGTTCCAGTGTTCTATAACTACCACCTGTCTCCACTCTCTGTTCCAGTGTTCCATAACTACCACCTGTCTCCACTCTCTGTTCCAGTGTTCTATAACTACCACCTGTCTCCACTCTCTGTTCCTGTGTTCTATAACTACCACCTGTCTCCACTCTCTGTTCTAGTGTTCTATAACTACCACCTGTCTCCACTCTCTGTTCCAGTGTTCTATAACTACAACCTGTCTCCACTCTCTGTTCCAGTGTTCTATAACTACCACCTGTC
The DNA here is from genome assembly GCF_965601325.2 of Salmo salar. Lineage (NCBI taxonomy): Eukaryota > Metazoa > Chordata > Actinopteri > Salmoniformes > Salmonidae > Salmo > Salmo salar. The sequence continues at coordinate 49,932,006 of NC_138304.1, forward strand.
TCCACTCTCTGTTCCAGTGTTCTATAACTACCACCTGTCTCCACTCTCTGTTCCAGTGTTCTATAACTACCACCTGTCTCCACTCTCTGTTCCTGTCTCCACTCTCTGTTCCAGTGTTCTATAACTACCACCTGTCTCCACTCTCTGTTCCAGTATTCTATAACTACCACCTGTCTGCACTCTCTGTTCAAGTGTTCTATAACTACCACCTGTCTCCACTCTCTGTTCCAGTGTTCTATAACTGCCATCTGTCTCCACTCTCTGTTCCAGTGTTCTATAACTACCACCTGTCTCCACTCTCTGTTCCAGTGTTCTATAACTACCACCTGTCTCCACTCTCTGTTCCTGTCTCCACTCTCTATTCCAGTGTTCTATAACTACCACCTGTCTCCACTCTCTGTTCCAGTGTTCTATAACTACCACCTGTCTCCATTCTCTGTTCCAGTGTTCTATAACTACCACCTGTCTCCACTCTCTGTTCCAGTGTTCTATAACTACCACCTGTCTCCACTCTCTGTTCCACTGTTCTATAACTACCACCAGTCTCCACTCTCTGTTCCAGTGTTCTATAACTACCACCTGTCTCCACTCTCTGTTCCAGTGTTCTATAACTACCACCTGTCTCCACTCTCTTTTCCTGTCTCCACTCTCTGTTCCAGTGTTCTATAACTACCACCTGTCTCCACTCTCTGTTCCAGTGTTCCATAACTACCACCTGTCTCCACTCTCTGTTCCAGTGTTCTATAACTACCACCTGTCTCCACTCTCTGTTCCAGTGTTCTATAACTACCACCTGTCTCCACTCTCTGTTCCAGTGTTCTATAACTACAACCTGTCTCCACTCTCTGTTCCAGTGTTCCATAACAACCACCTGTCTCCACTCTCTGTTCCAGTGTTCTATAACTACCACCTGTCTCCACTCTCTGTTCCAGCGTTCTATAACTACCAGCTCTCTCCACTCTCTGTTCCAGTGTTCTATAACTACCAACTGTTTCCACTCTCTGTTCCAGTGTTCCATAACTAACACCTGTTTCCACTCTCTGTTCCAGTGTTCTATAACAACCACCAGTCTCCACTCTCTGTTCCTGTCTCCACTCTCTGTTCCAGTGTTCTATAACTACCACCTGTCTCCACTCTCTGTTCCAGTGTTCTATAACTACCACCTGTCTCCACTCTCTTTTCCAGCGTTCTATAACTACCACCTCTCTCCACTCTCTGTTCCAGTGTTCTATAACTACCAACTGTTTCCACTCTCTGTTCCAGTGTTCCATAACTACCACCTGTTTCCACTCTCTGTTCAAGTGTTCTATAACAACCAACAGTCTCCACTCTCTGTTCCTGTCTCCACTCTCTGTTCCAGTGTTCTATAACTACCACCTGTCTCCACTCTCTGTTCCAGTGTTCTATAACTACCACCTGTCTCCACTCTCTATTCCAGTGTTCCATAACAACCACCTGTCTCCACTCTCTGTTCCAGTGTTCTATAACTACCACCTGTCTCCACTCTCTGTTCCAGCGTTCTATAACTACCACCTCTCTCCACTCTCTGTTCCAGTGTTCTATAACTACCACCTGTCTCCACTCTCTGTTCCAGTGTTCTATAACTACCACCTGTCTCCACTCTCTATTCCAGTGTTCCATAACAACCACCTGTCTCCACTCTCTGTTCCAGTGTTCTATAACTACAACCTGTCTCCACTCTCTGTTCCAGTGTTCTATAACTACCACCTGTCTCCACTCTCTGTTCCAGTGTTCTATAACTACCACCTGTCTCCACTCTCTGTTCCAGTGTTCTATAACTACCACCTGTCTCCACTCTCTGGTCCTGTCTCCACTCTCTGTTCCAGTGTTCTATAACAACCACCTGTCTCCACTCTCTGTTCCAGTATTCTATAACTACCACCTGTCTCCACTCTCTGTTCCAGTGTTCTATAACTACCACCTGTCTCCACTCTCTGTTCCAGTGTTCTATAACTGCCATCTGTCTCCACTCTCTGTTCCAGTGTTCTATAACTACCACCTGTCTCCACTCTCTGTTCCAGTGTTCTATAACTACCACCTGTCTCCACTCTCTTTTCCTGTCTCCACTCTCTGTTCCAGTGTTCTATAACTACCACCTGTCTCCACTCTCTGTTCCAGTGTTCCATAACTACCACCTGTCTCCACTCTCTGTTCCAGTGTTCTATAACTACCACCTGTCTCCACTCTCTGTTCCAGTGTTCTATAACTACCACCTGTCTCCACTCTCTGTTCCAGTGTTCTATAACTACAACCTGTCTCCACTCTCTGTTCCAGTGTTCCATAACAACCACCTGTCTCCACTCTCTGTTCCAGTGTTCTATAACTACCACCTGTCTCCACTCTCTGTTCCAGCGTTCTATAACTACCACCTCTCTCCACTCTCTGTTCCAGTGTTCTATAACTACCAACTGTTTCCACTCTCTGTTCCAGTGTTCCATAACTACCACCTGTTTCCACTCTCTGTTCCAGTGTTCTATAACAACCACCAGTCTCCACTCTCTGTTCCTGTCTCCACTCTCTGTTCCAGTGTTCTATAACTACCACCTGTCTCCACTCTCTGTTCCAGTGTTCTATAACTACCACCTGTCTCCACTCTCTTTTCCAGCGTTCTATAACTACCACCTCTCTCCACTCTCTGTTCCAGTGTTCTATAACTACCAACTGTTTCCACTCTCTGTTCCAGTGTTCCATAACTACCACCTGTTTCCACTCTCTGTTCAAGTGTTCTATAACAACCAACAGTCTCCACTCTCTGTTCCTGTCTCCACTCTCTGTTCCAGTGTTCTATAACTACCACCTGTCTCCACTCTCTGTTCCAGTGTTCTATAACTACCACCTGTCTCCACTCTCTATTCCAGTGTTCCATAACAACCACCTGTCTCCACTCTCTGTTCCAGTGTTCTATAACTACCACCTGTCTCCACTCTCTGTTCCAGCGTTCTATAACTACCACCTCTCTCCACTCTCTGTTCCAGTGTTCTATAACTACCACCTGTCTCCACTCTCTGTTCCAGTGTTCTATAACTACCACCTGTCTCCACTCTCTATTCCAGTGTTCCATAACAACCACCTGTCTCCACTCTCTGTTCCAGTGTTCTATAACTACAACCTGTCTCCACTCTCTGTTCCAGTGTTCTATAACTACCACCTGTCTCCACTCTCTGTTCCAGTGTTCTATAACTACCACCTGTCTCCACTCTCTGTTCCAGTGTTCTATAACTACCACCTGTCTCCACTCTCTGTTCCTGTCTCCACTCTCTGTTCCAGTGTTCTATAACAACCACCTGTCTCCACTCTCTGTTCCAGTATTCTATAACTACCACCTGTCTCCACTCTCTGTTCCAGTGTTCTATAACTACCACCTGTCTCCACTCTCTGTTCCAGTGTTCTATAACTGCCATCTGTCTCCACTCTCTGTTCCAGTGTTCTATAACTACCACCTGTCTCCACTCTCTGTTCCAGTGTTCTATAACTACCACCTGTCTCCACTCTCTGTTCCTGTCTCCACTCTCTATTCCAGTGTTCTATAACTACCACCTGTCTCCACTCTCTGTTCCAGTGTTCTATAACTACCACCTGTCTCCATTCTCTGTTCCAGTGTTCTATAACTACCACCTGTCTCCACTCTCTGTTCCAGTGTTCTATAACTACCACCTGTCTCCACTCTCTGTTCCACTGTTCTATAACTACCACCAGTCTCCACTCTCTGTTCCAGTGTTCTATAACTACCACCTGTCTCCACTCTCTGTTCCAGTGTTCTATAACTACCACCTGTCTCCACTCTCTTTTCCTGTCTCCACTCTCTGTTCCAGTGTTCTATAACTACCAAATGTCTCCACTCTCTGTTCCAGTGTTCCATAACTACCACCTGTCTCCACTCTCTGTTCCAGTGTTCTATAACTACCACCTGTCTCCACTCTCTGTTCCAGTGTTCTATAACTACCACCTGTCTCCACTCTCTGTTCCAGTGTTCTATAACTGCAACCTGTCTCCACTCTCTGTTCCAGTGTTCCATAACAACCACCTGTCTCCACTCTCTGTTCCAGTGTTCTATAACTACCACCTGTCTCCACTCTCTGTTCCAGCGTTCTATAACTACCACCTCTCTCCACTCTCTGTTCCAGTGTTCTATAACTACCAACTGTTTCCACTCTCTGTTCCAGTGTTCCATAACTACCACCTGTTTCCACTCTCTGTTCCAGTGTTCTATAACAACCACCAGTCTCCACTCTCTGTTCCTGTCTCCACTCTCTGTTCCAGTGTTCTATAACTACCACCTGTCTCCACTCTCTGTTCCAGTGTTCTATAACTACCACCTGTCTCCACTCTCTGTTCCAGCGTTCTATAACTCCCACCTCTCTCCACTCTCTGTTCCAGTGTTCTATAACTACCAACTGTTTCCACTCTCTGTTCCAGTGTTCCATAACTACCACCTGTTTCCACTCTCTGTTCAAGTGTTCTATAACAACCAACAGTCTCCACTCTCTGTTCCTGTCTCCACTCTCTGTTCCAGTGTTCTATAACTACCACCTGTCTCCACTCTCTGTTCCAGTGTTCTATAACTACCACCTGTCTCCACTCTCTATTCCAGTGTTCCATAACAACCACCTGTCTCCACTCTCTGTTCCAGTGTTCTATAACTACCACCTGTCTCCACTCTCTGTTCCAGCGTTCTATAACTACCACCTCTCTCCACTCTCTGTTCCAGTGTTCTATAACTACCACCTGTCTCCACTCTCTGTTCCAGTGTTCTATAACTACCACCTGTCTCCACTCTCTATTCCAGTGTTCCATAACAACCACCTGTCTCCACTCTCTGTTCCAGTGTTCTATAACTACCACCTGTCTCCACTCTCTGTTCCAGTGTTCTATAACAACCACCAGTCTCCACTCTCTGTTCCTGTCTCCACTCTCTGTTCCAGTGTTCTATAACTACCACCTGTCTCCACTCTCTGTTCCAGTGTTCTATAACTACCACCTGTCTCCACTCTCTGTTCCAGCGTTCTATAACTACCACCTCTCTCCACTCTCTGTTCCAGTGTTCTATAACTACCAACTGTTTCCACTCTCTGTTCCAGTGTTCCATAACTACCACCTGTTTCCACTCTCTGTTCCAGTGTTCTATAACAACCACCAGTCTCCACTCTCTGTTCCTGTCTCCACTCTCTGTTCCAGTGTTCTATAACTACCACCTGTCTCCACTCTCTATTCCAGTGTTCTATAACTACCACCTGTCTCCACTCTCTGTTCCAGTGTTCTATAACTACCACCTGTCTCCACTCTCTGTTCCAGTGTTCTATAACTGCCATCTGTCTCCACTCTCTGTTCCAGTGTTCTATAACTACCACCTGTCTCCACTCTCTGTTCCAGTGTTCTATAACTACCACCTGTCTCCACTCTCTGTTCCTGTCTCCACTCTCTGTTCCAGTGTTCTATAACTACCACCTGTCTCCACTCTCTGTTCCAGTGTTCTATAACTACCACCTGTCTCTACTCTCTTTTCCAGTGTTCTATTACTACCACCTGTCTCCACTCTCTGTTCCAGTGTTCTATAACTACCACCTGTCTCCACTCTCTGTTCCAGTGTTCTATAACTACCACCTGTCTCCACTCTCTGTTCCAGTGTTCTATAACTACCACCTGTCTCCACTCTCTGTTCCAGTGTTCTATAACTACCACCTGTCTCCACTCTCTGTTCCAGTGTTCTATAACTACCACCTGTCTCCACTCTCTGTTCCTGTCTCCACTCTCTGTTCCAGTGTTCTATAACTACCACCTGTCTCCACTCTCTGTTCCAGTGTTCTATAACTACCACCTGTCTCTACTCTCTCTTCCAGTGTTCTATAACTACCACCTGTTTCCACTCTCTGTTCCAGTGTTCTATAACTACCACTTGTCTCCACTCTCTGTTCCTGTCTCCACTCTCTGTTCCAGTGTTCTATAACTACCACCTGTCTCCACTCTCTGTTCCAGTGTTCTATAACTACCACCTGTCTCTACTCTCTCTTCCAGTGTTCTATAACTACCACCTGTCTCCAATCTCTGTTCCTGTCTCCACTCTCTGTTCCAGTGTTCTATAACTACCACCTGTCTCCACTCTCTGTTCCAGTGTTCTATAACTACCACCTGTCTCTACTCTCTTTTCCAGTGTTCTATTACTACCACCTGTCTCCACTCTCTGTTACAGTGTTCTATAACTACCACCTGTCTCCACTCTCTGTTCCAGTGTTCTATAACTACCACCTGTCTCCACTCTCTGTTCCAGTGTTCTATAACTACCACCTGTCTCCACTCTCTGTTCCAGCGTTCTATAACTACCACCTCTCTCCACTCTCTGTTCCAGTGTTCTATAACTACCACCTGTCTCCACTCTCTGTTCCAGTGTTCTATAACTACCACCTGTCTCCACTCTCTGTTCCAGTGTTCTATAACTACCACCTGTCTCCACTCTCTGTTACAGTGTTCTATAACAACCACCAGTCTCCACTCTCTGTTCCTGTCTCCACTCTCTGTTCCAGTGTTCTATAACTACCACCTGTCTCCACTCTCTGTTCCAGTGTTCTATAACTACCACCTGTCTCCACTCTCTATTCCAGCGTTCTATAACTACCACCTCTCTCCACTCTCTGTTCCAGTGTTCTATAACTACCAACTGTTTCCACTCTCTGTTCCAGTGTTCCATAACTACCACCTGTTTCCACTCTCTGTTCCAGTGTTCTATAACAACCAACAGTCTCCACTCTCTGATCCTGTCTCCACTCTCTGTTCCAGTGTTCTATAACTACCACCTGTCTCCACTCTCTATTCCAGTGTTCTATAACTACCACCTGTCTCCACTCTCTGTTCCAGTGTTCTATAACTACCACCTGTCTCCACTCTCTGTTCCAGTGTTCTATAACTGCCATCTGTCTCCACTCTCTGTTCCAGTGTTCTATAACTACCACCTGTCTCCACTCTCTGTTCCAGTGTTCTATAACTACCACCTGTCTCCACTCTCTGTTCCTGTCTCCACTCTCTGTTCCAGTGTTCTATAACTACCACCTGTCTCCACTCTCTGTTCCAGTGTTCTATAACTACCACCTGTCTCTACTCTCTTTTCCAGTGTTCTATTACTACCACCTGTCTCCACTCTCTGTTCCAGTGTTCTATAACTACCACCTGTCTCCACTCTCTGTTCCAGTGTTCTATAACTACCACCTGTCTCCACTCTCTGTTCCAGTGTTCTATAACTACCACCTGTCTCCACTCTCTGTTCCAGTGTTCTATAACTGCCATCTGTCTCCACTCTCTGTTCCAGTGTTCTATAACTACCACCTGTTTCCACTCTCTGTTCCAGTGTTCTATAACTACCACTTGTCTCCACTCTCTGTTCCTGTCTCCACTCTCTGTTCCAGTGTTCTATAACTACCACCTGTCTCCACTCTCTGTTCCAGTGTTCTATAACTACCACCTGTCTCTACTCTCTCTTCCAGTGTTCTATAACTACCACCTGTCTCCAATCTCTGTTCCTGTCTCCACTCTCTGTTCCAGTGTTCTATAACTACCACCTGTCTCCACTCTCTGTTCCAGTGTTCTATAACTACCACCTGTCTCTACTCTCTTTTCCAGTGTTCTATTACTACCACCTGTCTCCACTCTCTGTTACAGTGTTCTATAACTACCACCTGTCTCCACTCTCTGTTCCAGTGTTCTATAACTACCACCTGTCTCCACTCTCTGTTCCAGTGTTCTATAACTACCACCTGTCTCCACTCTCTGTTCCAGTGTTCTATAACTGCCATCTGTCTCCACTCTCTGTTCCAGTGTTCTATAACTACCACCTGTTTCCACTCTCTGTTCCAGTGTTCTATAACTACCACTTGTCTCCACTCTCTGTTCCTGTCTCCACTCTCTGTTCCAGTGTTCTATAACTACCACCTGTCTCCACTCTCTGTTCCAGTGTTCTATAACTACCACCTGTCTCTACTCTCTCTTCCAGTGTTCTATAACTACCACCTGTCTCCACTCTCTGTTCCAGTGTTCTATAACTACCACCTGTCTCCACTCTCTGTTCCAGTGTTATATAACTACCACCTGTCTCCACTCTCTGTTCCAGTGTTCTATAACTACCACCTGTCTCCACTCTCTGTTCCAGTGTTCTATAACTACCACCTGTCTCCACTCTCTGTTCCAGTGTTCTATAACTACCACCTGTCTCCACTCTCTGTTCCAGTGTTCTATAACTACCACCTGTCTCCACTCTCTGTTCCAGTGTTCTATAACTACCACCTGTCTATACTCTCTGTTCCAGTGTTCTATAACTACAACCTGTCTCCACTCTCTGTTCCAGTGTTCTATAACTACCACCTGTCTCCACTCTCTGTTCCAGTGTTCTATAACTACCACCTGTCTCCACTCTCTGTTCCAGTGTTCTATAACTACCACCTGTCTCCACTCTCTGTTCCAGTGTTCTATAACTACCACCTGTCTCCACTCTCTGTTCCTTTCTCCACTCTCTGTTCCTGTCTCCACTCTCTGTTCCAGTGTTCTATAACTACCACCTGTCTCCACTCTCTGTTCCAGTGTTCCATAACTACCACCTGTCTCCACTCTCTGTTCCAGTGTTCTATAACTACCACCTGTCTCCACTCTCTGTTCCAGTGTTCTATAACTACCACCTGTCTCCACTCTCTGTTCCAGTGTTCTATAACTACAACCTGTCTCCACTCTCTGTTCCAGTGTTCCATAACAACCACCTGTCTCCACTCTCTGTTCCAGTGTTCTATAACTACCACCTGTCTCCACTCTCTGTTCCAGCGTTCTATAACTACCACCTCTCTCCACTCTCTGTTCCAGTGTTCTATAACTACCAACTGTTTCCACTCTCTGTTCCAGTGTTCCATAACTACCACCTGTTTCCACTCTCTGTTCCAGTGTTCTATAACAACCACCAGTCTCCACTCTCTGTTCCTGTCTCCACTCTCTGTTCCAGTGTTCTATAACTACCACCTGTCTCCACTCTCTGTTCCAGTGTTCTATAACTACCACCTGTCTCCACTCTCTGTTCCAGCGTTCTATAACTACCACCTCTCTCCACTTTCTGATCCAGTGTTCTATAACTACCAACTGTTTCCACTCTCTGTTCCAGTGTTCCATAACTACCACCTGTTTCCACTCTCTGTTCAAGTGTTCTATAACAACCAACAGTCTCCACTCTCTGTTCCTGTCTCCACTCTCTGTTCCAGTGTTCTATAACTACCACCTGTCTCCACTCTCTGTTCCAGTGTTCTATAACTACCACCTGTCTCCACTCTCTGTTCCAGCGTTCTATAACTACCACCTCTCTCCACTCTCTGTTCCAGTGTTCTATAACTACCACCTGTCTCCACTCTCTGTTCCAGTGTTCTATAACTACCACCTGTCTCCACTCTCTATTCCAGTGTTCCATAACAACCACCTGTCTCCACTCTCTGTTCCAGTGTTCTATAACTACCACCTGTCTCCACTCTCTGTTCCAGTGTTCTATAACAACCACCAGTCTCCACTCTCTGTTCCTGTCTCCACTCTCTGTTCCAGTGTTCTATAACTACCACCTGTCTCCACTCTCTGTTCCAGTGTTCTATAACTACCACCTGTCTCCACTCTCTGTTCCAGCATTCTATAACTACCACCTCTCTCCACTCTCTGTTCCAGTGTTCTATAACTACCAACTGTTTCCACTCTCTGTTCCAGTGTTCCATAACTACCACCTGTTTCCACTCTCTGTTCCAGTGTTCTATAACAACCACCAGTCTCCACTCTCTGTTCCTGTCTCCACTCTCTGTTCCAGTGTTCTATAACTACCACCTGTCTCCACTCTCTATTCCAGTGTTCTATAACTACCACCTGTCTCCACTCTCTGTTCCAGTGTTCTATAACTACCACCTGTCTCCACTCTCTGTTCCAGTGTTCTATAACTGCCATCTGTCTCCACTCTCTGTTCCAGTGTTCTATAACTACCACCTGTCTCCACTCTCTGTTCCAGTGTTCTATAACTACCACCTGTCTCCACTCTCTGTTCCTGTCTCCACTCTCTGTTCCAGTGTTCTATAACTACCACCTGTCTCCACTCTCTGTTCCAGTGTTCTATAACTACCACCTGTCTCTACTCTCTTTTCCAGTGTTCTATTACTACCACCTGTCTCCACTCTCTGTTCCAGTGTTCTATAACTACCACCTGTCTCCACTCTCTGTTCCAGTGTTCTATAACTGCCATCTGTCTCCACTCTCTGTTCCAGTGTTCTATAACTACCACCTGTTTCCACTCTCTGTTCCAGTGTTCTATAACTACCACCAGTCTCCACTCTCTGTTCCTGTCTCCACTCTGTTCCAGTGTTCTATAACTACCACCTGTCTCCACTCTCTGTTCCAGTGTTCTATAACTACCACCTGTCTCTACTCTCTCTTCCAGTGTTCTATAACTACCACCTGTCTCCAATCTCTGTTCCTGTCTCCACTCTCTGTTCCAGTGTTCTATAACTACCACCTGTCTCCACTCTCTGTTCCAGTGTTCTATAACTACCACCTGTCTCTACTCTCTTTTCCAGTGTTCTATTACTACCACCTGTCTCCACTCTCTGTTACAGTGTTCTATAACTACCACCTGTCTCCACTCTCTGTTCCAGTGTTCTATAACTACCACCTGTCTCCACTCTCTGTTCCAGTGTTCTATAACTACCACCTGTCTCCACTCTCTGTTCCAGTGTTCTATAACTGCCATCTGTCTCCACTCTCTGTTCCAGTGTTCTATAACTACCACCTGTTTCCACTCTCTGTTCCAGTGTTCTATAACTACCACCTGTCTCCACTCTCTGTTCCTGTCTCCACTCTCTGTTCCAGTAATCTATAACTACCACCTGTCTCCACTCTCTGTTCCAGTGTTCTATAACTACCACCTGTCTCCACTCTCTGTTCCAGCGTTCTATAACTACCACCTCTCTCCACTCTCTGTTCCAGTGTTCTATAACTACCAACTGTTTCCACTCTCTGTTCCAGTGTTCCATAACTACCACCTGTTTCCACTCTCTGTTCCAGTGTTCTATAACAACCACCAGTCTCCACTCTCTGTTCCTGTCTCCACTCTCTGTTCCAGTGGTATATAACTACCACCTGTCTCCACTCTCTGTTCCAGTGTTCTATAACTACCACCTGTCTCCACTCTCTGTTCCAGCGTTCTATAACTACCACCTCTCTCCACTCTCTGTTCCAGTGTTCTATAACTACCAACTGTTTCCACTCTCTGTTCCAGTGTTCCATAACTACCACCTGTTTCCACTCTCTGTTCAAGTGTTCTATAACAACCAACAGTCTCCACTCTCTGTTCCTGTCTCCACTCTCTGTTCCAGTGTTCTATAACTACCACCTGTCTCCACTCTCTGTTCCAGTGTTCTATAACTACCACCTGTCTCCACTCTCTGTTCCAGTGTTCCATAACTACCACCTGTCTCCACTCTCTGTTCCTGTGTTCTATAACTACCACCTGTCTCCACTCTCTGTTCCAGTGTTCTATAACTACCACCTGTCTCCACTCTCTGTTCCAGTGTTCTATAACTACAACCTGTCTCCACTCTCTGTTCCAGTGTTCCATAACAACCACCTGTCTCCACTCTCTGTTCCAGTGTTCTATAACTACCACCTGTCTCCACTCTCTGTTCCAGCGTTCTATAACTACCACCTCTCTCCACTCTCTGTTCCAGTGTTCTATAACTACCAACTGTTTCCACTCTCTGTTCCAGTGTTCCATAACTACCACCTGTTTCCACTCTCTGTTCCAGTGTTCTATAACAACCACCAGTCTCCACTCTCTGTTCCTGTCTCCACTCTCTGTTCCAGTGTTCTATAACTACCACCTGTCTCCACTCTCTGTTCCAGTGTTCTATAACTACCACCTGTCTCCACTCTCTGTTCCAGCGTTGTATAACTACCACCTCTCTCCACTTTCTGATCTAGTGTTCTATAACTACCAACTGTTTCCACTCTCTGTTCCAGAGTTCCATAACTACCACCTGTTTCCACTCTCTGTTCAAGTGTTCTATAACAACCAACAGTCTCCACTCTCTGTTCCTGTCTCCACTCTCTGTTCCAGTGTTCTATAACTACCACCTGTCTCCACTCTCTGTTCCAGTGTTCTATAACTACCACCTGTCTCCACTCTCTGTTCCAGTGTTCTATAACTGCCATCTGTCTCCACTCTCTGTTCCAGTGTTCTATAACTACCACCTGTTTCCACTCTCTGTTCCAGTGTTCTATAACTACCACCTGTCTCCACTCTCTGTTCCTGTCTCCACTCTCTGTTCCAGTGTTCTATAACTACCACCTGTCTCCACTCTCTGTTCCAGTGTTCTATAACTACCACCTGTCTCTACTCTCTCTTCCAGTGTTCTATAACTACCACCTGTCTCCACTCTCTGTTCCAGTGTTCTATAACTACCACCTGTCTCCACTCTCTGTTCCAGTGTTCTATAACTACCACATGTCTCCACTCTCTGTTCCAGTGTTCTATAACTACCACCTGTCTCCACTCTCTGTTCCAGTGTTCTATAACTACCACCTGTCTATACTCTCTGTTCCAGTGTTCTATAACTACAACCTGTCTCCACTCTCTGTTCCAGTGTTCTATAACTACCACCTGTCTCCACTCTCTGTTCCAGTGTTCTATAACTACCACCTGTCTCTACTCTCTTTTCCAGTGTTCTATTACTACCACCTGTCTCCACTCTCTGTTCCAGTGTTCTATAACTACCACCTGTCTCCACTCTCTGTTCCAGTGTTCTATAACTGCCATCTGTCTCCACTCTCTGTTCCAGTGTTCTATAACTACCACCTGTTTCCACTCTCTGTTCCAGTGTTCTATAACTACCACCAGTCTCCACTCTCTGTTCCTGTCTCCACTCTGTTCCAGTGTTCTATAACTACCACCTGTCTCCACTCTCTGTTCCAGTGTTCTATAACTACCACCTGTCTCTACTCTCTCTTCCAGTGTTCTATAACTACCACCTGTCTCCAATCTCTGTTCCTGTCTCCACTCTCTGTTCCAGTGTTCTATAACTACCACCTGTCTCCACTCTCTGTTCCAGTGTTCTATAACTACCACCTGTCTCTACTCTCTTTTCCAGTGTTCTATTACTACCACCTGTCTCCACTCTCTGTTACAGTGTTCTATAACTACCACCTGTCTCCACTCTCTGTTCCAGTGTTCTATAACTACCACCTGTCTCCACTCTCTGTTCCAGTGTTCTATAACTACCACCTGTCTCCACTCTCTGTTCCAGTGTTCTATAACTGCCATCTGTCTCCACTCTCTGTTCCAGTGTTCTATAACTACCACCTGTTTCCACTCTCTGTTCCAGTGTTCTATAACTACCACCTGTCTCCAATCTCTGTTCCTGTCTCCACTCTCTGTTCCAGTAATCTATAACTACCACCTGTCTCCACTCTCTGTTCCAGTGTTCTATAACTACCACCTGTCTCCACTCTCTGTTCCAGCGTTCTATAACTACCACCTCTCTCCACTCTCTGTTCCAGTGTTCTATAACTACCAACTGTTTCCACTCTCTGTTCCAGTGTTCCATAACTACCACCTGTTTCCACTCTCTGTTCCAGTGTTCTATAACAACCACCAGTCTCCACTCTCTGTTCCTGTCTCCACTCTCTGTTCCAGTGGTATATAACTACCACCTGTCTCCACTCTCTGTTCCAGTGTTCTATAACTACCACCTGTCTCCACTCTCTGTTCCAGCGTTCTATAACTACCACCTCTCTCCACTCTCTGTTCCAGTGTTCTATAACTACCAACTGTTTCCACTCTCTGTTCCAGTGTTCCATAACTACCACCTGTTTCCACTCTCTGTTCAAGTGTTCTATAACAACCAACAGTCTCCACTCTCTGTTCCTGTCTCCACTCTCTGTTCCAGTGTTCTATAACTACCACCTGTCTCCACTCTCTGTTCCAGTGTTCTATAACTACCACCTGTCTCCACTCTCTGTTCCAGTGTTCCATAACTACCACCTGTCTCCACTCTCTGTTCCTGTGTTCTATAACTACCACCTGTCTCCACTCTCTGTTCCAGTGTTCTATAACTACCACCTGTCTCCACTCTCTGTTCCAGTGTTCTATAACTACAACCTGTCTCCACTCTCTGTTCCAGTGTTCCATAACAACCACCTGTCTCCACTCTCTGTTCCAGTGTTCTATAACTACCACCTGTCTCCACTCTCTGTTCCAGCGTTCTATAACTACCACCTCTCTCCACTCTCTGTTCCAGTGTTCTATAACTACCAACTGTTTCCACTCTCTGTTCCAGTGTTCCATAACTACCACCTGTTTCCACTCTCTGTTCCAGTGTTCTATAACAACCACCAGTCTCCACTCTCTGTTCCTGTCTCCACTCTCTGTTCCAGTGTTCTATAACTACCACCTGTCTCCACTCTCTGTTCCAGTGTTCTATAACTACCACCTGTCTCCACTCTCTGTTCCAGCGTTGTATAACTACCACCTCTCTCCACTTTCTGATCTAGTGTTCTATAACTACCAACTGTTTCCACTCTCTGTTCCAGAGTTCCATAACTACCACCTGTTTCCACTCTCTGTTCAAGTGTTCTATAACAACCAACAGTCTCCACTCTCTGTTCCTGTCTCCACTCTCTGTTCCAGTGTTCTATAACTACCACCTGTCTCCACTCTCTGTTCCAGTGTTCTATAACTACCACCTGTCTCCACTCTCTGTTCCAGTGTTCTATAACTGCCATCTGTCTCCACTCTCTGTTCCAGTGTTCTATAACTACCACCTGTTTCCACTCTCTGTTCCAGTGTTCTATAACTACCACCTGTCTCCACTCTCTGTTCCTGTCTCCACTCTCTGTTCCAGTGTTCTATAACTACCACCTGTCTCCACTCTCTGTTCCAGTGTTCTATAACTACCACCTGTCTCTACTCTCTCTTCCAGTGTTCTATAACTACCACCTGTCTCCACTCTCTGTTCCAGTGTTCTATAACTACCACCTGTCTCCACTCTCTGTTCCAGTGTTCTATAACTACCACATGTCTCCACTCTCTGTTCCAGTGTTCTATAACTACCACCTGTCTCCACTCTCTGTTCCAGTGTTCTATAACTACCACCTGTCTATACTCTCTGTTCCAGTGTTCTATAACTACAACCTGTCTCCACTCTCTGTTCCAGTGTTCTATAACTACCACCTGTCTCCACTCTCTGTTCCAGTGTTCTATAACTACCACCTGTCTCCACTCTCTGTTCCAGTGTTCTATAACTACCACCTGTCTCCACTCTCTGTTCCAGTGTTCTATAACTACCACCTGTCTCCACTCTCTGTTCCTTTCTCCACTCTCTGTTCCTGTCTCCACTCTCTGTTCCAGTGTTCTATAACTACCACCTGTCTCCACTCTCTGTTCCAGTGTTCCATAACTACCACCTGTCTCCACTCTCTGTTCCAGTGTTCTATAACTACCACCTGTCTCCACTCTCTGTTCCAGTGTTCTATAACTACCACCTGTCTCCACTCTCTGTTCCAGTGTTCTATAACTACAACCTGTCTCCACTCTCTGTTCCAGTGTTCCATAACAACCACCTGTCTCCACTCTCTGTTCCAGTGTTCTATAACTACCACCTGTCTCCACTCTCTGTTCCAGCGTTCTATAACTACCACCTCTCTCCACTCTCTGTTCCAGTGTTCTATAACTACCAACTGTTTCCACTCTCTGTTCCAGTGTTCCATAACTACCACCTGTTTCCACTCTCTGTTCCAGTGTTCTATAACAACCACCAGTCTCCACTCTCTGTTCCTGTCTCCACTCTCTGTTCCAGTGTTCTATAACTACCACCTGTCTCCACTCTCTGTTCCAGTGTTCTATAACTACCACCTGTCTCCACTCTCTGTTCCAGCGTTCTATAACTACCACCTCTCTCCACTTTCTGATCCAGTGTTCTATAACTACCACCTGTCTCCACTCTCTGTTCCAGGTTCTATAACTGCCATCTGTCTCCACTCTCTGTTCCAGTGTTCTATAACTACCACCTGTTTCCACTCTCTGTTCCAGTGTTCTATAACTACCACCTGTCTCCACTCTCTGTTCCTGTCTCCACTCTCTGTTCCAGTAATCTATAACTACCACCTGTCTCCACTCTCTGTTCCAGTGTTCTATAACTACCACCTGTCTCCACTCTCTGTTCCAGCGTTCTATAACTACCACCTCTCTCCACTCTCTGTTCCAGTGTTCTATAACTACCAACTGTTTCCACTCTCTGTTCCAGTGTTCCATAACTACCACCTGTTTCCACTCTCTGTTCCAGTGTTCTATAACAACCACCAGTCTCCACTCTCTGTTCCAGTGTTCCATAACTACCACCTGTTTCCACTCTCTGTTCAAGTGTTCTATAACAACCAACAGTCTCCACTCTCTGTTCCTGTCTCCACTCTCTGTTCCAGTGTTCTATAACTACCACCTGTCTCCACTCTCTGTTCCAGTGTTCTATAACTACCACCTGTCTCCACTCTCTGTTCCAGTGTTCCATAACTACCACCTGTCTCCACTCTCTGTTCCAGTGTTCTATAACTACCACCTGTCTCCACTCTCTGTTCCAGTGTTCTATAACTACCACCTGTCTCCACTCTCTGTTCCAGTGTTCTATAACTACAACCTGTCTCCACTCTCTGTTCCAGTGTTCCATAACAACCACCTGTCTCCACTCTCTGTTCCAGTGTTCTATAACTACCACCTGTCTCCACTCTCTGTTCCAGCGTTCTATAACTACCACCTCTCTCCACTCTCTGTTCCAGTGTTCTATAACTACCAACTGTTTCCACTCTCTGTTCCAGTGTTCCATAACTACCACCTGTTTCCACTCTCTGTTCAAGTGTTCTATAACAACCAACAGTCTCCACTCTCTGTTCCTGTCTCCACTCTCTGTTCCAGTGTTCTATAACTACCACCTGTCTCCACTCTCTGTTCCAGTGTTCTATAACTACCACCTGTCTCCACTCTCTGTTCCAGCGTTCTATAACTACCACCTCTCTCCACTCTCTGTTCCAGTGTTCTATAACTACCACCTGTCTCCACTCTCTGTTCCAGTGTTCTATAACTACCACCTGTCTCCACTCTCTATTCCAGTGTTCCATAACAACCACCTGTCTCCACTCTCTGTTCCAGTGTTCTATAACTACCACCTGTCTCCACTCTCTGTTCCAGTGTTCTATAACAACCACCAGTCTCCACTCTCTGTTCCTGTCTCCACTCTCTGTTCCAGTGTTCTATAACTACCACCTGTCTCCACTCTCTGTTCCAGTGTTCTATAACTACCACCTGTCTCCACTCTCTGTTCCAGCATTCTATAACTACCACCTCTCTCCACTCTCTGTTCCAGTGTTCTATAACTACCAACTGTTTCCACTCTCTGTTCCAGTGTTCCATAACTACCACCTGTTTCCACTCTCTGTTCCAGTGTTCTATAACAACCACCAGTCTCCACTCTCTGTTCCTGTCTCCACTCTCTGTTCCAGTGTTCTATAACTACCACCTGTCTCCACTCTCTATTCCAGTGTTCTATAACTACCACCTGTCTCCACTCTCTGTTCCAGTGTTCTATAACTACCACCTGTCTCCACTCTCTGTTCCAGTGTTCTATAACTGCCATCTGTCTCCACTCTCTGTTCCAGTGTTCTATAACTACCACCTGTCTCCACTCTCTGTTCCAGTGTTCTATAACTACCACCTGTCTCCACTCTCTGTTCCTGTCTCCACTCTCTGTTCCAGTGTTCTATAACTACCACCTGTCTCCACTCTCTGTTCCAGTGTTCTATAACTACCACCTGTCTCTACTCTCTTTTCCAGTGTTCTATTACTACCACCTGTCTCCACTCTCTGTTCCAGTGTTCTATAACTACCACCTGTCTCCACTCTCTGTTCCAGTGTTCTATAACTGCCATCTGTCTCCACTCTCTGTTCCAGTGTTCTATAACTACCACCTGTTTCCACTCTCTGTTCCAGTGTTCTATAACTACCACCAGTCTCCACTCTCTGTTCCTGTCTCCACTCTGTTCCAGTGTTCTATAACTACCACCTGTCTCCACTCTCTGTTCCAGTGTTCTATAACTACCACCTGTCTCTACTCTCTCTTCCAGTGTTCTATAACTACCACCTGTCTCCAATCTCTGTTCCTGTCTCCACTCTCTGTTCCAGTGTTCTATAACTACCACCTGTCTCCACTCTCTGTTCCAGTGTTCTATAACTACCACCTGTCTCTACTCTCTTTTCCAGTGTTCTATTACTACCACCTGTCTCCACTCTCTGTTACAGTGTTCTATAACTACCACCTGTCTCCACTCTCTGTTCCAGTGTTCTATAACTACCACCTGTCTCCACTCTCTGTTCCAGTGTTCTATAACTACCACCTGTCTCCACTCTCTGTTCCAGTGTTCTATAACTGCCATCTGTCTCCACTCTCTGTTCCAGTGTTCTATAACTACCACCTGTTTCCACTCTCTGTTCCAGTGTTCTATAACTACCACCTGTCTCCACTCTCTGTTCCTGTCTCCACTCTCTGTTCCAGTAATCTATAACTACCACCTGTCTCCACTCTCTGTTCCAGTGTTCTATAACTACCACCTGTCTCCACTCTCTGTTCCAGCGTTCTATAACTACCACCTCTCTCCACTCTCTGTTCCAGTGTTCTATAACTACCAACTGTTTCCACTCTCTGTTCCAGTGTTCCATAACTACCACCTGTTTCCACTCTCTGTTCCAGTGTTCTATAACAACCACCAGTCTCCACTCTCTGTTCCTGTCTCCACTCTCTGTTCCAGTGGTATATAACTACCACCTGTCTCCACTCTCTGTTCCAGTGTTCTATAACTACCACCTGTCTCCACTCTCTGTTCCAGCGTTCTATAACTACCACCTCTCTCCACTCTCTGTTCCAGTGTTCTATAACTACCAACTGTTTCCACTCTCTGTTCCAGTGTTCCATAACTACCACCTGTTTCCACTCTCTGTTCAAGTGTTCTATAACAACCAACAGTCTCCACTCTCTGTTCCTGTCTCCACTCTCTGTTCCAGTGTTCTATAACTACCACCTGTCTCCACTCTCTGTTCCAGTGTTCTATAACTACCACCTGTCTCCACTCTCTGTTCCAGTGTTCCATAACTACCACCTGTCTCCACTCTCTGTTCCTGTGTTCTATAACTACCACCTGTCTCCACTCTCTGTTCCAGTGTTCTATAACTACCACCTGTCTCCACTCTCTGTTCCAGTGTTCTATAACTACAACCTGTCTCCACTCTCTGTTCCAGTGTTCCATAACAACCACCTGTCTCCACTCTCTGTTCCAGTGTTCTATAACTACCACCTGTCTCCACTCTCTGTTCCAGCGTTCTATAACTACCACCTCTCTCCACTCTCTGTTCCAGTGTTCTATAACTACCAACTGTTTCCACTCTCTGTTCCAGTGTTCCATAACTACCACCTGTTTCCACTCTCTGTTCCAGTGTTCTATAACAACCACCAGTCTCCACTCTCTGTTCCTGTCTCCACTCTCTGTTCCAGTGTTCTATAACTACCACCTGTCTCCACTCTCTGTTCCAGTGTTCTATAACTACCACCTGTCTCCACTCTCTGTTCCAGCGTTGTATAACTACCACCTCTCTCCACTTTCTGATCTAGTGTTCTATAACTACCAACTGTTTCCACTCTCTGTTCCAGAGTTCCATAACTACCACCTGTTTCCACTCTCTGTTCAAGTGTTCTATAACAACCAACAGTCTCCACTCTCTGTTCCTGTCTCCACTCTCTGTTCCAGTGTTCTATAACTACCACCTGTCTCCACTCTCTGTTCCAGTGTTCTATAACTACCACCTGTCTCCACTCTCTGTTCCAGTGTTCTATAACTGCCATCTGTCTCCACTCTCTGTTCCAGTGTTCTATAACTACCACCTGTTTCCACTCTCTGTTCCAGTGTTCTATAACTACCACCTGTCTCCACTCTCTGTTCCTGTCTCCACTCTCTGTTCCAGTGTTCTATAACTACCACCTGTCTCCACTCTCTGTTCCAGTGTTCTATAACTACCACCTGTCTCTACTCTCTCTTCCAGTGTTCTATAACTACCACCTGTCTCCACTCTCTGTTCCAGTGTTCTATAACTACCACCTGTCTCCACTCTCTGTTCCAGTGTTCTATAACTACCACATGTCTCCACTCTCTGTTCCAGTGTTCTATAACTACCACCTGTCTCCACTCTCTGTTCCAGTGTTCTATAACTACCACCTGTCTATACTCTCTGTTCCAGTGTTCTATAACTACAACCTGTCTCCACTCTCTGTTCCAGTGTTCTATAACTACCACCTGTCTCCACTCTCTGTTCCAGTGTTCTATAACTACCACCTGTCTCCACTCTCTGTTCCAGTGTTCTATAACTACCACCTGTCTCCACTCTCTGTTCCAGTGTTCTATAACTACCACCTGTCTCCACTCTCTGTTCCTTTCTCCACTCTCTGTTCCTGTCTCCACTCTCTGTTCCAGTGTTCTATAACTACCACCTGTCTCCACTCTCTGTTCCAGTGTTCCATAACTACCACCTGTCTCCACTCTCTGTTCCAGTGTTCTATAACTACCACCTGTCTCCACTCTCTGTTCCAGTGTTCTATAACTACCACCTGTCTCCACTCTCTGTTCCAGTGTTCTATAACTACAACCTGTCTCCACTCTCTGTTCCAGTGTTCCATAACAACCACCTGTCTCCACTCTCTGTTCCAGTGTTCTATAACTACCACCTGTCTCCACTCTCTGTTCCAGCGTTCTATAACTACCACCTCTCTCCACTCTCTGTTCCAGTGTTCTATAACTACCAACTGTTTCCACTCTCTGTTCCAGTGTTCCATAACTACCACCTGTTTCCACTCTCTGTTCCAGTGTTCTATAACAACCACCAGTCTCCACTCTCTGTTCCTGTCTCCACTCTCTGTTCCAGTGTTCTATAACTACCACCTGTCTCCACTCTCTGTTCCAGTGTTCTATAACTACCACCTGTCTCCACTCTCTGTTCCAGCGTTCTATAACTACCACCTCTCTCCACTTTCTGATCCAGTGTTCTATAACTACCACCTGTCTCCACTCTCTGTTCCAGGTTCTATAACTGCCATCTGTCTCCACTCTCTGTTCCAGTGTTCTATAACTACCACCTGTTTCCACTCTCTGTTCCAGTGTTCTATAACTACCACCTGTCTCCACTCTCTGTTCCTGTCTCCACTCTCTGTTCCAGTGTTCTATAACTACCACCTGTCTCCACTCTCTGTTCCAGTGTTCTATAACTACCACCTGTCTCCACTCTCTGTTCCAGCGTTCTATAACTACCACCTCTCTCCACTCTCTGTTCCAGTGTTCTATAACTACCAACTGTTTCCACTCTCTGTTCCAGTGTTCCATAACTACCACCTGTTTCCACTCTCTGTTCCAGTGTTCTATAACAACCACCAGTCTCCACTCTCTGTTCCAGTGTTCCATAACTACCACCTGTTTCCACTCTCTGTTCAAGTGTTCTATAACAACCAACAGTCTCCACTCTCTGTTCCTGTCTCCACTCTCTGTTCCAGTGTTCTATAACTACCACCTGTCTCCACTCTCTGTTCCAGTGTTCTATAACTACCACCTGTCTCCACTCTCTGTTCCAGTGTTCTATAACTACCACCTGTCTCCACTCTCTGTTCCAGTGTTCTATAACTACCACCTGTCTCCACTCTCTGTTCCAGTGTTCTATAACTACCACCTGTCTCCACTCTCTGTTCCAGTGTTCTATAACTACAACCTGTCTCCACTCTCTGTTCCAGTGTTCCATAACAACCACCTGTCTCCACTCTCTGTTCCAGTGTTCTATAACTACCACCTGTCTCCACTCTCTGTTCCAGCGTTCTATAACTACCACCTCTCTCCACTCTCTGTTCCAGTGTTCTATAACTACCAACTGTTTCCACTCTCTGTTCCAGTGTTCCATAACTACCACCTGTTTCCACTCTCTGTTCCAGTGTTCTATAACAACCACCAGTCTCCACTCTCTGTTCCTGTCTCCACTCTCTGTTCCAGTGTTCTATAACTACCACCTGTCTCCACTCTCTGTTCCAGTGTTCTATAACTACCACCTGTCTCCACTCTCTGTTCCAGCGTTCTATAACTACCACCTCTCTCCACTTTCTGATCCAGTGTTCTATAACTACCAACTGTTTCCACTCTCTGTTCCAGTGTTCCATAACTACCACCTGTTTCCACTCTCTGTTCAAGTGTTCTATAACAACCAACAGTCTCCACTCTCTGTTCCTTTCTCCACTCTCTGTTCCTGTCTCCACTCTCTGTTCCAGTGTTCTATAACTACCACCTGTCTCCACTCTCTGTTCCAGTGTTCCATAACTACCACCTGTCTCCACTCTCTGTTCCAGTGTTCTATAACTACCACCTGTCTCCACTCTCTGTTCCAGTGTTCTATAACTACCACCTGTCTCCACTCTCTGTTCCAGTGTTCTATAACTACCACCTGTCTCCACTCTCTGTTCCAGTGTTCCATAACAACCACCTGTCTCCACTCTCTGTTCCAGTGTTCTATAACTACCACCTGTCTCCACTCTCTGTTCCAGCGTTCTATAACTACCACCTCTCTCCACTCTCTGTTCCAGTGTTCTATAACTACCAACTGTTTCCACTCTCTGTTCCAGTGTTCCATAACTACCACCTGTTTCCACTCTCTGTTCCAGTGTTCTATAACAACCACCAGTCTCCACTCTCTGTTCCTTCCAGTGTTCTATAACTACCACCTGTCTCCACTCTCTGTTCCAGTGTTCTATAACTGCCATCTGTCTCCACTCTCTGTTCCAGTGTTCTATAACTACCACCTGTTTCCACTCTCTGTTCCAGTGTTCTATAACTACCACCTGTCTCCACTCTCTGTTCCTGTCTCCACTCTCTGTTCCAGTAATCTATAACTACCACCTGTCTCCACTCTCTGTTCCAGTGTTCTATAACTACCACCTGTCTCCACTCTCTGTTCCAGCGTTCTATAACTACCACCTCTCTCCACTCTCTGTTCCAGTGTTCTATAACTACCAACTGTTTCCACTCTCTGTTCCAGTGTTCCATAACTACCACCTGTTTCCACTCTCTGTTCCAGTGTTCTATAACAACCACCAGTCTCCACTCTCTGTTCCTGTCTCCACTCTCTGTTCCAGTGGTATATAACTACCACCTGTCTCCACTCTCTGTTCCAGTGTTCTATAACTACCACCTGTCTCCACTCTCTGTTCCAGCGTTCTATAACTACCACCTCTCTCCACTCTCTGTTCCAGTGTTCTATAACTACCAACTGTTTCCACTCTCTGTTCCAGTGTTCCATAACTACCACCTGTTTCCACTCTCTGTTCAAGTGTTCTATAACAACCAACAGTCTCCACTCTCTGTTCCTGTCTCCACTCTCTGTTCCAGTGTTCTATAACTACCACCTGTCTCCACTCTCTGTTCCAGTGTTCTATAACTACCACCTGTCTCCACTCTCTGTTCCAGTGTTCTATAACTACCACCTGTCTCCACTCTCTGTTCCAGTGTTCTATAACTACCACCTGTCTCCACTCTCTGTTCCAGTGTTCTATAACTACCACCTGTCTCCACTCTCTGTTCCAGTGTTCTATAACTACAACCTGTCTCCACTCTCTGTTCCAGTGTTCCATAACAACCACCTGTCTCCACTCTCTGTTCCAGTGTTCTATAACTACCACCTGTCTCCACTCTCTGTTCCAGCGTTCTATAACTACCACCTCTCTCCACTCTCTGTTCCAGTGTTCTATAACTACCAACTGTTTCCACTCTCAGTTCCAGTGTTCCATAACTACCACCTGTTTCCACTCTCTGTTCCAGTGTTCTATAACAACCACCAGTCTCCACTCTCTGTTCCTGTCTCCACTCTCTGTTCCAGTGTTCTATAACTACCACCTGTCTCCACTCTCTGTTCCAGTGTTCTATAACTACCACCTGTCTCCACTCTCTGTTCCAGCGTTCTATAACTACCACCTCTCTCCACTTTCTGATCCAGTGTTCTATAACTACCAACTGTTTCCACTCTCTGTTCCAGTGTTCCATAACTACCACCTGTTTCCACTCTCTGTTCCAGTGTTCTATAACAACCACCAGTCTCCACTCTCTGTTCCTGTCTCCACTCTCTGTTCCAGTGTTCTATAACTACCACCTGTCTCCACTCTCTGTTCCAGTGTTCCATAACTACCACCTGTCTCCACTCTCTGTTCCTGTGTTCTATAACTACCACCTGTCTCCACTCTCTGTTCCAGTGTTCTATAACTACCACCTGTCTCCACTCTCTGTTCCAGTGTTCTATAACTACAACCTGTCTCCACTCTCTGTTCCAGTGTTCCATAACAACCACCTGTCTCCACTCTCTGTTCCAGTGTTCTATAACTACCACCTGTCTCCACTCTCTGTTCCAGCGTTCTATAACTACCACCTCTCTCCACTCTCTGTTCCAGTGTTCTATAACTACCAACTGTTTCCACTCTCTGTTCCAGTGTTCCATAACTACCACCTGTTTCCACTCTCTGTTCCAGTGTTCTATAACAACCACCAGTCTCCACTCTCTGTTCCTGTCTCCACTCTCTGTTCCAGTGTTCTATAACTACCACCTGTCTCCACTCTCTGTTCCAGTGTTCTATAACTACCACCTGTCTCCACTCTCTGTTCCAGCGTTCTATAACTACCACCTCTCTCCACTTTCTGATCTAGTGTTCTATAACTACCAACTGTTTCCACTCTCTGTTCCAGAGTTCCATAACTACCACCTGTTTCCACTCTCTGTTCAAGTGTTCTATAACAACCAACAGTCTCCACTCTCTGTTCCTGTCTCCACTCTCTGTTCCAGTGTTCTATAACTACCACCTGTCTCCACTCTCTGTTCCAGTGTTCTATAACTACCACCTGTCTCCACTCTCTGTTCCAGTGTTCTATAACTGCCATCTGTCTCCACTCTCTGTTCCAGTGTTCTATAACTACCACCTGTTTCCACTCTCTGTTCCAGTGTTCTATAACTACCACCTGTCTCCACTCTCTGTTCCTGTCTCCACTCTCTGTTCCAGTGTTCTATAACTACCACCTGTCTCCACTCTCTGTTCCAGTGTTCTATAACTACCACCTGTCTCTACTCTCTCTTCCAGTGTTCTATAACTACCACCTGTCTCCACTCTCTGTTCCAGTGTTCTATAACTACCACCTGTCTCCACTCTCTGTTCCAGTGTTCTATAACTACCACCTGTCTCCACTCTCTGTTCCAGTGTTCTATAACTACCACCTGTCTCCACTCTCTGTTCCAGTGTTCTATAACTACCACCTGTCTACACTCTCTGTTCCAGTGTTCTATAACTACCACCTGTCTCCACTCTCTGTTCCAGTGTTCTATAACTACCACCTGTCTCCACTCTCTGTTCCAGTGTTCTATAACTACCACCTGTCTCCACTCTCTGTTCCAGTGTTCTATAACTACCACCTGTCTCCACTCTCTGTTCCAGTGTTCTATAACTACCACCTGTCTCCACTCTCTGTTCCTTTCTCCACTCTCTGTTCCTGTCTCCACTCTCTGTTCCAGTGTTCTATAACTACCACCTGTCTCCACTCTCTGTTCCAGTGTTCCATAACTACCACCTGTCTCCACTCTCTGTTCCAGTGTTCTATAACTACCACCTGTCTCCACTCTCTGTTCCAGTGTTCTATAACTACCACCTGTCTCCACTCTCTGTTCCAGTGTTCTATAACTACAACCTGTCTCCACTCTCTGTTCCAGTGTTCCATAACAACCACCTGTCTCCACTCTCTGTTCCAGTGTTCTATAACTACCACCTGTCTCCACTCTCTGTTCCAGCGTTCTATAACTACCACCTCTCTCCACTCTCTGTTCCAGTGTTCTATAACTACCAACTGTTTCCACTCTCTGTTCCAGTGTTCCATAACTACCACCTGTTTCCACTCTCTGTTCCAGTGTTCTATAACAACCACCAGTCTCCACTCTCTGTTCCTGTCTCCACTCTCTGTTCCAGTGTTCTATAACTACCACCTGTCTCCACTCTCTGTTCCAGTGTTCTATAACTACCACCTGTCTCCACTCTCTGTTCCAGCGTTCTATAACTACCACCTCTCTCCACTTTCTGATCCAGTGTTCTATAACTACCACCTGTCTCCACTCTCTGTTCCAGGTTCTATAACTGCCATCTGTCTCCACTCTCTGTTCCAGTGTTCTATAACTACCACCTGTTTCCACTCTCTGTTCCAGTGTTCTATAACTACCACCTGTCTCCACTCTCTGTTCCTGTCTCCACTCTCTGTTCCAGTGATCTATAACTACCACCTGTCTCCACTCTCTGTTCCAGTGTTCTATAACTACCACCTGTCTCCACTCTCTGTTCCAGCGTTCTATAACTACCACCTCTCTCCACTCTCTGTTCCAGTGTTCTATAACTACCAACTGTTTCCACTCTCTGTTCCAGTGTTCCATAACTACCACCTGTTTCCACTCTCTGTTCCAGTGTTCTATAACAACCACCAGTCTCCACTCTCTGTTCCAGTGTTCCATAACTACCACCTGTTTCCACTCTCTGTTCAAGTGTTCTATAACAACCAACAGTCTCCACTCTCTGTTCCTGTCTCCACTCTCTGTTCCAGTGTTCTATAACTACCACCTGTCTCCACTCTCTGTTCCAGTGTTCTATAACTACCACCTGTCTCCACTCTCTGTTCCAGTGTTCCATAACTACCACCTGTCTCCACTCTCTGTTCCAGTGTTCTATAACTACCACCTGTCTCCACTCTCTGTTCCAGTGTTCTATAACTACCACCTGTCTCCACTCTCTGTTCCAGTGTTCTATAACTACCACCTGTCTCCACTCTCTGTTCCAGTGTTCCATAACAACCACCTGTCTCCACTCTCTGTTCCAGTGTTCTATAACTACCACCTGTCTCCACTCTCTGTTCCAGCGTTCTATAACTACCACCTGTCTCCACTCTCTGTTCCAGTGTTCTATAACTACCAACTGTTTCCACTCTCTGTTCCAGTGTTCCATAACTACCACCTGTTTCCACTCTCTGTTCCAGTGTTCTATAACAACCACCAGTCTCCACTCTCTGTTCCTGTCTCCACTCTCTGTTCCAGTGTTCTATAACTACCACCTGTCTCCACTCTCTGTTCCAGTGTTCTATAACTACCACCTGTCTCCACTCTCTGTTCCAGCGTTCTATAACTACCACCTCTCTCCACTTTCTGATCCAGTGTTCTATAACTACCAACTGTTTCCACTCTCTGTTCCAGTGTTCCATAACTACCACCTGTTTCCACTCTCTGTTCAAGTGTTCTATAACAACCAACAGTCTCCACTCTCTGTTCCTTTCTCCACTCTCTGTTCCTGTCTCCACTCTCTGTTCCAGTGTTCTATAACTACCACCTGTCTCCACTCTCTGTTCCAGTGTTCCATAACTACCACCTGTCTCCACTCTCTGTTCCAGTGTTCTATAACTACCACCTGTCTCCACTCTCTGTTCCAGTGTTCTATAACTACCACCTGTCTCCACTCTCTGTTCCAGTGTTCTATAACTACAACCTGTCTCCACTCTCTGTTCCAGTGTTCCATAACAACCACCTGTCTCCACTCTCTGTTCCAGTGTTCTATAACTACCACCTGTCTCCACTCTCTGTTCCAGCGTTCTATAACTACCACCTCTCTCCACTCTCTGTTCCAGTGTTCTATAACTACCAACTGTTTCCACTCTCTGTTCCAGTGTTCCATAACTACCACCTGTTTCCACTCTCTGTTCCAGTGTTCTATAACAACCACCAGTCTCCACTCTCTGTTCCTGTCTCCACTCTCTGTTCCAGTGTTCTATAACTACCACCTGTCTCCACTCTCTGTTCCAGTGTTCTATAACTACCACCTGTCTCCACTCTCTGTTCCAGCGTTCTATAACTACCACCTCTCTCCACTTTCTGATCCAGTGTTCTATAACTACCACCTGTCTCCACTCTCTGTTCCAGTGTTCTATAACTGCCATCTGTCTCCACTCTCTGTTCCAGTGTTCTATAACTACCACCTGTTTCCACTCTCTGTTCCAGTGTTCTATAACTACCACCTGTCTCCACTCTCTGTTCCTGTCTCCACTCTCTGTTCCAGTAATCTATAACTACCACCTGTCTCCACTCTCTGTTCCAGTGTTCTATAACTACCACCTGTCTCCACTCTCTGTTCCAGCGTTCTATAACTACCACCTCTCTCCACTCTCTGTTCCAGTGTTCTATAACTACCAACTGTTTCCACTCTCTGTTCCAGTGTTCCATAACTACCACCTGTTTCCACTCTCTGTTCCAGTGTTCTATAACAACCACCAGTCTCCACTCTCTGTTCCTGTCTCCACTCTCTGTTCCAGTGGTATATAACTACCACCTGTCTCCACTCTCTGTTCCAGTGTTCTATAACTACCACCTGTCTCCACTCTCTGTTCCAGCGTTCTATAACTACCACCTCTCTCCACTCTCTGTTCCAGTGTTCTATAACTACCAACTGTTTCCACTCTCTGTTCCAGTGTTCCATAACTACCACCTGTTTCCACTCTCTGTTCAAGTGTTCTATAACAACCAACAGTCTCCACTCTCTGTTCCTGTCTCCACTCTCTGTTCCAGTGTTCTATAACTACCACCTGTCTCCACTCTCTGTTCCAGTGTTCTATAACTACCACCTGTCTCCACTCTCTGTTCCAGTGTTCCATAACTACCACCTGTCTCCACTCTCTGTTCCAGTGTTCTATAACTACCACCTGTCTCCACTCTCTGTTCCAGTGTTCTATAACTACCACCTGTCTCCACTCTCTGTTCCAGTGTTCTATAACTACAACCTGTCTCCACTCTCTGTTCCAGTGTTCCATAACAACCACCTGTCTCCACCTCGTCCGTGCTCTCCCCTGTCTCCACTCTCTGTTCCAGCGTTCTATAACTACCACCTCTCTCCACTCTCTGTTCCAGTGTTCTATAACTACCAACTGTTTCCACTCTCTGTTCCAGTGTTCCATAACTACCACCTGTTTCCACTCTCTGTTCCAGTGTTCTATAACAACCACCAGTCTCCACTCTCTGTTCCTGTCTCCACTCTCTGTTCCAGTGTTCTATAACTACCACCTGTCTCCACTCTCTGTTCCAGTGTTCTATAACTACCACCTGTCTCCACTCTCTGTTCCAGCGTTCTATAACTACCACCTCTCTCCACTTTCTGATCCAGTGTTCTATAACTACCAACTGTTTCCACTCTCTGTTCCAGTGTTCCATAACTACCACCTGTTTCCACTCTCTGTTCAAGTGTTCTATAACAACCAACAGTCTCCACTCTCTGTTCCTGTCTCCACTCTCTGTTCCAGTGTTCTATAACTACCACCTGTCTCCACTCTCTGTTCCAGTGTTCTATAACTACCACCTGTCTCCACTCTCTGTTCCAGTGTTCTATAACTGCCATCTGTCTCCACTCTCTGTTCCAGTGTTCTATAACTACCACCTGTTTCCACTCTCTGTTCCAGTGTTCTATAACTACCACCTGTCTCCACTCTCTGTTCCTGTCTCCACTCTCTGTTCCAGTGTTCTATAACTACCACCTGTCTCCACTCTCTGTTCCAGTGTTCTATAACTACCACCTGTCTCTACTCTCTCTTCCAGTGTTCTATAACTACCACCTGTCTCCACTCTCTGTTCCAGTGTTCTATAACTACCACCTGTCTCCACTCTCTGTTCCAGTGTTCTATAACTACCACCTGTCTCCACTCTCTGTTCCAGTGTTCTATAACTACCACCTGTCTCCACTCTCTGTTCCAGTGTTCTATAACTACCACCTGTCTCCACTCTCTGTTCCAGTGTTCTATAACTACCACCTGTCTCCACTCTCTGTTCCAGTGTTCTATAACTACCACCTGTCTCCACTCTCTGTTCCAGTGTTCTATAACTACCACCTGTCTATACTCTCTGTTCCAGTGTTCTATAACTACAACCTGTCTCCACTCTCTGTTCCAGTGTTCTATAACTACCACCTGTCTCCACTCTCTGTTCCAGTGTTCTATAACTACCACCTGTCTCCACTCTCTGTTCCAGTGTTCTATAACTACCACCTGTCTCCACTCTCTGTTCCAGTGTTCTATAACTACCACCTGTCTCCACTCTCTGTTCCTTTCTCCACTCTCTGTTCCTGTCTCCACTCTCTGTTCCAGTGTTCTATAACTACCACCTGTCTCCACTCTCTGTTCCAGTGTTCCATAACTACCACCTGTCTCCACTCTCTGTTCCAGTGTTCTATAACTACCACCTGTCTCCACTCTCTGTTCCAGTGTTCTATAACTACAACCTGTCTCCACTCTCTGTTCCAGTGTTCCATAACAACCACCTGTCTCCACTCTCTGTTCCAGTGTTCTATAACTACCACCTGTCTCCACTCTCTGTTCCAGCGTTCTATAACTACCACCTCTCTCCACTCTCTGTTCCAGTGTTCTATAACTACCAACTGTTTCCACTCTCTGTTCCAGTGTTCCATAACTACCACCTGTTTCCACTCTCTGTTCCAGTGTTCTATAACAACCACCAGTCTCCACTCTCTGTTCCTGTCTCCACTCTCTGTTCCAGTGTTCTATAACTACCACCTGTCTCCACTCTCTGTTCCAGTGTTCTATAACTACCACCTGTCTCCACTCTCTGTTCCAGCGTTCTATAACTACCACCTCTCTCCACTTTCTGATCCAGTGTTCTATAACTACCAACTGTTTCCACTCTCTGTTCCAGTGTTCCATAACTACCACCTGTTTCCACTCTCTGTTCAAGTGTTCTATAACAACCAACAGTCTCTACTCTCTGTTCCTGTCTCCACTCTCTGTTCCAGTGTTCTATAACTACCACCTGTCTCCACTCTCTGTTCCAGTGTTCTATAACTACCACCTGTCTCCACTCTCTATTCCAGTGTTCCATAACAACCACCTGTCTCCACTCTCTGTTCCAGTGTTCTATAACTACCACCTGTCTCCACTCTCTGTTCCAGCGTTCTATAACTACCACCTCTCTCCACTCTCTGTTCCAGTGTTCTATAACTACCACCTGTCTCCACTCTCTGTTCCAGTGTTCTATAACTACCACCTGTCTCCACTCTCTATTCCAGTGTTCCATAACAACCACCTGTCTCCACTCTCTGTTCCAGTGTTCTATAACTACCACCTGTCTCCACTCTCTGTTCCAGTGTTCTATAACAACCACCAGTCTCCACTCTCTGTTCCTGTCTCCACTCTCTGTTCCAGTGTTCTATAACTACCACCTGTCTCCACTCTCTGTTCCAGTGTTCTATAACTACCACCTGTCTCCACTCTCTGTTCCAGCGTTCTATAACTACCACCTCTCTCCACTCTCTGTTCCAGTGTTCTATAACTACCAACTGTTTCCACTCTCTGTTCCAGTGTTCCATAACTACCACCTGTTTCCACTCTCTGTTCCAGTGTTCTATAACAACCACCAGTCTCCACTCTCTGTTCCTGTCTCCACTCTCTGTTCCAGTGTTCTATAACTACCACCTGTCTCCACTCTCTATTCCAGTGTTCTATAACTACCACCTGTCTCCACTCTCTGTTCCAGTGTTCTATAACTACCACCTGTCTCCACTCTCTGTTCCAGTGTTCTATAACTGCCATCTGTCTCCACTCTCTGTTCCAGTGTTCTATAACTACCACCTGTCTCCACTCTCTGTTCCAGTGTTCTATAACTACCACCTGTCTCCACTCTCTGTTCCTGTCTCCACTCTCTGTTCCAGTGTTCTATAACTACCACCTGTCTCCACTCTCTGTTCCAGTGTTCTATAACTACCACCTGTCTCTACTCTCTTTTCCAGTGTTCTATTACTACCACCTGTCTCCACTCTCTGTTCCAGTGTTCTATAACTACCACCTGTCTCCACTCTCTGTTCCAGTGTTCTATAACTGCCATCTGTCTCCACTCTCTGTTCCAGTGTTCTATAACTACCACCTGTTTCCACTCTCTGTTCCAGTGTTCTATAACTACCACCAGTCTCCACTCTCTGTTCCTGTCTCCACTCTCTGTTCCAGTGTTCTATAACTACCACCTGTCTCCACTCTCTGTTCCAGTGTTCTATAACTACCACCTGTCTCTACTCTCTCTTCCAGTGTTCTATAACTACCACCTGTCTCCAATCTCTGTTCCTGTCTCCACTCTCTGTTCCAGTGTTCTATAACTACCACCTGTCTCCACTCTCTGTTCCAGTGTTCTATAACTACCACCTGTCTCTACTCTCTTTTCCAGTGTTCTATTACTACCACCTGTCTCCACTCTCTGTTACAGTGTTCTATAACTACCACCTGTCTCCACTCTCTGTTCCAGTGTTCTATAACTACCACCTGTCTCCACTCTCTGTTCCAGTGTTCTATAACTACCACCTGTCTCCACTCTCTGTTCCAGTGTTCTATAACTGCCACTGTCTCCACTCTCTGTTCCAGTGTTCTATAACTACCACCTGTTTCCACTCTCTGTTCCAGTGTTCTATAACTACCACCTGTCTCCACTCTCTGTTCCTGTCTCCACTCTCTGTTCCAGTAATCTATAACTACCACCTGTCTCCACTCTCTGTTCCAGTGTTCTATAACTACCACCTGTCTCCACTCTCTGTTCCAGCGTTCTATAACTACCACCTCTCTCCACTCTCTGTTCCAGTGTTCTATAACTACCAACTGTTTCCACTCTCTGTTCCAGTGTTCCATAACTACCACCTGTTTCCACTCTCTGTTCCAGTGTTCTATAACAACCACCAGTCTCCACTCTCTGTTCCTGTCTCCACTCTCTGTTCCAGTGGTATATAACTACCACCTGTCTCCACTCTCTGTTCCAGTGTTCTATAACTACCACCTGTCTCCACTCTCTGTTCCAGCGTTCTATAACTACCACCTCTCTCCACTCTCTGTTCCAGTGTTCTATAACTACCAACTGTTTCCACTCTCTGTTCCAGTGTTCCATAACTACCACCTGTTTCCACTCTCTGTTCAAGTGTTCTATAACAACCAACAGTCTCCACTCTCTGTTCCTGTCTCCACTCTCTGTTCCAGTGTTCTATAACTACCACCTGTCTCCACTCTCTGTTCCAGTGTTCTATAACTACAACCTGTCTCCACTCTCTGTTCCAGTGTTCCATAACAACCACCTGTCTCCACTCTCTGTTCCAGTGTTCTATAACTACCACCTGTCTCCACTCTCTGTTCCAGCGTTCTATAACTACCACCTCTCTCCACTCTCTGTTCCAGTGTTCTATAACTACCAACTGTTTCCACTCTCTGTTCCAGTGTTCCATAACTACCACCTGTTTCCACTCTCTGTTCCAGTGTTCTATAACAACCACCAGTCTCCACTCTCTGTTCCTGTCTCCACTCTCTGTTCCAGTGTTCTATAACTACCACCTGTCTCCACTCTCTGTTCCAGTGTTCTATAACTACCACCTGTCTCCACTCTCTGTTCCAGCGTTCTATAACTACCACCTCTCTCCACTCTCTGTTCCAGTGTTCTATAACTACCAACTGTTTCCACTCTCTGTTCCAGTGTTCCATAACTACCACCTGTTTCCACTCTCTGTTCCAGTGTTCTATAACAACCACCAGTCTCCACTCTCTGTTCCTGTCTCCACTCTCTGTTCCAGTGTTCTATAACTACCACCTGTCTCCACTCTCTATTCCAGTGTTCTATAACTACCACCTGTCTCCACTCTCTGTTCCAGTGTTCTATAACTACCACCTGTCTCCACTCTCTGTTCCAGTGTTCTATAACTGCCATCTGTCTCCACTCTCTGTTCCAGTGTTCTATAACTACCACCTGTCTCCACTCTCTGTTCCAGTGTTCTATAACTACCACCTGTCTCCACTCTCTGTTCCTGTCTCCACTCTCTGTTCCAGTGTTCTATAACTACCACCTGTCTCCACTCTCTGTTCCAGTGTTCTATAACTACCACCTGTCTCTACTCTCTTTTCCAGTGTTCTATTACTACCACCTGTCTCCACTCTCTGTTCCAGTGTTCTATAACTACCACCTGTCTCCACTCTCTGTTCCAGTGTTCTATAACTGCCATCTGTCTCCACTCTCTGTTCCAGTGTTCTATAACTACCACCTGTTTCCACTCTCTGTTCCAGTGTTCTATAACTACCACCAGTCTCCACTCTCTGTTCCTGTCTCCACTCTCTGTTCCAGTGTTCTATAACTACCACCTGTCTCCACTCTCTGTTCCAGTGTTCTATAACTACCACCTGTCTCTACTCTCTCTTCCAGTGTTCTATAACTACCACCTGTCTCCAATCTCTGTTCCTGTCTCCACTCTCTGTTCCAGTGTTCTATAACTACCACCTGTCTCCACTCTCTGTTCCAGTGTTCTATAACTACCACCTGTCTCTACTCTCTTTTCCAGTGTTCTATTACTACCACCTGTCTCCACTCTCTGTTACAGTGTTCTATAACTACCACCTGTCTCCACTCTCTGTTCCAGTGTTCTATAACTACCACCTGTCTCCACTCTCTGTTCCAGTGTTCTATAACTACCACCTGTCTCCACTCTCTGTTCCAGTGTTCTATAACTGCCATCTGTCTCCACTCTCTGTTCCAGTGTTCTATAACTACCACCTGTTTCCACTCTCTGTTCCAGTGTTCTATAACTACCACCTGTCTCCACTCTCTGTTCCTGTCTCCACTCTCTGTTCCAGTAATCTATAACTACCACCTGTCTCCACTCTCTGTTCCAGTGTTCTATAACTACCACCTGTCTCCACTCTCTGTTCCAGCGTTCTATAACTACCACCTCTCTCCACTCTCTGTTCCAGTGTTCTATAACTACCAACTGTTTCCACTCTCTGTTCCAGTGTTCCATAACTACCACCTGTTTCCACTCTCTGTTCCAGTGTTCTATAACAACCACCAGTCTCCACTCTCTGTTCCTGTCTCCACTCTCTGTTCCAGTGGTATATAACTACCACCTGTCTCCACTCTCTGTTCCAGTGTTCTATAACTACCACCTGTCTCCACTCTCTGTTCCAGCGTTCTATAACTACCACCTCTCTCCACTCTCTGTTCCAGTGTTCTATAACTACCAACTGTTTCCACTCTCTGTTCCAGTGTTCCATAACTACCACCTGTTTCCACTCTCTGTTCCAGTGTTCTATAACAACCACCAGTCTCCACTCTCTGTTCCTGTCTCCACTCTCTGTTCCAGTGGTATATAACTACCACCTGTCTCCACTCTCTGTTCCAGTGTTCTATAACTACCACCTGTCTCCACTCTCTGTTCCAGTGTTC
Organism: Salmo salar; assembly: GCF_965601325.2. Lineage (NCBI taxonomy): Eukaryota > Metazoa > Chordata > Actinopteri > Salmoniformes > Salmonidae > Salmo > Salmo salar. Next base: position 49,967,422 of record NC_138304.1, read on the forward strand.
CATAACTACCACCTGTCTCCACTCTCTGTTCCAGTGTTCTATAACTACCACCTGTCTCCACTCTCTGTTCCAGTGTTCTATAACTACCACCTGTCTCCACTCTCTGTTCCAGTGTTCTATAACTACAACCTGTCTCCACTCTCTGTTCCAGTGTTCCATAACAACCACCTGTCTCCACTCTCTGTTCCAGTGTTCTATAACTACCACCTGTCTCCACTCTCTGTTCCAGCGTTCTATAACTACCACCTCTCTCCACTCTCTGTTCCAGTGTTCTATAACTACCAACTGTTTCCACTCTCTGTTCCAGTGTTCCATAACTACCACCTGTTTCCACTCTCTGTTCCAGTGTTCTATAACAACCACCAGTCTCCACTCTCTGTTCCTGTCTCCACTCTCTGTTCCAGTGTTCTATAACTACCACCTGTCTCCACTCTCTGTTCCAGTGTTCTATAACTACCACCTGTCTCCACTCTCTGTTCCAGTGTTCTATAACTACCACCTGTCTCCACTCTCTGTTCCAGTGTTCTATAACTGCCATCTGTCTCCACTCTCTGTTCCAGTGTTCTATAACTACCACCTGTTTCCACTCTCTGTTCCAGTGTTCTATAACTACCACCTGTCTCCACTCTCTGTTCCTGTCTCCACTCTCTGTTCCAGTGGTATATAACTACCACCTGTCTCCACTCTCTGTTCCAGTGTTCTATAACTACCACCTGTCTCCACTCTCTGTTCCAGCGTTCTATAACTACCACCTCTCTCCACTCTCTGTTCCAGTGTTCTATAACTACCAACTGTTTCCACTCTCTGTTCCAGTGTTCCATAACTACCACCTGTTTCCACTCTCTGTTCAAGTGTTCTATAACAACCAACAGTCTCCACTCTCTGTTCCTGTCTCCACTCTCTGTTCCAGTGTTCTATAACTACCACCTGTCTCCACTCTCTGTTCCAGTGTTCTATAACTACCACCTGTCTCCACTCTCTGTTCCAGTGTTCCATAACTACCACCTGTCTCCACTCTCTGTTCCAGTGTTCTATAACTACCACCTGTCTCCACTCTCTGTTCCAGTGTTCTATAACTACCACCTGTCTCCACTCTCTGTTCCAGTGTTCTATAACTACAACCTGTCTCCACTCTCTGTTCCAGTGTTCCATAACAACCACCTGTCTCCACTCTCTGTTCCAGTGTTCTATAACTACCACCTGTCTCCACTCTCTGTTCCAGCGTTCTATAACTACCACCTCTCTCCACTCTCTGTTCCAGTGTTCTATAACTACCAACTGTTTCCACTCTCTGTTCCAGTGTTCCATAACTACCACCTGTTTCCACTCTCTGTTCCAGTGTTCTATAACAACCACCAGTCTCCACTCTCTGTTCCTGTCTCCACTCTCTGTTCCAGTGTTCTATAACTACCACCTGTCTCCACTCTCTGTTCCAGTGTTCTATAACTACCACCTGTCTCCACTCTCTGTTCCAGCGTTCTATAACTACCACCTCTCTCCACTTTCTGATCCAGTGTTCTATAACTACCAACTGTTTCCACTCTCTGTTCCAGTGTTCCATAACTACCACCTGTTTCCACTCTCTGTTCAAGTGTTCTATAACAACCAACAGTCTCCACTCTCTGTTCCTGTCTCCACTCTCTGTTCCAGTGTTCTATAACTACCACCTGTCTCCACTCTCTGTTCCAGTGTTCTATAACTACCACCTGTCTCCACTCTCTATTCCAGTGTTCCATAACAACCACCTGTCTCCACTCTCTGTTCCAGTGTTCTATAACTACCACCTGTCTCCACTCTCTGTTCCAGCGTTCTATAACTACCACCTCTCTCCACTCTCTGTTCCAGTGTTCTATAACTACCACCTGTCTCCACTCTCTGTTCCAGTGTTCTATAACTACCACCTGTCTCCACTCTCTATTCCAGTGTTCCATAACAACCACCTGTCTCCACTCTCTGTTCCAGTGTTCTATAACTACCACCTGTCTCCACTCTCTGTTCCAGTGTTCTATAACAACCACCAGTCTCCACTCTCTGTTCCTGTCTCCACTCTCTGTTCCAGTGTTCTATAACTACCACCTGTCTCCACTCTCTGTTCCAGTGTTCTATAACTACCACCTGTCTCCACTCTCTGTTCCAGCGTTCTATAACTACCACCTCTCTCCACTCTCTGTTCCAGTGTTCTATAACTACCAACTGTTTCCACTCTCTGTTCCAGTGTTCCATAACTACCACCTGTTTCCACTCTCTGTTCCAGTGTTCTATAACAACCACCAGTCTCCACTCTCTGTTCCTGTCTCCACTCTCTGTTCCAGTGTTCTATAACTACCACCTGTCTCCACTCTCTATTCCAGTGTTCTATAACTACCACCTGTCTCCACTCTCTGTTCCAGTGTTCTATAACTACCACCTGTCTCCACTCTCTGTTCCAGTGTTCTATAACTGCCATCTGTCTCCACTCTCTGTTCCAGTGTTCTATAACTACCACCTGTCTCCACTCTCTGTTCCAGTGTTCTATAACTACCACCTGTCTCCACTCTCTGTTCCTGTCTCCACTCTCTGTTCCAGTGTTCTATAACTACCACCTGTCTCCACTCTCTGTTCCAGTGTTCTATAACTACCACCTGTCTCTACTCTCTTTTCCAGTGTTCTATTACTACCACCTGTCTCCACTCTCTGTTCCAGTGTTCTATAACTACCACCTGTCTCCACTCTCTGTTCCAGTGTTCTATAACTACCACCTGTCTCCACTCTCTGTTCCAGCGTTCTATAACTACCACCTCTCTCCACTTTCTGATCCAGTGTTCTATAACTACCAACTGTTTCCACTCTCTGTTCCAGTGTTCCATAACTACCACCTGTTTCCACTCTCTGTTCAAGTGTTCTATAACAACCAACAGTCTCCACTCTCTGTTCCTGTCTCCACTCTCTGTTCCAGTGTTCTATAACTACCACCTGTCTCCACTCTCTGTTCCAGTGTTCTATAACTACCACCTGTCTCCACTCTCTATTCCAGTGTTCCATAACAACCACCTGTCTCCACTCTCTGTTCCAGTGTTCTATAACTACCACCTGTCTCCACTCTCTGTTCCAGCGTTCTATAACTACCACCTCTCTCCACTCTCTGTTCCAGTGTTCTATAACTCAAATTTATTTTTATATAGCCCTTCGTACATCAGCTGATATTCTCAAAGTGCTGTACAGAAACCCAGCCTAAAACCCCAAACAGCAAGCAAAGCATGTGAAAGAAGCACGGTGGCTAGGAAAAACTCCCTAGGAAAAACTCCCTAGAAAGGCCAAAAACCTAGGAAGAAACCTAGAGAGGAACCAGGCTATGAGGGGTGGCCAGTCCTCTTCTGGCTGTGCAGGGTGGATATTAAAACAGAACATGGTCAAAATGTTAAAATGTTAAAATGTTCATAAATGACCAGCATGGTCAAATAATAATAATCATAGTAGTTGTCGAGGGTGCAACAAGCACGTCCGGTGAACAGGTCAGGGTTCCATAGCCGCAGGCAGAACAGTTGAAACTGGAGCAGCAGCACGGCCAGGTGGACTGGGGACAGCAAGGAGTCATCATACCAGGTAGTCCTGAGGCATGGTCCTAGGGCTCAGGTCCTCCGAGAGAAAGACAGAAAGAGAGAAAGAGAGAATTAGAGAGAGCATATTTAAATACACACAGGACACCGGATAAGACAAGAGAAATACTCCAGATGTAACAGACTGACCCTAGCCCCCCGACACATAAACTACTGCAGCATAAATACTGGAGGCTGAGACTAACTACCACCTGTCTCCACTCTCTGTTCCAGTGTTCTATAACTACCACCTGTCTCCACTCTCTATTCCAGTGTTCCATAACAACCACCTGTCTCCACTCTCTGTTCCAGTGTTCTATAACTACCACCTGTCTCCACTCTCTGTTCCAGTGTTCTATAACAACCACCAGTCTCCACTCTCTGTTCCTGTCTCCACTCTCTGTTCCAGTGTTCTATAACTACCACCTGTCTCCACTCTCTGTTCCAGTGTTCTATAACTACCACCTGTCTCCACTCTCTGTTCCAGCGTTCTATAACTACCACCTCTCTCCACTCTCTGTTCCAGTGTTCTATAACTACCAACTGTTTCCACTCTCTGTTCCAGTGTTCCATAACTACCACCTGTTTCCACTCTCTGTTCCAGTGTTCTATAACAACCACCAGTCTCCACTCTCTGTTCCTGTCTCCACTCTCTGTTCCAGTGTTCTATAACTACCACCTGTCTCCACTCTCTATTCCAGTGTTCTATAACTACCACCTGTCTCCACTCTCTGTTCCAGTGTTCTATAACTACCACCTGTCTCCACTCTCTGTTCCAGTGTTCTATAACTGCCATCTGTCTCCACTCTCTGTTCCAGTGTTCTATAACTACCACCTGTCTCCACTCTCTGTTCCAGTGTTCTATAACTACCACCTGTCTCCACTCTCTGTTCCTGTCTCCACTCTCTGTTCCAGTGTTCTATAACTACCACCTGTCTCCACTCTCTGTTCCAGTGTTCTATAACTACCACCTGTCTCTACTCTCTTTTCCAGTGTTCTATTACTACCACCTGTCTCCACTCTCTGTTCCAGTGTTCTATAACTACCACCTGTCTCCACTCTCTGTTCCAGTGTTCTATAACTGCCATCTGTCTCCACTCTCTGTTCCAGTGTTCTATAACTACCACCTGTTTCCACTCTCTGTTCCAGTGTTCTATAACTACCACCAGTCTCCACTCTCTGTTCCTGTCTCCACTCTCTGTTCCAGTGTTCTATAACTACCACCTGTCTCCACTCTCTGTTCCAGTGTTCTATAACTACCACCTGTCTCTACTCTCTCTTCCAGTGTTCTATAACTACCACCTGTCTCCAATCTCTGTTCCTGTCTCCACTCTCTGTTCCAGTGTTCTATAACTACCACCTGTCTCCACTCTCTGTTCCAGTGTTCTATAACTACCACCTGTCTCTACTCTCTTTTCCAGTGTTCTATTACTACCACCTGTCTCCACTCTCTGTTACAGTGTTCTATAACTACCACCTGTCTCCACTCTCTGTTCCAGTGTTCTATAACTACCACCTGTCTCCACTCTCTGTTCCAGTGTTCTATAACTACCACCTGTCTCCACTCTCTGTTCCAGTGTTCTATAACTGCCATCTGTCTCCACTCTCTGTTCCAGTGTTCTATAACTACCACCTGTCTCCACTCTCTGTTCCTGTCTCCACTCTCTGTTCCAGTAATCTATAACTACCACCTGTCTCCACTCTCTGTTCCAGTGTTCTATAACTACCACCTGTCTCCACTCTCTGTTCCAGCGTTCTATAACTACCACCTCTCTCCACTCTCTGTTCCAGTGTTCTATAACTACCAACTGTTTCCACTCTCTGTTCCAGTGTTCCATAACTACCACCTGTTTCCACTCTCTGTTCCAGTGTTCTATAACAACCACCAGTCTCCACTCTCTGTTCCTGTCTCCACTCTCTGTTCCAGTGGTATATAACTACCACCTGTCTCCACTCTCTGTTCCAGTGTTCTATAACTACCACCTGTCTCCACTCTCGTGTTCCAGCGTTCTATAACTACCACCTCTCTCCACTCTCTGTTCCAGTTTTCTATAACTACCAACTGTTTCCACTCTCTGTTCCAGTGTTCCATAACTACCACCTGTTTCCACTCTCTGTTCAAGTGTTCTATAACAACCAACAGTCTCCACTCTCTGTTCCTGTCTCCACTCTCTGTTCCAGTGTTCTATAACTACCACCTGTCTCCACTCTCTGTTCCAGTGTTCTATAACTACCACCTGTCTCCACTCTCTATTCCAGTGTTCCATAACAACCACCTGTCTCCACTCTCTGTTCCAGTGTTCTATAACTACCACCTGTCTCCACTCTCTGTTCCAGCGTTCTATAACTACCACCTCTCTCCACTCTCTGTTCCAGTGTTCTATAACTACCACCTGTCTCCACTCTCTGTTCCAGTGTTCTATAACTACCACCTGTCTCCACTCTCTATTCCAGTGTTCCATAACAACCACCTGTCTCCACTCTCTGTTCCAGTGTTCTATAACTACCACCTGTCTCCACTCTCTGTTCCAGTGTTCTATAACAACCACCAGTCTCCACTCTCTGTTCCTGTCTCCACTCTCTGTTCCAGTGTTCTATAACTACCACCTGTCTCCACTCTCTGTTCCAGTGTTCTATAACTACCACCTGTCTCCACTCTCTGTTCCAGCGTTCTATAACTACCACCTCTCTCCACTCTCTGTTCCAGTGTTCTATAACTACCAACTGTTTCCACTCTCTGTTCCAGTGTTCCATAACTACCACCTGTTTCCACTCTCTGTTCCAGTGTTCTATAACAACCACCAGTCTCCACTCTCTGTTCCTGTCTCCACTCTCTGTTCCAGTGTTCTATAACTACCACCTGTCTCCACTCTCTATTCCAGTGTTCTATAACTACCACCTGTCTCCACTCTCTGTTCCAGTGTTCTATAACTACCACCTGTCTCCACTCTCTGTTCCAGTGTTCTATAACTGCCATCTGTCTCCACTCTCTGTTCCAGTGTTCTATAACTACCACCTGTCTCCACTCTCTGTTCCAGTGTTCTATAACTACCACCTGTCTCCACTCTCTGTTCCTGTCTCCACTCTCTGTTCCAGTGTTCTATAACTACCACCTGTCTCCACTCTCTGTTCCAGTGTTCTATAACTACCACCTGTCTCCACTCTCTGTTCCAGTGTTCTATAACTACCACCTGTCTCCACTCTCTGTTCCAGTGTTCTATAACTGCCATCTGTCTCCACTCTCTGTTCCAGTGTTCTATAACTACCACCTGTTTCCACTCTCTGTTCCAGTGTTCTATAACTACCACCTGTCTCCACTCTCTGTTCCTGTCTCCACTCTCTGTTCCATTGTTCTATAACTACCACCTGTCTCCACTCTCTGTTCCAGTGTTCTATAACTACCACCTGTCTCTACTCTCTCTTCCAGTGTTCTATAACTACCACCTGTCTCCAATCTCTGTTCCTGTCTCCACTCTCTGTTCCAGTGTTCTATAACTACCACCTGTCTCCACTCTCTGTTCCAGTGTTCTATAACTACCACCTGTCTCTACTCTCTTTTCCAGTGTTCTATTACTACCACCTGTCTCCACTCTCTGTTACAGTGTTCTATAACTACCACCTGTCTCCACTCTCTGTTCCAGTGTTCTATAACTACCACCTGTCTCCACTCTCTGTTCCAGTGTTCTATAACTACCACCTGTCTCCACTCTCTGTTCCAGTGTTCTATAACTGCCATCTGTCTCCACTCTCTGTTCCAGTGTTCTATAACTACCACCTGTTTCCACTCTCTGTTCCAGTGTTCTATAACTACCACCTGTCTCCACTCTCTGTTCCTGTCTCCACTCTCTGTTCCAGTGTTCTATAACTACCACCTGTCTCCACTCTCTGTTCCAGTGTTCTATAACTACCACCTGTCTCTACTCTCTCTTCCAGTGTTCTATAACTACCACCTGTCTCCACTCTCTGTTCCAGTGTTCTTTAACTACCACCTGTCTCCACTCTCTGTTCCAGTGTTCTATAACTACCACCTGTCTCCACTCTCTGTTCCAGTGTTCTATAACTACCACCTGTCTCCACTCTCTGTTCCTGTCTCCACTCTCTGTTCCAGTGTTCTATAACTACCACCTGTCTCCACTCTCTGTTCCAGTGTTCTATAACTACCACCTGTCTCCACTCTCTGTTCCAGTGTTCTATAACTACCACCTGTCTCCACTCTCTGTTCCAGTGTTCTATAACTGCCATCTGTCTCCACTCTCTGTTCCAGTGTTCTATAACTACCACCTGTTTCCACTCTCTGTTCCAGTGTTCTATAACTACCACCTGTCTCCACTCTCTGTTCCTGTCTCCACTCTCTGTTCCATTGTTCTATAACTACCACCTGTCTCCACTCTCTGTTCCAGTGTTCTATAACTACCACCTGTCTCTACTCTCTCTTCCAGTGTTCTATAACTACCACCTGTCTCCAATCTCTGTTCCTGTCTCCACTCTCTGTTCCAGTGTTCTATAACTACCACCTGTCTCCACTCTCTGTTCCAGTGTTCTATAACTACCACCTGTCTCTACTCTCTTTTCCAGTGTTCTATTACTACCACCTGTCTCCACTCTCTGTTACAGTGTTCTATAACTACCACCTGTCTCCACTCTCTGTTCCAGTGTTCTATAACTACCACCTGTCTCCACTCTCTGTTCCAGTGTTCTATAACTACCACCTGTCTCCACTCTCTGTTCCAGTGTTCTATAACTGCCATCTGTCTCCACTCTCTGTTCCAGTGTTCTATAACTACCACCTGTTTCCACTCTCTGTTCCAGTGTTCTATAACTACCACCTGTCTCCACTCTCTGTTCCTGTCTCCACTCTCTGTTCCAGTGTTCTATAACTACCACCTGTCTCCACTCTCTGTTCCAGTGTTCTATAACTACCACCTGTCTCTACTCTCTCTTCCAGTGTTCTATAACTACCACCTGTCTCCACTCTCTGTTCCAGTGTTCTTTAACTACCACCTGTCTCCACTCTCTGTTCCAGTGTTCTATAACTACCACCTGTCTCCACTCTCTGTTCCAGTGTTCTATAACTACCACCTGTCTCCACTCTCTGTTCCAGTGTTCTATAACTACCACCTGTCTCCACTCTCTGTTCCAGTGTTCTATAACTACCACCTGTCTCCACTCTCTGTTCCAGTGTTCTATAACTACCACCTGTCTATACTCTCTGTTCCAGTGTTCTATAACTACCACCTGTCTCCACTCTCTGTTCCAGTGTTCTATAACTACCACCTGTCTCCACTCTCTGTTCCAGTGTTCTATAACTACCACCTGTCTCCACTCTCTGTTCCAGTGTTCTATAACTACCACCTGTCTCCACTCTCTGTTCCAGTGTTCTATAACTACCACCTGTCTCCACTCTCTGTTCCAGTGTTCTATAACTGCCATCTGTCTCCACTCTCTGTTCCAGTGTTCTATAACTACCACCTGTTTCCACTCTCTGTTCCAGTGTTCTATAACTACCACCTGTCTCCACTCTCTGTTCCTGTCTCCACTCTCTGTTCCAGTGTTCTATAACTACCACCTGTCTCCACTCTCTGTTCCAGTGTTCTATAACTACCACCTGTCTCTACTCTCTCTTCCAGTGTTCTATAACTACCACCTGTCTCCACTCTCTGTTCCAGTGTTCTTTAACTACCACCTGTCTCCACTCTCTGTTCCAGTGTTCTATAACTACCACCTGTCTCCACTCTCTGTTCCAGTGTTCTATAACTACCACCTGTCTCCACTCTCTGTTCCAGTGTTCTATAACTACCACCTGTCTCCACTCTCTGTTCCAGTGTTCTATAACTACCACCTGTCTCCACTCTCTGTTCCAGTGTTCTATAACTACCACCTGTCTATACTCTCTGTTCCAGTGTTCTATAACTACCACCTGTCTCCACTCTCTGTTCCAGTGTTCTATAACTACCACCTGTCTCCACTCTCTGTTCCAGTGTTCTATAACTACCACCTGTCTCCACTCTCTGTTCCAGTGTTCTATAACTACCACCTGTCTCCACTCTCTGTTCCAGTGTTCTATAACTACCACCTGTCTCCACTCTCTGTTCCTTTCTCCACTCTCTTTTCCTGTCTCCACTCTCTGTTCCAGTGTTCTATAACTACCACCTGTCTCCACTCTCTGTTCCAGTGTTCTATAACTACCACCTGTCTCCACTCTCTGTTCCAACGTTCTATAACTACCACCTCTCTCCACTCTCTGTTCCAGTGTTCTATAACTACCAACTGTTTCCACTCTCTGTTCCAGTGTTCCATAACTACCACCTGTTTCCACTCTCTGTTCCAGTGTTCTATAACAACCACCAGTCTCCACTCTCTGTTCCTGTCTCCACTCTCTGTTCCAGTGTTCTATAACTACCACCTGTCTCCACTCTCTGTTCCAGTGTTCTATAACTACCACCTGTCTCCACTCTCTGTTCCAGCGTTCTATAACTACCACCTCTCTCCACTCTCTGTTCCAGTGTTCTATAACTACCAACTGTTTCCACTCTCTGTTCCAGTGTTCCATAACTACCACCTGTTTCCACTCTCTGTTCCAGTGTTCTATAACAACCACCAGTCTCCACTCTCTGTTCCTGTCTCCACTCTCTGTTCCAGTGTTCTATAACTACCACCTGTCTCCACTCTCTATTCCAGTGTTCTATAACTACCACCTGTCTCCACTCTCTGTTCCAGTGTTCTATAACTACCACCTGTCTCCACTCTCTGTTCCAGTGTTCTATAACTGCCATCTGTCTCCACTCTCTGTTCCAGTGTTCTATAACTACCAACTGTCTCCACTCTCTGTTCCAGTGTTCTATAACTACCACCTGTCTCCACTCTCTGTTCCTGTCTCCACTCTCTGTTCCAGTGTTCTATAACTACCACCTGTCTCCACTCTCTGTTCCAGTGTTCTATAACTACCACCTGTCTCTACTCTCTTTTCCAGTGTTCTATTACTACCACCTCTCTCCACTCTCTGTTACAGTGTTCTATAACTACCACCTGTCTCCACTCTCTGTTCCAGTGTTCTATAACTACCACCTGTCTCCACTCTCTGTTCCAGTGTTCTATAACTACCACCTGTCTCCACTCTCTGTTCCAGTGTTCTATAACTGCCATCTGTCTCCACTCTCTGTTCCAGTGTTCTATAACTACCACCTGTTTCCACTCTCTGTTCCAGTGTTCTATAACTACCACCTGTCTCCACTCTCTGATCCTGTCTCCACTCTCTGTTCCAGTGTTCTATAACTACCACCTGTCTCCACTCTCTGTTCCAGTGTTCTATAACTACCACCTGTCTCTACTCTCTCTTCCAGTGTTCTATAACTACCACCTGTCTCCACTCTCTGTTCCTGTCTCCACTCTCTGTTCCAGTGTTCTATAACTACCACATGTCTCCACTCTCTGTTCCAGTGTTCTATAACTACCACCTGTCTCTACTCTCTTTTCCAGTGTTCTATTACTACCACCTGTCTCCACTCTCTGTTACAGTGTTCTATAACTACCACCTGTCTCCACTCTCTGTTCCAGTGTTCTATAACTACCACCTTTCTCCACTCTCTGTTCCAGTGTTCTATAACTACCACCTGTCTCCACTCTCTGTTCCAGTGTTCTATAACTGCCATCTGTCTCCACTCTCTGTTCCAGTGTTCTATAACTACCACCTGTTTCCACTCTCTGTTCCAGTGTTCTATAACTACCACCTGTCTCCACTCTCTGTTCCTGTCTCCACTCTCTGTTCCAGTGTTCTATAACTACCACCTGTCTCCACTCTCTGTTCCAGTGTTCTATAACTACCACCTGTCTCTACTCTCTCTTCCAGTGTTCTATAACTACCACCTGTTTCCACTCTCTGTTCCAGTGTTCTATAACAACCACCAGTCTCCACTCTCTGTTCCTGTCTCCACTCTCTGTTCCAGTGTTCTATAACTACCACCTGTCTCCACTCTCTGTTCCAGTGTTCTATAACTACCACCTGTCTCCACTCTCTGTTCCAGCGTTCTATAACTACCACCTCTCTCCACTCTCTGTTCCAGTGTTCTATAACTACCAACTGTTTCCACTCTCTGTTCCAGTGTTCCATAACTACCACCTGTTTCCACTCTCTGTTCCAGTGTTCTATAACAACCACCAGTCTCCACTCTCTGTTCCTGTCTCCACTCTCTGTTCCAGTGTTCTATAACTACCACCTGTCTCCACTCTCTATTCCAGTGTTCTATAACTACCACCTGTCTCCACTCTCCGTTCCAGTGTTCTATAACTACCACCTGTCTCCACTCTCTGTTCCAGTGTTCTATAACTGCCATCTGTCTCCACTCTCTGTTCCAGTGTTCTATAACTACCACCTGTCTCCACTCTCTGTTCCAGTGTTCTATAACTACCACCTGTCTCCACTCTCTGTTCCTGTCTCCACTCTCTGTTCCAGTGTTCTATAACTACCACCTGTCTCCACTCTCTGTTCCAGTGTTCTATAACTACCACCTGTCTCTACTCTCTTTTCCAGTGTTCTATTACTACCACCTGTCTCCACTCTCTGTTACAGTGTTCTATAACTACCACCTGTCTCCACTCTCTGTTCCAGTGTTCTATAACTACCACCTGTCTCCACTCTCTGTTCCAGTGTTCTATAACTACCACCTGTCTCCACTCTCTGTTCCAGTGTTCTATAACTGCCATCTGTCTCCACTCTCTGTTCCAGTGTTCTATAACTACCACCTGTTTCCACTCTCTGTTCCAGTGTTCTATAACTACCACCTGTCTCCACTCTCTGATCCTGTCTCCACTCTCTGTTCCAGTGTTCTATAACTACCACCTGTCTCCACTCTCTGTTCCAGTGTTCTATAACTACCACCTGTCTCTACTCTCTCTTCCAGTGTTCTATAACTACCACCTGTCTCCACTCTCTGTTCCTGTCTCCACTCTCTGTTCCAGTGTTCTATAACTACCACATGTCTCCACTCTCTGTTCCAGTGTTCTATAACTACCACCTGTCTCTACTCTCTTTTCCAGTGTTCTATTACTACCACCTGTCTCCACTCTCTGTTACAGTGTTCTATAACTACCACCTGTCTCCACTCTCTGTTCCAGTGTTCTATAACTACCACCTTTCTCCACTCTCTGTTCCAGTGTTCTATAACTACCACCTGTCTCCACTCTCTGTTCCAGTGTTCTATAACTGCCATCTGTCTCCACTCTCTGTTCCAGTGTTCTATAACTACCACCTGTTTCCACTCTCTGTTCCAGTGTTCTATAACTACCACCTGTCTCCACTCTCTGTTCCTGTCTCCACTCTCTGTTCCAGTGTTCTATAACTACCACCTGTCTCCACTCTCTGTTCCAGTGTTCTATAACTACCACCTGTCTCTACTCTCTCTTCCAGTGTTCTATAACTACCACCTGTCTCCACTCTCTGTTCCAGTGTTCTATAACTACCACCTGTCTCCACTCTCTGTTCCAGTGTTCTATAACTACCACCTGTCTCCACTCTCTGTTCCAGTGTTCTATAACCACCACCTGTCTCCACTCTCTGTTCCAGTGTTCTATAACTACCACCTGTCTCCACTCTCTGTTCCAGTGTTCTATAACTACCACCTGTCTCCACTCTCTATTCCAGTGTTCTATAACTGCCATCTGTCTCCACTCTCTGTTCCAGTGTTCTATAACTACCACCTGTTTCCACTCTCTGTTCCAGTGTTCTATAACTACCACCTGTCTCCACTCTCTGTTCCTGTCTCCACTCTCTGTTCCAGTGTTCTATAACTACCACCTGTCTCCACTCTCTGTTCCAGTGTTCTATAACTACCACCTGTCTCTACTCTCTCTTCCAGTGTTCTATAACTACCACCTGTCTCCACTCTCTGTTCCAGTGTTCTATAACTACCACCTGTCTCCACTCTCTGTTCCAGTGTTCTATAACTACCACCTGTCTCCACTCTCTGTTCCAGTGTTCTATAACTACCACCTGTCTCCACTCTCTGTTCCAGTGTTCTATAACTACCACCTGTCTCCACTCTCTGTTCCAGTGTTCTATAACTACCACCTGTCTCCACTCTCTGTTCCAGTGTTCTATAACTACCACCTGTCTCCACTCTCTGTTCCAGTGTTCTATAACTACCACCTGTCTATACTCTCTGTTCCAGTGTTCTATAACTACCACCTGTCTCCACTCTCTGTTCCAGTGTTCTATAACTACCACCTGTCTCCACTCTCTGTTCCAGTGTTCTATAACTACCACCTGTCTCCACTCTCTCTTCCAGTGTTCTATAACTACCACCTGTCTCCACTCTCTGTTCCTTTCTCCACTCTCTGTTCCAGTGTTCCATAACTACCACCTGTCTCCACTCTCTGTTCCAGTGTTCTATAACTGCCATCTGTCTCCACTCTCTGTTCCAGTGTTCTATAACTACCACCTGTTTCCACTCCATGTTCTAGTGTTCTATAACTACCACCTGTCTCCACTCTCTGTTCCAGTGTTCTATAACTACCACCTGTCTCCACTCTCTGTTCCAGTGTTCTATAACTACCACCTGTCTCCACTCTCTGTTCCAGTGTTCTATAACTACCACCTGTCTCTACTCTCTCTTCCAGTGTTCTATAACTACCACCTGTTTCCACTCTCTGTTCCTGTCTCCACTCTCTGTTCCAGTGATCTATAACTACCACCTGGCTCCACTCTCTGTTCCAGCGTTCTATAACTACTACCTGTCTCCACTCTCTGTTCCAGTGTTCTATAACTACCACCTGTCTCCACTCTCTGTTCCAGTGTTCTATAACTACCACCTGTCTCCACTCTCTGTTCCAGTGTTCTATAACTACCACCTGTCTCCACTATCTGTTCCAGTGTTCTATAACTACCACCTGTCTCCACTCTCTGTTCCAGTGTTCTATAACTACCACCTGTCTCCACTCTCTGTTCCAGTGTTCTATAACTACCACTTGTCTCCACTCTCTGTTCCAGTGTTCTATAACTACCACCTGTACCCACTCTCTGTTCCAGTGTTCTATAACTACCACCTGTCTCCACTCTCTGTTCCAATGTTCTATAACTACCACCTGTCTCCACTCTCTGTTCCTGTCTCCACTCTCTGTTCCAGTATTCTATAACTACCACCTGTCTCTACTCTCTGTTCCAGTGTTCTATAACTACCACCTGTCTCCACTCTCTGTTCCAGTGTTCTATAACTACCACCTGTCTCCACTCTCTGTTCCTTTCTCCACTCTCTGTTCCAGTGTTCCATAACTACCACCTGTCTCCACTCTCTGTTCCTGTCTCCACTCTCTGTTCCAGTGTTATATAACTACCACCTGTCTCCACTCTCTGTTCCAGTGTTCTATAACTACCATCTGTCTCCACTCTCTGTTCCAGTGTTCTATAACTACCACCTGTCTCCACTCTCTGTTCCAGTGTTCTATAACTACCACCTGTCTCCACTCTCTGTTCCAGTGTTCTATAACTACCACCTGTCTCCACTCTCTGTTCCAGTGTTCCATAACTACCACCTGTCTCCACTCTCTGTTCCAGTGTTCTATAACTACCACCTGTCTCCACTCTCTGTTCCTGTGTTCTATAACTACCACCTGTCTCCACTCTCTGTTCCAGTGTTCTATAACTACCACCTGTCTCCACTCTCTGTTCCAGTGTTCTATAACTACCACCTGTCTCCACTCTCTGTTCCAGTGTTCTATAACTACCACCTGTCTCCACTCTCTGTTCCAGTGTTCTATAACTACCACCTGTCTCCACTCTCTGTTCCAGTGTTCTATAACTACCACCTGTCTCCACTCTCTGTTCCTGTCTCCACTCTCTGTTCCAGTGTTCTATAACTACCACCTGTCTCCGCTCTCTGTTCCAGTATTCTATAACTACCACCTGTCTCCACTCTCTGTTCCAGTGTTCTATAACTACCACCTGTCTCCACTCTCTGTTCCAGTGTTCTATAACTACCACCTGTCTCCACTCTCTGTTCATTTCTCCACTCTCTGTTCCAGTGTTCCATAACTACCAACTGTCTCCACTCTCTGTTCCTGTCTCCACTCTCTGTTCCAGTGTTCTATAACTACCACCTGTCTCCACTCTCTGTTCCTGTCTCCACTCTCTGTTCCAGTGTTCTATAACTACCACCTGTCTCCACTCTCTGTTCCAGTGTTCTATAACTACCACCTGTCTACACTCTCTGTTCCAGTGTTCTATAACTACCACCTGTCTCCACTCTCTGTTCCAGTGTTCTATAACTACAACCTGTCTCCACTCTCTGATCCAGTGTTCTATAACTACCACCTGTCTCCACTCTCTGTTCCAGTGTTCTATAACTACCACCTGTCTCCATTCTCTGTTCCAGTGTTCTATACCTACCACCTGTCTCCACTCTCTGTTCCAGTGTGCCATAACTACCACCTGTCTCCACTCTCTGTTCCAGTGTTCTATAACTACCACCTGTCTCCACTCTCTGTTCCAGTGTTCTATAACTACCACCTGTCTCCACTCTCTGTTCCAGTGTTCTATAACTACCACCTGTCTCCACTCTCTGTTCCAGTGTTCTATAACTACAACCTGTCTATACTCTCTGTTCCAGTGTTCTATAACTACCACCTGTCTCCACTCTCTGTTCCAGTGTTCTATAACTACCACCTGTCTCCACTCTCTGTTCCAGTGTTCTATAACTACCACCTGTCTCCACTCTCTGTTCCAGTGTTCTATAACTACCACCTGTCTCCACTCTCTGTTCCTTTCTCCACTCTCTGTTCCAGTGTTCCATAACTACCACCTGTCTCCACTCTCTGTTCCTGTCTCCACTCTCTGTTCCAGTGTTCTATAACTACCACCTGTCTCCACTCTCTGTTCCAGTGTTCTATAACTACCACCTGTCTCCACTCTCTGTTCCAGTGTTCTATAACTGCCATCTGTCTCCACTCTCTGTTCCAGTGTTCTATAACTACCACCTGTTTCCACTCCATGTTCTAGTGTTCTATAACTACCACCTGTCTCCACTCTCTGTTCCTGTCTCCACTCTCTGTTCCAGTGTTCTATAACTACCACCTGTCTCCACTCTCTGTTCCAGTGTTCTATAACTACCACCTGTCTCTACTCTCTCTTCCAGTGTTCTATAACTACCACCTGTTTCCACTCTCTGTTCCTGTCTCCACTCTCTGTTCCAGTGATCTATAACTACCACCTGGCTCCACTCTCTGTTCCAGCGTTCTATAACTACTACCTGTCTCCACTCTCTGTTCCAGTGTTCTATAACTACCACCTGTCTCCACTCTCTGTTCCAGTGTTCTATAACTACCACCTGTCTCCACTCTCTGTTCCAGTGTTCTATAACTACCACCTGTCTCCACTATCTGTTCCAGTGTTCTATAACTACCACCTGTCTCCACTCTCTGTTCCAGTGTTCTATAACTACCACCTGTCTCCACTCTCTGTTCCAGTGTTCTATAACTACCACTTGTCTCCACTCTCTGTTCCAGTGTTCTATAACTACCACCTGTACCCACTCTCTGTTCCAGTGTTCTATAACTACCACCTGTCTCCACTCTCTGTTCCAGTGTTCTATAACTACCACCTGTCTCCACTCTCTGTTCCTGTCTCCACTCTCTGTTCCAGTATTCTATAACTACCACCTGTCTCTACTCTCTGTTCCAGTGTTCTATAACTACCACCTGTCTCCACTCTCTGTTCCAGTGTTCTATAACTACCACCTGTCTCCACTCTCTGTTCCTTTCTCCACTCTCTGTTCCAGTGTTCCATAACTACCACCTGTCTCCACTCTCTGTTCCTGTCTCCACTCTCTGTTCCAGTGTTATATAACTACCACCTGTCTCCACTCTCTGTTCCAGTGTTCTATAACTACCACCTGTCTCCACTCTCTGTTCCAGTGTTCTATAACTACCATCTGTCTCCACTCTCTGTTCCAGTGTTCTATAACTACCACCTGTCTCCACTCTCTGTTCCAGTGTTCTATAACTACCACCTGTCTCCACTCTCTGTTCCAGTGTTCTATAACTACCACCTGTCTCTACTCTCTCTTCCAGTGTTCTATAACTACCACCTGTTTCCACTCTCTGTTCCTGTCTCCACTCTCTGTTCCAGTGATCTATAACTACCACCTGGCTCCACTCTCTGTTCCAGCGTTCTATAACTACTACCTGTCTCCACTCTCTTTTCCAGTGTTCTATAACTACCACCTGTCTCCACTCTCTGTTCCAGTGTTCTATAACTACCACCTGTCTCCACTCTCTGTTCCAGTGTTCTATAACTACCATCTGTCTCCACTCTCTGTTCCAGTGTTCTATAACTACCACCTGTCTCGACTCTCTGTTCCAGTGATCTATAACTACAACCTGTCTCCACTCTCTGTTCCAGTGTTCTATAACTACCACCTGTCTCCACTCTCTGTTCCAGTGTTCTATAACTACCACTTGTCTCCAATCTCTGTTCCTGTCTCCACTCTCTGTTCCAGTATTCTATAACTACCACCTGTCTCTACTCTCTGTTCCAGTGTTCTATAACTACCACCTGTCTCCACTCTCTGTTCCAGTGTTCTATAACTACCACCTGTCTCCACTCTCTGTTCCTTTCTCCACTCTCTGTTCCAGTGTTCCATAACTACCACCTGTCTCCACTCTCTGTTCCTGTCTCCACTCTCTGTTCCAGTGTTATATAACTACCACCTGTCTCCACTCTCTGTTCCAGTGTTCTATAACTACCACCTGTCTCCACTCTCTGTTCCAGTGTTCTATAACTACCACCTGTCTCCACTCTCTGTTCCAGTGTTCTATAACTACCACCTGTACCCACTCTCTGTTCCAGTGTTCTATAACTACCACCTGTCTCCACTCTCTGTTCCAATGTTCTATAACTACCACCTGTCTCCACTCTCTGTTCCTGTCTCCACTCTCTGTTCCAGTATTCTATAACTACCACCTGTCTCTACTCTCTGTTCCAGTGTTCTATAACTACCACCTGTCTCCACTCTCTGTTCCAGTGTTCTATAACTACCACCTGTCTCCACTCTCTGTTCCTTTCTCCACTCTCTGTTCCAGTGTTCCATAACTACCACCTGTCTCCACTCTCTGTTCCTGTCTCCACTCTCTGTTCCAGTGTTATATAACTACCACCTGTCTCCACTCTCTGTTCCAGTGTTCTATAACTACCATCTGTCTCCACTCTCTGTTCCAGTGTTCTATAACTACCACCTGTCTCCACTCTCTGTTCCAGTGTTCTATAACTACCACCTGTCTCCACTCTCTGTTCCAGTGTTCTATAACTACCACCTGTCTCCACTCTCTGTTCCAGTGTTCCATAACTACCACCTGTCTCCACTCTCTGTTCCAGTGTTCTATAACTACCACCTGTCTCCACTCTCTGTTCCTGTGTTCTATAACTACCACCTGTCTCCACTCTCTGTTCCAGTGTTCTATAACTACCACCTGTCTCCACTCTCTGTTCCAGTGTTCTATAACTACCACCTGTCTCCACTCTCTGTTCCAGTGTTCTATAACTACCACCTGTCTCCACTCTCTGTTCCAGTGTTCTATAACTACCACCTGTCTCCACTCTCTGTTCCAGTGTTCTATAACTACCACCTGTCTCCACTCTCTGTTCCTGTCTCCACTCTCTGTTCCAGTGTTCTATAACTACCACCTGTCTCCGCTCTCTGTTCCAGTATTCTATAACTACCACCTGTCTCCACTCTCTGTTCCAGTGTTCTATAACTACCACCTGTCTCCACTCTCTGTTCCAGTGTTCTATAACTACCACCTGTCTCCACTCTCTGTTCATTTCTCCACTCTCTGTTCCAGTGTTCCATAACTACCAACTGTCTCCACTCTCTGTTCCTGTCTCCACTCTCTGTTCCAGTGTTCTATAACTACCACCTGTCTCCACTCTCTGTTCCTGTCTCCACTCTCTGTTCCAGTGTTCTATAACTACCACCTGTCTCCACTCTCTGTTCCAGTGTTCTATAACTACCACCTGTCTCCACTCTCTGTTCCAGTGTTCTATAACTACCACCTGTCTCCACTCTCTGTTCCAGTGTTCTATAACTACCACCTGTCTCCACTCTCTGTTCCAGTGTTCTATAACTACCACCTGTCTCCACTCTCTGTTCCAGTGTTCTATAACTACCACCTGTCTCCACTCTCTGTTCCAGTGTTCTATAACTACCACCTGTCTCCACTCTCTGTTCCAGTGTTCTATAACTACCACCTGTCTCCACTCTCTGTTCCAGTGTTCTATAACTACCACCTGTCTCCACTCTCTGTTCCAGTGTTCTATAACTACCACCTGTCTCCACTCTCTGTTCCAGTGTTCTATAACTACCACCTGTCTCCACTCTCTGTTCCAGTGTTCTATAACTACCACCTGTCTCCACTCTCTGTTCCTTTCTCCACTCTCTGTTCCAGTGTTCCATAACTACCACCTGTCTCCACTCTCTGTTCCTGTCTCCACTCTCTGTTCCAGTGTTCTATAACTACCACCTGTCTCCACTCTCTGTTCCAGTGTTCTATAACTACCACCTGTCTCCACTCTCTGTTCCAGTGTTCTATAACTGCCATCTGTCTCCACTCTCTGTTCCAGTGTTCTATAACTACCACCTGTTTCCACTCCATGTTCTAGTGTTCTATAACTACCACCTGTCTCCACTCTCTGTTCCTGTCTCCACTCTCTGTTCCAGTGTTCTATAACTACCACCTGTCTCCACTCTCTGTTCCAGTGTTCTATAACTACCACCTGTCTCTACTCTCTCTTCCAGTGTTCTATAACTACCACCTGTTTCCACTCTCTGTTCCTGTCTCCACTCTCTGTTCCAGTGATCTATAACTACCACCTGGCTCCACTCTCTGTTCCAGCGTTCTATAACTACTACCTGTCTCCACTCTCTGTTCCAGTGTTCTATAACTACCACCTGTCTCCACTCTCTGTTCCAGTGTTCTATAACTACCACCTGTCTCCACTCTCTGTTCCAGTGTTCTATAACTACCACCTGTCTCCACTATCTGTTCCAGTGTTCTATAACTACCACCTGTCTCCACTCTCTGTTCCAGTGTTCTATAACTACCACCTGTCTCCACTCTCTGTTCCAGTGTTCTATAACTACCACCTGTCTCCACTCTCTGTTCCAGTGTTCTATAACTACCACCTGTACTCCACTCTCTGTTCCAGTGTTCTATAACTACCACCTGTCTCCACTCTCTGTTCCAGTGTTCTATAACTACCACCTGTCTCCACTCTCTGTTCCTGTCTCCACTCTCTGTTCCAGTGTTCTATAACTACCACCTGTCTCCACTCTCTGTTCCAGTGTTCTATAACTACCACCTGTCTCCACTCTCTGTTCCAGTGTTCTATAACTACCACCTGTCTCCACTCTCTGTTCCTTTCTCCACTCTCTGTTCCAGTGTTCCATAACTACCACCTGTCTCCACTCTCTGTTCCTGTCTCCACTCTCTGTTCCAGTGTTATATAACTACCACCTGTCTCCACTCTCTGTTCCAGTGTTCTATAACTACCACCTGTCTCCACTCTCTGTTCCAGTGTTCTATAACTACCACCTGTCTCCACTCTCTGTTCCAGTGTTCTATAACTACCACCTGTCTCCACTCTCTGTTCCAGTGTTCTATAACTACCACCTGTCTCCACTCTCTGTTCCAGTGTTCTATAACTACCACCTGTCTCTACTCTCTCTTCCAGTGTTCTATAACTACCACCTGTTTCCACTCTCTGTTCCTGTCTCCACTCTCTGTTCCAGTGATCTATAACTACCACCTGGCTCCACTCTCTGTTCCAGCGTTCTATAACTACTACCTGTCTCCACTCTCTGTTCCAGTGTTCTATAACTACCACCTGTCTCCACTCTCTGTTCCAGTGTTCTATAACTACCACCTGTCTCCACTCTCTGTTCCAGTGTTCTATAACTACCATCTGTCTCCACTCTCTGTTCCAGTGTTCTATAACTACCACCTGTCTCGACTCTCTGTTCCAGTGATCTATAACTACAACCTGTCTCCACTCTCTGTTCCAGTGTTCTATAACTACCACCTGTCTCCACTCTCTGTTCCAGTGTTCTATAACTACCACTTGTCTCCAATCTCTGTTCCTGTCTCCACTCTCTGTTCCAGTATTCTATAACTACCACCTGTCTCTACTCTCTGTTCCAGTGTTCTATAACTACCACCTGTCTCCACTCTCTGTTCCAGTGTTCTATAACTACCACCTGTCTCCACTCTCTGTTCCTTTCTCCACTCTCTGTTCCAGTGTTCCATAACTACCACCTGTCTCCACTCTCTGTTCCTGTCTCCACTCTCTGTTCCAGTGTTATATAACTACCACCTGTCTCCACTCTCTGTTCCAGTGTTCTATAACTACCACCTGTCTCCACTCTCTGTTCCAGTGTTCTATAACTACCACCTGTCTCCACTCTCTGTTCCAGTGTTCTATAACTACCACCTGTACCCACTCTCTGTTCCAGTGTTCTATAACTACCACCTGTCTCCACTCTCTGTTCCAATGTTCTATAACTACCACCTGTCTCCACTCTCTGTTCCTGTCTCCACTCTCTGTTCCAGTATTCTATAACTACCACCTGTCTCTACTCTCTGTTCCAGTGTTCTATAACTACCACCTGTCTCCACTCTCTGTTCCAGTGTTCTATAACTACCACCTGTCTCCACTCTCTGTTCCTTTCTCCACTCTCTGTTCCAGTGTTCCATAACTACCACCTGTCTCCACTCTCTGTTCCTGTCTCCACTCTCTGTTCCAGTGTTATATAACTACCACCTGTCTCCACTCTCTGTTCCAGTGTTCTATAACTACCATCTGTCTCCACTCTCTGTTCCAGTGTTCTATAACTACCACCTGTCTCCACTCTCTGTTCCAGTGTTCTATAACTACCACCTGTCTCCACTCTCTGTTCCAGTGTTCTATAACTACCACCTGTCTCCACTCTCTGTTCCAGTGTTCCATAACTACCACCTGTCTCCACTCTCTGTTCCAGTGTTCTATAACTACCACCTGTCTCCACTCTCTGTTCCTGTGTTCTATAACTACCACCTGTCTCCACTCTCTGTTCCAGTGTTCTATAACTACCACCTGTCTCCACTCTCTGTTCCAGTGTTCTATAACTACCACCTGTCTCCACTCTCTGTTCCAGTGTTCTATAACTACCACCTGTCTCCACTCTCTGTTCCAGTGTTCTATAACTACCACCTGTCTCCACTCTCTGTTCCAGTGTTCTATAACTACCACCTGTCTCCACTCTCTGTTCCTGTCTCCACTCTCTGTTCCAGTGTTCTATAACTACCACCTGTCTCCGCTCTCTGTTCCAGTATTCTATAACTACCACCTGTCTCCACTCTCTGTTCCAGTGTTCTATAACTACCACCTGTCTCCACTCTCTGTTCCAGTGTTCTATAACTACCACCTGTCTCCACTCTCTGTTCATTTCTCCACTCTCTGTTCCAGTGTTCCATAACTACCAACTGTCTCCACTCTCTGTTCCTGTCTCCACTCTCTGTTCCAGTGTTCTATAACTACCACCTGTCTCCACTCTCTGTTCCTGTCTCCACTCTCTGTTCCAGTGTTCTATAACTACCACCTGTCTCCACTCTCTGTTCCAGTGTTCTATAACTACCACCTGTCTACACTCTCTGTTCCAGTGTTCTATAACTACCACCTGTCTCCACTCTCTGTTCCAGTGTTCTATAACTACAACCTGTCTCCACTCTCTGATCCAGTGTTCTATAACTACCACCTGTCTCCACTCTCTGTTCCAGTGTTCTATAACTACCACCTGTCTCCATTCTCTGTTCCAGTGTTCTATACCTACCACCTGTCTCCACTCTCTGTTCCAGTGTGCCATAACTACCACCTGTCTCCACTCTCTGTTCCAGTGTTCTATAACTACCACCTGTCTCCACTCTCTGTTCCAGTGTTCTATAACTACCACCTGTCTCCACTCTCTGTTCCAGTGTTCTATAACTACCACCTGTCTCCACTCTCTGTTCCAGTGTTCTATAACTACAACCTGTCTATACTCTCTGTTCCAGTGTTCTATAACTACCACCTGTCTCCACTCTCTGTTCCAGTGTTCTATAACTACCACCTGTCTCCACTCTCTGTTCCAGTGTTCTATAACTACCACCTGTCTCCACTCTCTGTTCCAGTGTTCTATAACTACCACCTGTCTCCACTCTCTGTTCCTTTCTCCACTCTCTGTTCCAGTGTTCCATAACTACCACCTGTCTCCACTCTCTGTTCCTGTCTCCACTCTCTGTTCCAGTGTTCTATAACTACCACCTGTCTCCACTCTCTGTTCCAGTGTTCTATAACTACCACCTGTCTCCACTCTCTGTTCCAGTGTTCTATAACTGCCATCTGTCTCCACTCTCTGTTCCAGTGTTCTATAACTACCACCTGTTTCCACTCCATGTTCTAGTGTTCTATAACTACCACCTGTCTCCACTCTCTGTTCCTGTCTCCACTCTCTGTTCCAGTGTTCTATAACTACCACCTGTCTCCACTCTCTGTTCCAGTGTTCTATAACTACCACCTGTCTCTACTCTCTCTTCCAGTGTTCTATAACTACCACCTGTTTCCACTCTCTGTTCCTGTCTCCACTCTCTGTTCCAGTGATCTATAACTACCACCTGGCTCCACTCTCTGTTCCAGCGTTCTATAACTACTACCTGTCTCCACTCTCTGTTCCAGTGTTCTATAACTACCACCTGTCTCCACTCTCTGTTCCAGTGTTCTATAACTACCACCTGTCTCCACTCTCTGTTCCAGTGTTCTATAACTACCACCTGTCTCCACTATCTGTTCCAGTGTTCTATAACTACCACCTGTCTCCACTCTCTGTTCCAGTGTTCTATAACTACCACCTGTCTCCACTCTCTGTTCCAGTGTTCTATAACTACCACTTGTCTCCACTCTCTGTTCCAGTGTTCTATAACTACCACCTGTACCCACTCTCTGTTCCAGTGTTCTATAACTACCACCTGTCTCCACTCTCTGTTCCAGTGTTCTATAACTACCACCTGTCTCCACTCTCTGTTCCTGTCTCCACTCTCTGTTCCAGTATTCTATAACTACCACCTGTCTCTACTCTCTGTTCCAGTGTTCTATAACTACCACCTGTCTCCACTCTCTGTTCCAGTGTTCTATAACTACCACCTGTCTCCACTCTCTGTTCCTTTCTCCACTCTCTGTTCCAGTGTTCCATAACTACCACCTGTCTCCACTCTCTGTTCCTGTCTCCACTCTCTGTTCCAGTGTTATATAACTACCACCTGTCTCCACTCTCTGTTCCAGTGTTCTATAACTACCACCTGTCTCCACTCTCTGTTCCAGTGTTCTATAACTACCATCTGTCTCCACTCTCTGTTCCAGTGTTCTATAACTACCACCTGTCTCCACTCTCTGTTCCAGTGTTCTATAACTACCACCTGTCTCCACTCTCTGTTCCAGTGTTCTATAACTACCACCTGTCTCTACTCTCTCTTCCAGTGTTCTATAACTACCACCTGTTTCCACTCTCTGTTCCTGTCTCCACTCTCTGTTCCAGTGATCTATAACTACCACCTGGCTCCACTCTCTGTTCCAGCGTTCTATAACTACTACCTGTCTCCACTCTCTTTTCCAGTGTTCTATAACTACCACCTGTCTCCACTCTCTGTTCCAGTGTTCTATAACTACCACCTGTCTCCACTCTCTGTTCCAGTGTTCTATAACTACCATCTGTCTCCACTCTCTGTTCCAGTGTTCTATAACTACCACCTGTCTCGACTCTCTGTTCCAGTGATCTATAACTACAACCTGTCTCCACTCTCTGTTCCAGTGTTCTATAACTACCACCTGTCTCCACTCTCTGTTCCAGTGTTCTATAACTACCACTTGTCTCCAATCTCTGTTCCTGTCTCCACTCTCTGTTCCAGTATTCTATAACTACCACCTGTCTCTACTCTCTGTTCCAGTGTTCTATAACTACCACCTGTCTCCACTCTCTGTTCCAGTGTTCTATAACTACCACCTGTCTCCACTCTCTGTTCCTTTCTCCACTCTCTGTTCCAGTGTTCCATAACTACCACCTGTCTCCACTCTCTGTTCCTGTCTCCACTCTCTGTTCCAGTGTTATATAACTACCACCTGTCTCCACTCTCTGTTCCAGTGTTCTATAACTACCACCTGTCTCCACTATCTGTTCCAGTGTTCTATAACTACCATCTGTCTCCACTCTCTGTTCCAGTGTTCTATAACTACCACCTGTCTCCACTCTCTGTTCCAGTGTTCCATAACTACCACCTGTCTCCACTCTCTGTTCCAGTGTTCTATAACTACCACCTGTCTCCACTCTCTATTCCTGTGTTCTATAACTACCACCTGTCTCCACTCTCTGTTCTAGTGTTCTATAACTACCACCTGTCTCCACTCTCTGTTCCAGTGTTCTATAACTACCACCTGTCTCCACTCTCTGTTCCAGTGTTCTATAACTACCACCTGTCTCCACTCTCTGTTCCAGTGTTCTATAACTACCACCTGTCTCCACTCTCTGTCCCAGTGTTCTATAACTACCACCTGTCTCAACTCTCTGTTCCTGTCTCCACTCTCTGTTCCAGTGTTCTATAACTACCACCTGTCTCCACTCTCTGTTCCAGTGTTCTATAACTGCCATCTGTCTCCACTCTCTGTTCCAGTGTTCTATAACTACCACCTGTCTCAACTCTCTGTTCCTGTCTCCACTCTCTGTTCCAGTGTTCTATAACTACCACCTGTCTCCACTCTCTGTTCCAGTGTTCTATAACTGCCATCTGTCTCCACTCTCTGTTCCAGTGATCTATAACTACCACCTGGCTCCACTCTCTGTTCCAGTGTTCTATAACTACCACCTGTCTCCACTATCTGTTCCAGTGTTCTATAACTACCACCTGTCTCCACTCTCTGTTCCAGTGTTCTATAACTACCACCTGTCTCCACTCTCTGTTCCAGTGTTCTATAACTACCACTTGTCTCCACTCTCTGTTCCAGTGTTCTATAACTACCACCTGTCTCCACTCTCTGTTCCAGTGTTCTATAACTATCACCTGTCTCCACTCTCTGTTCCTTTCTCCACTCTCTGTTCCAGTGTTCCATAACTACCACCTGTCTCCACTCTCTGTTCCTGTCTCCACTCTCTGTTCCAGTGTTATATAACTACCACCTGTCTACACTCTCTGTTCCAGTGTTCTATAACTACCACCTGTCTCCACTCTCTGTTCCAGAGTTCTATAACTACCACCTGTCTCCACTCTCTGTTCCAGTGTTCTATAACTACCACCTGTCTCCACTCTCTGTTCCTTTCTCCACTCTCTGTTCCAGTGTTCCATAACTACCACCTGTCTCCACTCTCTGTTCCTGTCTCCACTCTCTGTTCCAGTGTTATATAACTACCACCTGTCTCCACTCTCTGTTCCAGTGTTCTATAACTACCACCTGTCTCCACTATCTGTTCCAGTGTTCTATAACTACCATCTGTCTCCACTCTCTGTTCCAGTGTTCTATAACTACCACCTGTCTCCACTCTCTGTTCCAGTGTTCCATAACTACCACCTGTCTCCACTCTCTGTTCCAGTGTTCTATAACTACCACCTGTCTCCACTCTCTGTTCCTGTGTTCTATAACTACCACCTGTCTCCACTCTCTGTTCTAGTGTTCTATAACTACCACCTGTCTCCACTCTCTGTTCCTGTCTCCACTCTCTGTTCCAGTGTTCTATAACTACCACCTGTCTCCACTCTCTGTTCCAGTGTTCTATAACTGCCATCTGTCTCCACTCTCTGTTCCAGTGTTCTATAACTACCACCTGTCTCAACTCTCTGTTCCTGTCTCCACTCTCTGTTCCAGTGTTCTATAACTACCACCTGTCTCCACTCTCTGTTCCAGTGTTCTATAACTGCCATCTGTCTCCACTCTCTGTTCCAGTGATCTATAACTACCACCTGGCTCCACTCTCTGTTCCAGTGTTCTATAACTACCACCTGTCTCCACTATCTGTTCCAGTGTTCTATAACTACCACCTGTCTCCACTCTCTGTTCCAGTGTTCTATAACTACCACTTGTCTCCACTCTCTGTTCCAGTGTTCTATAACTACCACCTGTACCCACTCTCTGTTCCAGTGTTCTATAACTACCACCTGTCTCCACTCTCTGTTCCAGTGTTCTATAACTACCACCTGTCTCCACTCTCTGTTCCTGTCTCCACTCTCTGTTCCAGTATTCTATAACTACCACCTGTCTCTACTCTCTGTTCCAGTGTTCTATAACTACCACCTGTCTCCACTCTCTGTTCCAGTGTTCTATAACTACCACCTGTCTCCACTCTCTGTTCCTTTCTCCACTCTCTGTTCCAGTGTTCCATAACTACCACCTGTCTCCACTCTCTGTTCCTGTCTCCACTCTCTGTTCCAGTGTTATATAACTACCACCTGTCTCCACTCTCTGTTCCAGTGTTCTATAACTACCACCTGTCTCCACTCTCTGTTCCAGTGTTCTATAACTACCATCTGTCTCCACTCTCTGTTCCAGTGTTCTATAACTACCACCTGTCTCCACTCTCTGTTCCAGTGTTCTATAACTACCACCTGTCTCCACTCTCTGTTCCAGTGTTCTATAACTACCACCTGTCTCCACTCTCTGTTCCAGTGTTCCATAACTACCACCTGTCTCCACTCTCTGTTCCAGTGTTCTATAACTACCACCTGTCTCCACTCTCTGTTCCTGTGTTCTATAACTACCACCTGTCTCCACTCTCTGTTCCAGTGTTCTATAACTACCACCTGTCTCCACTCTCTGTTCCAGTGTTCTATAACTACCACCTGTCTCCACTCTCTGTTCCAGTGTTCTATAACTACCACCTGTCTCCACTCTCTGTCCCAGTGTTCTATAACTACCACCTGTCTCCACTCTCTGTTCCAGTGTTCTATAACTACCACCTGTCTCCACTCTCTGTTCCTGTCTCCACTCTCTGTTCCAGTGTTCTATAACTACCACCTGTCTCCGCTCTCTGTTCCAGTATTCTATAACTACCACCTGTCTCCACTCTCTGTTCCAGTGTTCTATAACTACCACCTGTCTCCACTCTCTGTTCATTTCTCCACTCTCTGTTCCAGTGTTCCATAACTACCACCTGTCTCCACTCTCTGTTCCTGTCTCCACTCTCTGTTCCAGTGTTATATAACTACCACCTGTCTCCACTCTCTGTTCCAGTGTTCTATAACTACCACCTGTCTCCACTCTCTGTTCCAGTGTTCTATAACTACCACCTGTCTCCACTCTCTGTTCCAGTGTTCTATAACTACCACCTGTCTCCACTCTCTGTTCCAGTGTTCTATAACTACCACCTGTCTCCACTCTCTGATCCAGTGTTCTATAACTACCACCTGTCTCCACTCTCTGTTCCAGTGTTCTATAACTACCACCTGTCTCCACTCTCTGTTCCAGTGTTCTATACCTACCACCTGTCTCCACTCTCTGTTCCAGTGTTCCATAACTACCACCTGTCTCCACTCTCTGTTCCAGTGTTCTATAACTACCACCTGTCTCCACTCTCTGTTCCAGTGATCTATAACTACAACCTGGCTCCACTCTCTGTTCCAGCGTTCTATAACTACCACCTGTCTCCACTCTCTGTTCCAGTGTTCTTTAACTACCACCTGTCTCCACTCTCTGTTCCAGTGTTCTATAACTACCACCTGTCTCCACTCTCTGTTCCAGTGTTCTATAACTACCACCTGTCTCCACTATCTGTTCCAGTGTTCTATAACTACCACCTGTCTCCACTCTCTGTTCCAGTGTTCTATAACTACCACCTGTCTCCACTCTCTGTTCCAGTGTTCTATAACTACCACCTGTCTCCACTATCTGTTCCAGTGTTCTATAACTACCACCTGTACCCACTCTCTGTTCCAGTGTTCTATAACTACCACCTGTCTCCACTCTCTGTTCCAGTGTTCTATAACTACCACCTGTCTCCACTCTCTGTTCCTGTCTCCACTCTCTGTTCCAGTATTCTATAACTACCACCTGTCTCTACTCTCTGTTCCAGTGTTCTATAACTACCACCTGTCTCCACTCTCTGTTCCAGTGTTCTATAACTACCACCTGTCTCCACTCTCTGTTCCTTTCTCCACTCTCTGTTCCAGTGTTCCATAACTACCACCTGTCTCCACTCTCTGTTCCTGTCTCCACTCTCTGTTCCAGTGTTATATAACTACCACCTGTCTCCACTCTCTGTTCCAGTGTTCTATAACTACCACCTGTCTCCACTCTCTGTTCCAGTGTTCTATAACTACCATCTGTCTCCACTCTCTGTTCCAGTGTTCTATAACTACCACCTGTCTCCACTCTCTGTTCCAGTGTTCTATAACTACCACCTGTCTCCACTCTCTGTTCCAGTGTTCTATAACTACCACCTGTCTCCACTCTCTGTTCCAGTGTTCCATAACTACCACCTGTCTCCACTCTCTGTTCCAGTGTTCTATAACTACCACCTGTCTCCACTCTCTGTTCCTGTGTTCTATAACTACCACCTGTCTCCACTCTCTGTTCCAGTGTTCTATAACTACCACCTGTCTCCACTCTCTGTTCCAGTGTTCTATAACTACCACCTGTCTCCACTCTCTGTTCCAGTGTTCTATAACTACCACCTGTCTCCACTCTCTGTCCCAGTGTTCTATAACTACCACCTGTCTCCACTCTCTGTTCCAGTGTTCTATAACTACCACCTGTCTCCACTCTCTGTTCCTGTCTCCACTCTCTGTTCCAGTGTTCTATAACTACCACCTGTCTCCGCTCTCTGTTCCACTATTCTATAACTACCACCTGTCTCCACTCTCTGTTCCAGTGTTCTATAACTACCACCTGTCTCCACTCTCTGTTCCAGTGTTCTATAACTACCACCTGTCTCCACTCTCTGTTCATTTCTCCACTCTCTGTTCCAGTGTTCCATAACTACCACCTGTCTCCACTCTCTGTTCCTGTCTCCACTCTCTGTTCCAGTGTTATATAACTACCACCTGTCTCCACTCTCTGTTCCAGTGTTCTATAACTACCACCTGTCTCCACTCTCTGTTCCAGTGTTCTATAACTACCACCTGTCTCCACTCTCTGTTCCAGTGTTCTATAACTACCACCTGTCTCCACTCTCTGTTCCAGTGTTCTATAACTACCACCTGTCTCCACTCTCTGATCCAGTGTTCTATAACTACCACCTGTCTCCACTCTCTGTTCCAGTGTTCTATAACTACCACCTGTCTCCACTCTCTGTTCCAGTGTTCTATACCTACCACCTGTCTCCACTCTCTGTTCCAGTGTTCCATAACTACCACCTGTCTCCACTCTCTGTTCCAGTGTTCTATAACTACCACCTGTCTCCACTCTCTGTTCCAGTGATCTATAACTACAACCTGGCTCCACTCTCTGTTCCAGCGTTCTATAACTACCACCTGTCTCCACTCTCTGTTCCAGTGTTCTTTAACTACCACCTGTCTCCACTCTCTGTTCCAGTGTTCTATAACTACCACCTGTCTCCACTCTCTGTTCCAGTGTTCTATAACTACCACCTGTCTCCACTATCTGTTCCAGTGTTCTATAACTACCACCTGTCTCCACTCTCTGTTCCAGTGTTCTATAACTACCACCTGTCTCCACTCTCTGTTCCAGTGTTCTATAACTACCACCTCTCTCCACTCTCTGTTCCAGTGTTCTATAACTACCACCTGTCTCCACTCTCTGTTCCTGTCTCCACTCTCTGTTCCAGTATTCTATAACTACCACCTGTCTCCACTCTCTGTTTCAGTGTTCTATAACTACCACCTGTCTCCACTCTCTGTTCCAGTGTTCTATAACTACCACCTGTCTCCACTCTCTGTTCCTTTCTCCACTCTCTGTTCCAGTGTTCCATAACTACCACCTGTCTCCACTCTCTGTTCCTGTCTCCACTCTCTGTTCCAGTGTTATATAACTACCACCTGTCTCCACTCTCTGTTCCAGTGTTCTATAACTACCACCTGTCTCCACTCTCTGTTCCAGTGTTCTATAACTACCACCTGTCTCCACTCTCTGTTCCAGTGTTCTATAACTACCACCTGTCTCCACTCTCTGTTCCAGTGTTCTATAACTACCACCTGTCTCCACTCTCTGATCCAGTGTTCTATAACTACCACCTGTCTCCACTCTCTGTTCCAGTGTTCTATAACTACCACCTGTCTCCACTCTCTGTTCCAGTGTTCTATACCTACCACCTGTCTCCACTCTCTGTTCCAGTGTTCCATAACTACCACCTGTCTCCACTCTCTGTTCCAGTGTTCTATAACTACCACCTGTCTCCACTCTCTGTTCCAGTGATCTTTAACTACAACCTGGCTCCACTCTCTGTTCCAGCGTTCTATAACTACCACCTGTCTCCACTCTCTGTTCCAGTGTTCTTTAACTACCACCTGTCTCCACTCTCTGTTCCAGTGTTCTATAACTACCACCTGTCTCCACTCTCTGTTCCAGTGTTCTATAACTACCACCTGTCTCCACTATCTGTTCCAGTGTTCTATAACTACCACCTGTCTCCACTCTCTGTTCCAGTGTTCTATAACTACCACCTGTCTCCACTATCTGTTCCAGTGTTCTATAACTACCACCTGTACCCACTCTCTGTTCCAGTGTTCTATAACTACCACCTGTCTCCACTCTCTGTTCCAGTGTTCTATAACTACCACCTGTCTCCACTCTCTGTTCCTGTCTCCACTCTCTGTTCCAGTATTCTATAACTACCACCTGTCTCTACTCTCTGTTCCAGTGTTCTATAACTACCACCTGTCTCCACTCTCTGTTCCAGTGTTCTATAACTACCACCTGTCTCCACTCTCTGTTCCTTTCTCCACTCTCTGTTCCAGTGTTCCATAACTACCACCTGTCTCCACTCTCTGTTCCTGTCTCCACTCTCTGTTCCAGTGTTATATAACTACCACCTGTCTCCACTCTCTGTTCCAGTGTTCTATAACTACCACCTGTCTCCACTCTCTGTTCCAGTGTTCTCTAACTACCATCTGTCTCCACTCTCTGTTCCAGTGTTCTATAACTACCACCTGTCTCCACTCTCTGTTCCAGTGTTCTATAACTACCACCTGTCTCCACTCTCTGTTCCAGTGTTCTATAACTACCACCTGTCTCCACTCTCTGTTCCAGTGTTCCATAACTACCACCTGTCTCCACTCTCTGTTCCAGTGTTCTATAACTACCACCTGTCTCCACTCTCTGTTCCTGTGTTCTATAACTACCACCTGTCTCCACTCTCTGTTCCAGTGTTCTATAACTACCACCTGTCTCCACTCTCTGTTCCAGTGTTCTATAACTACCACCTGTCTCCACTCTCTGTTCCAGTGTTCTATAACTACCACCTGTCTCCACTCTCTGTCCCAGTGTTCTATAACTACCACCTGTCTCCACTCTCTGTTCCAGTGTTCTATAACTACCACCTGTCTCCACTCTCTGTTCCTGTCTCCACTCTCTGTTCCAGTGTTCTATAACTACCACCTGTCTCCGCTCTCTGTTCCACTATTCTATAACTACCACCTGTCTCCACTCTCTGTTCCAGTGTTCTATAACTACCACCTGTCTCCACTCTCTGTTCCAGTGTTCTATAACTACCACCTGTCTCCACTCTCTGTTCATTTCTCCACTCTCTGTTCCAGTGTTCCATAACTACCACCTGTCTCCACTCTCTGTTCCTGTCTCCACTCTCTGTTCCAGTGTTATATAACTACCACCTGTCTCCACTCTCTGTTCCAGTGTTCTATAACTACCACCTGTCTCCACTCTCTGTTCCAGTGTTCTATAACTACCACCTGTCTCCACTCTCTGTTCCAGTGTTCTATAACTACCACCTGTCTCCACTCTCTGTTCCAGTGTTCTATAACTACCACCTGTCTCCACTCTCTGATCCAGTGTTCTATAACTACCACCTGTCTCCACTCTCTGTTCCAGTGTTCTATAACTACCACCTGTCTCCACTCTCTGTTCCAGTGTTCTATACCTACCACCTGTCTCCACTCTCTGTTCCAGTGTTCCATAACTACCACCTGTCTCCACTCTCTGTTCCAGTGTTCTATAACTACCACCTGTCTCCACTCTCTGTTCCAGTGATCTATAACTACAACCTGGCTCCACTCTCTGTTCCAGCGTTCTATAACTACCACCTGTCTCCACTCTCTGTTCCAGTGTTCTTTAACTACCACCTGTCTCCACTCTCTGTTCCAGTGTTCTATAACTACCACCTGTCTCCACTCTCTGTTCCAGTGTTCTATAACTACCACCTGTCTCCACTATCTGTTCCAGTGTTCTATAACTACCACCTGTCTCCACTCTCTGTTCCAGTGTTCTATAACTACCACCTGTCTCCACTCTCTGTTCCAGTGTTCTATAACTACCACCTCTCTCCACTCTCTGTTCCAGTGTTCTATAACTACCACCTGTCTCCACTCTCTGTTCCTGTCTCCACTCTCTGTTCCAGTATTCTATAACTACCACCTGTCTCCACTCTCTGTTTCAGTGTTCTATAACTACCACCTGTCTCCACTCTCTGTTCCAGTGTTCTATAACTACCACCTGTCTCCACTCTCTGTTCCTTTCTCCACTCTCTGTTCCAGTGTTCCATAACTACCACCTGTCTCCACTCTCTGTTCCTGTCTCCACTCTCTGTTCCAGTGTTATATAACTACCACCTGTCTCCACTCTCTGTTCCAGTGTTCTATAACTACCACCTGTCTCCACTCTCTGTTCCAGTGTTCTATAACTACCATCTGTCTCCACTCTCTTTTCCAGTGTTCTATAACTACCACCTGTCTCCACTCTCTGTTCCAGTGTTCCATAACTACCACCTGTCTCCACTCTCTGTTCCAGTGTTCTATAACTACCACCTGTCTCCACTCTCTGTTCCTGTGTTCTATAACTACCACCTGTCTCCACTCTCTGTTCTAGTGTTCTATAACTACCACCTGTCTCCACTCTCTGTTCCAGTGTTCTATAACTACCACCTGTCTCCACTCTCTGTTCCAGTGTTCTATAACTACCACCTGTCTCCACTCTCTGTTCCAGTGTTCTATAACTACCACCTGTCTCCACTCTCTCTTCCAGTGTTCTATAACTACCACCTATCTCCACTCTCTGTTCCTGTCTCCACTCTCTGTTCCAGTGTTCTATAACTACCACCTGTCTCCACTCTCTGTCCAGTATTCTATAACTACCACCTGTCTCCACTCTCTGTTCCAGTGTTCTATAACTACCACCTGTCTCCACTCTCTGTTCCAGTGTTCTATAACTACCACCTGTCTCCACTCTCTGTTCCTTTCTCCACTCTCTGTTCCAGTGTTCCATAACTACCACCTGTCTCCACTCTCTGTTCGTGTCTCCACTCTCTGTTCCAGTGTTATATAACTACCACCTGTCTCCACTCTCTGTTCCAGTGTTCTATAACTACCACCTGTCTCCACTCTCTGTTCCTTTCTCCACTCTCTGTTCCAGTGTTCCATAACTACCACCTGTCTCCACTCTCTGTTCCTGTCTCCACTCTCTGTTCCAGTGTTATATAACTACCACCTGTCTCCACTCTCTGTTCCAGTGTTCTATAACTACCACCTGTCTCCACTCTCTGTTCCAGTGTTCTATAACTACCACCTGTCTCCACTCTCTGTTCCAGTGTTCTATAACTACCACCTGTCTCCACTCTCTGTTCCAGTGTTCTATAACTACCACCTGTCTCCACTCTCTGTTCCAGTGTTCCATAACTACCACCTGTCTCCACTCTCTGTTCCAGTGTTCTATAACTACCACCTGTCTCCACTCTCTGTTCCTGTGTTCTATAACTACCACCTGTCTCCACTCTCTGTTCCAGTGTTCTATAACTACCACCTGTCTCCACTCTCTGTTCCAGTGTTCTATAACTACCACCTGTCTCCACTCTCTGTTCCAGTGTTCTATAACTACCACCTGTCTCCACTCTCTGTTCCAGTGTTCTATAACTACCACCTGTCTCCACTCTCTGTTCCAGTGTTCTATAACTACCACCTGTCTCCACTCTCTGTTCCTGTCTCCACTCTCTGTTCCAGTGTTCTATAACTACCACCTGTCTCCGCTCTCTGTTCCAGTATTCTATAACTACCACCTGTCTCCACTCTCTGTTCCAGTGTTCTATAACTACCACCTGTCTCCACTCTCTGTTCCAGTGTTCTATAACTACCACCTGTCTCCACTCTCTGTTCATTTCTCCACTCTCTGTTCCAGTGTTCCATAACTACCACCTGTCTCCACTCTCTGTTCCTGTCTCCACTCTCTGTTCCAGTGTTCTATAACTACCACCTGTCTCCACTCTCTGTTCCAGTGTTCCATAACTACCACCTGTCTCCACTCTCTGTTCCAGTGTTCTATAACTACCACCTGTCTCCACTCTCTGTTCCAGTGATCTATAACTACAACCTGGCTCCACTCTCTGTTCCAGCGTTCTATAACTACCACCTGTCTCCACTCTCTGTTCCAGTGTTCTATAACTACCACCTGTCTCCACTCTCTGTTCCAGTGTTCTATAACTACCACCTGTCTCCACTCTCTGTTCCAGTGTTCTATAACTACCACCTGTCTCCACTATCTGTTCCAGTGTTCTATAACTACCACCTGTCTCCACTCTCTGTTCCAGTGTTCTATAACTACCACCTGTCTCCACACTCTGTTCCTGTCTCCACTCTCTGTTCCAGTGTTCCATAACTACCACCTGTCTCCACTCTCTGTTCGTGTCTCCACTCTCTGTTCCAGTGTTATATAACTACCACCTGTCTCCACTCTCTGTTCCAGTGTTCTATAACTACCACCTGTCTCCACTCTCTGTTCCTTTCTCCACTCTCTGTTCCAGTGTTCCATAACTACCACCTGTCTCCACTCTCTGTTCCTGTCTCCACTCTCTGTTCCAGTGTTATATAACTACCACCTGTCTCCACTCTCTGTTCCAGTGTTCTATAACTACCACATGTCTCCACTCTCTGTTCCAGTGTTCTATAACTACCACCTGTCTCCACTCTCTGTTCCAGTGTTCTATAACTACCACCTGTCTCCACTCTCTGTTCCAGTGTTCTATAACTACCACCTGTCTCCACTCTCTGTTCCAGTGTTCCATAACTACCACCTGTCTCCACTCTCTGTTCCAGTGTTCTATAACTACCACCTGTCTCCACTCTCTGTTCCTGTGTTCTATAACTACCACCTGTCTCCACTCTCTGTTCCAGTGTTCTATAACTACCACCTGTCTCCACTCTCTGTTCCAGTGTTCTATAACTACCACCTGTCTCCACTCTCTGTTCCAGTGTTCTATAACTACCACCTGTCTCCACTCTCTGTTCCAGTGTTCTATAACTACCACCTGTCTCCACTCTCTGTTCCAGTGTTCTATAACTACCACCTGTCTCCACTCTCTGTTCCTGTCACCACTCTCTGTTCCAGTGTTCTATAACTACCACCTGTCTCCGCTCTCTGTTCCAGTGTTCTATAACTACCACCTGTCTCCACTCTCTGTTCCAGTGTTCTATAACTACCACCTGTCTCCACTCTCTGTTCATTTCTCCACTCTCTGTTCCAGTGTTCCATAACTACCACCTGTCTCCACTCTCTGTTCCTGTCTCCACTCTCTGTTCCAGTGTTCTATAACTACCACCTGTCTCCACTCTCTGTTCCAGTGTTCCATAACTACCACCTGTCTCCACTCTCTGTTCCAGTGTTCTATAACTACCACCTGTCTCCACTCTCTGTTCCAGTGTTCCATAACTACCACCTGTCTCCACTCTCTGTTCCAGTGTTCTATAACTACCACCTGTCTCCACTCTCTGTTCCTGTGTTCTATAACTACCACCTGTCTCCACTCTCTGTTCCAGTGTTCTATAACTACCACCTGTCTCCACTCTCTGTTCCAGTGTTCTATAACTACCACCTGTCTCCACTCTCTGTTCCAGTGTTCTATAACTACCACCTGTCTCCACTCTCTGTTCCAGTGTTCTATAACTACCACCTGTCTCCACTCTCTGTTCCAGTGTTCTATAACTACCACCTGTCTCCACTCTCTGTTCCTGTCACCACTCTCTGTTCCAGTGTTCTATAACTACCACCTGTCTCCGCTCTCTGTTCCAGTGTTCTATAACTACCACCTGTCTCCACTCTCTGTTCCAGTGTTCTATAACTACCACCTGTCTCCACTCTCTGTTCATTTCTCCACTCTCTGTTCCAGTGTTCCATAACTACCACCTGTCTCCACTCTCTGTTCCTGTCTCCACTCTCTGTTCCAGTGTTCTATAACTACCACCTGTCTCCACTCTCTGTTCCAGTGTTCCATAACTACCACCTGTCTCCACTCTCTGTTCCAGTGTTCTATAACTACCACCTGTCTCCACTCTCTGTTCCAGTGATCTATAACTACAACCTGGCTCCACTCTCTGTTCCAGCGTTCTATAACTACCACCTGTCTCCACTCTCTGTTCCAGTGTTCTATAACTACCACCTGTCTCCACTCTCTGTTCCAGTGTTCTATAACTACCACCTGTCTCCACTCTCTGTTCCAGTGTTCTATAACTACCACCTGTCTCCACTATCTGTTCCAGTGTTCTATAACTACCACCTGTCTCCACTCTCTGTTCCAGTGTTCTATAACTACCACCTGTCTCCACTCTCTGTTCCAGTGTTCCATAACTACCACCTGTCTCCACTCTCTGTTCCTGTCTCCACTCTCTGTTCCAGTGTTCTATAACTACCACCTGTCTCCACTCTCTGTTCCAGTGTTCTATAACTACCACCTGTCTCCACTCTCTGTTCCAGTGTTCTATAACAACCACCTGTCTCCACTCTCTGTTCCTGTCTCCACTCTCTGTTCCAGTATTCTATAACTACCACCTGTCTCCACTCTCTGTTCCAGTGTTCTATAACTACCACCTGTCTCCACTCTCTGTTCCAGTGTTCTATAACTACCACCTGTCTCCACTCTCTGTTCCTTTCTCCACTCTCTGTTCCAGTGTTCCATAACTACCACCTGTCTCCACTCTCTGTTCGTGTCTCCACTCTCTGTTCCAGTGTTCTATAACTACCACCTGTCTCCACTCTCTGTTCCAGTGTTCTATAACTACCACCTGTCTCCACTCTCTGTTCCTTTCTCCACTCTCTGTTCCAGTGTTCCATAACTACCACCTGTCTCCACTCTCTGTTCCTGTCTCCACTCTCTGTTCCAGTGTTATATAACTACCACCTGTCTCCACTCTCTGTTCCAGTGTTCTATAACTACCACCTGTCTCCACTCTCTGTTCCAGTGTTCTATAACTACCACCTGTCTCCACTCTCTGTTCCAGTGTTCTATAACTACCACCTGTCTCCACTCTCTGTTCCAGTGTTCTATAACTACAACCTGTCTCCACTCTCTGTTCCAGTGTTCCATAACCACCACCTGTCTCCACTCTCTGTTCCAGTGTTCTATAACTACCACCTGTCTCCACTCTCTGTTCCTGTGTTCTATAACTACCACCTGTCTTCACTCTCTGTTCCAGTGTTCTATAACTACCACCTGTCTCCACTCTCTGTTCCGGTGTTCTATAACTACCACCTGTCTCCACTCTCTGTTCCAGTGTTCTATAACTACCACCTGTCTCCACTCTCTGTTCCAGTGTTCTATAACTACCACCTGTCTCCACTCTCTGTTCCAGTGTTCTATAACTACCACCTGTCTCCACTCTCTGTTCCAGTGTTCTATAACTACCACCTGTCTCCACTCTCTGTTCCTGTCTCCACTCTCTGTTCCAGTGTTCTATAACTACCACCTGTCTCCGCTCTCTGTTCCAGTATTCTATAACTACCACCTGTCTCCACTCTCTGTTCCAGTGTTCTATAACTACCACCTGTCTCCACTCTCTGTTCCAGTGTTCTATAACTACCACCTGTCTCCACTCTCTGTTCATTTCTCCACTCTCTGTTCCAGTGTTCTATAACTACCACCTGTCTCCACTCTCTGTTCCAGTGTTCTATAACTACCACCTGTCTCCACTCTCTGTTCATTTCTCCACTCTCTGTTCCAGTGTTCTATAACTACCACCTGTCTCCACTCTCTGTTCCAGTGTTCTATAACTACCACCTGTCTCCACTCTCTGTTCCAGTGTTCTATAACTACCACCTGTCTCCACTCTCTGTTCCTGTCTCCACTCTCTGTTCCAGTGTTCTATAACTACCACCTGTCTCCGCTCTCTGTTCCAGTATTCTATAACTACCACCTGTCTCCACTCTCTGTTCCAGTGTTCTATAACTACCACCTGTCTCCACTCTCTGTTCCAGTGTTCTATAACTACCACCTGTCTCCACTCTCTGTTCATTTCTCCACTCTCTGTTCCAGTGTTCCATAACTACCACCTGTCTCCACTCTCTGTTCCTGTCTCCACTCTCTGTTCCAGTGTTATATAACTACCACCTGTCTCCACTCTCTGTTCCAGTGTTCTATAACTACCACCTGTCTCCACTCTCTGTTCCAGTGTTCTATAACTACCACCTGTCTCCACTCTCTGTTCCAGTGTTCTATAACTACCACCTGTCTCCACTCTCTGTTGCAGTGTTCTATAACTACCACCTGTCTCCACTCTCTGATCCAGTGTTCTATAACTACCACCTGTCTCCACTCTCTGTTCCAGTGTTCTATAACTACCACCTGTCTCCACTCTCTGTTCCAGTGTTCTATACCTACCACCTGTCTCCACTCTCTGTTCCAGTGTTCCATAACTACCACCTGTCTCCACTCTCTGTTCCAGTGTTCTATAACTACCACCTGTCTCCACTCTCTGTTCCAGTGATCTATAACTACAACCTGGCTCCACTCTCTGTTCCAGTGTTCCATAACTACCACCTGTCTCCACTCTCTGTTCGTGTCTCCACTCTCTGTTCCAGTGTTATATAACTACCACCTGTCTCCACTCTCTGTTCCAGTGTTCTATAACTACCACCTGTCTCCACTCTCTGTTCCTTTCTCCACTCTCTGTTCCAGTGTTCCATAACTACCACCTGTCTCCACTCTCTGTTCCTGTCTCCACTCTCTGTTCCAGTGTTATATAACTACCACCTGTCTCCACTCTCTGTTCCAGTGTTCTATAACTACCACCTGTCTCCACTCTCTGTTCCAGTGTTCTATAACTACCACCTGTCTCCACTCTCTGTTCCAGTGTTCTATAACTACCACCTGTCTCCACTCTCTGTTCCAGTGTTCTATAACTACAACCTGTCTCCACTCTCTGTTCCAGTGTTCCATAACTACCACCTGTCTCCACTCTCTGTTCCAGTGTTCTATAACTACCACCTGTCTCCACTCTCTGTTCCTGTGTTCTATAACTACCACCTGTCTTCACTCTCTGTTCCAGTGTTCTATAACTACCACCTGTCTCCACTCTCTGTTCCGGTGTTCTATAACTACCACCTGTCTCCACTCTCTGTTCCAGTGTTCTATAACTACCACCTGTCTCCACTCTCTGTTCCAGTGTTCTATAACTACCACCTGTCTCCACTCTCTGTTCCAGTGTTCTATAACTACCACCTGTCTCCACTCTCTGTTCCAGTGTTCTATAACTACCACCTGTCTCCACTCTCTGTTCCTGTCTCCACTCTCTGTTCCAGTGTTCTATAACTACCACCTGTCTCCGCTCTCTGTTCCAGTATTCTATAACTACCACCTGTCTCCACTCTCTGTTCCAGTGTTCTATAACTACCACCTGTCTCCACTCTCTGTTCCAGTGTTCTATAACTACCACCTGTCTCCACTCTCTGTTCATTTCTCCACTCTCTGTTCCAGTGTTCTATAACTACCACCTGTCTCCACTCTCTGTTCCAGTGTTCTATAACTACCACCTGTCTCCACTCTCTGTTCATTTCTCCACTCTCTGTTCCAGTGTTCTATAACTACCACCTGTCTCCACTCTCTGTTCCAGTGTTCTATAACTACCACCTGTCTCCACTCTCTGTTCCAGTGTTCTATAACTACCACCTGTCTCCACTCTCTGTTCCTGTCTCCACTCTCTGTTCCAGTGTTCTATAACTACCACCTGTCTCCGCTCTCTGTTCCAGTATTCTATAACTACCACCTGTCTCCACTCTCTGTTCCAGTGTTCTATAACTACCACCTGTCTCCACTCTCTGTTCCAGTGTTCTATAACTACAACCTGTCTCCACTCTCTGTTCCAGTGTTCCATAACTACCACCTGTCTCCACTCTCTGTTCCAGTGTTCTATAACTACCACCTGTCTCCACTCTCTGTTCCTGTGTTCTATAACTACCACCTGTCTTCACTCTCTGTTCCAGTGTTCTATAACTACCACCTGTCTCCACTCTCTGTTCCGGTGTTCTATAACTACCACCTGTCTCCACTCTCTGTTCCAGTGTTCTATAACTACCACCTGTCTCCACTCTCTGTTCCAGTGTTCTATAACTACCACCTGTCTCCACTCTCTGTTCCAGTGTTCTATAACTACCACCTGTCTCCACTCTCTGTTCCAGTGTTCTATAACTACCACCTGTCTCCACTCTCTGTTCCTGTCTCCACTCTCTGTTCCAGTGTTCTATAACTACCACCTGTCTCCGCTCTCTGTTCCAGTATTCTATAACTACCACCTGTCTCCACTCTCTGTTCCAGTGTTCTATAACTACCACCTGTCTCCACTCTCTGTTCCAGTGTTCTATAACTACCACCTGTCTCCACTCTCTGTTCATTTCTCCACTCTCTGTTCCAGTGTTCTATAACTACCACCTGTCTCCACTCTCTGTTCCAGTGTTCTATAACTACCACCTGTCTCCACTCTCTGTTCATTTCTCCACTCTCTGTTCCAGTGTTCTATAACTACCACCTGTCTCCACTCTCTGTTCCAGTGTTCTATAACTACCACCTGTCTCCACTCTCTGTTCCAGTGTTCTATAACTACCACCTGTCTCCACTCTCTGTTCCTGTCTCCACTCTCTGTTCCAGTGTTCTATAACTACCACCTGTCTCCGCTCTCTGTTCCAGTATTCTATAACTACCACCTGTCTCCACTCTCTGTTCCAGTGTTCTATAACTACCACCTGTCTCCACTCTCTGTTCCAGTGTTCTATAACTACCACCTGTCTCCACTCTCTGTTCATTTCTCCACTCTCTGTTCCAGTGTTCCATAACTACCACCTGTCTCCACTCTCTGTTCCTGTCTCCACTCTCTGTTCCAGTGTTATATAACTACCACCTGTCTCCACTCTCTGTTCCAGTGTTCTATAACTACCACCTGTCTCCACTCTCTGTTCCAGTGTTCTATAACTACCACCTGTCTCCACTCTCTGTTCCAGTGTTCTATAACTACCACCTGTCTCCACTCTCTGTTCCAGTGTTCTATAACTACCACCTGTCTCCACTCTCTGATCCAGTGTTCTATAACTACCACCTGTCTCCACTCTCTGTTCCAGTGTTCTATAACTACCACCTGTCTCCACTCTCTGTTCCAGTGTTCTATACCTACCACCTGTCTCCACTCTCTGTTCCAGTGTTCCATAACTACCACCTGTCTCCACTCTCTGTTCCAGTGTTC
Source organism: Salmo salar (assembly GCF_965601325.2). Lineage (NCBI taxonomy): Eukaryota > Metazoa > Chordata > Actinopteri > Salmoniformes > Salmonidae > Salmo > Salmo salar. The sequence continues at coordinate 50,010,642 of NC_138304.1, forward strand.
TATAACTACCACCTGTCTCCACTCTCTGTTCCAGTGATCTATAACTACAACCTGGCTCCACTCTCTGTTCCAGCGTTCTATAACTACCACCTGTCTCCACTCTCTGTTCCAGTGTTCTATAACTACCACCTGTCTCCACTCTCTGTTCCAGTGTTCTATAACTACCACCTGTCTCCACTCTCTGTTCCAGTGTTCCATAACTACCACCTGTCTCCACTCTCTGTTCGTGTCTCCACTCTCTGTTCCAGTGTTATATAACTACCACCTGTCTCCACTCTCTGTTCCAGTGTTCTATAACTACCACCTGTCTCCACTCTCTGTTCCTTTCTCCACTCTCTGTTCCAGTGTTCCATAACTACCACCTGTCTCCACTCTCTGTTCCTGTCTCCACTCTCTGTTCCAGTGTTATATAACTACCACCTGTCTCCACTCTCTGTTCCAGTGTTCTATAACTACCACCTGTCTCCACTCTCTGTTCCAGTGTTCTATAACTACCACCTGTCTCCACTCTCTGTTCCAGTGTTCTATAACTACCACCTGTCTCCACTCTCTGTTCCAGTGTTCTATAACTACAACCTGTCTCCACTCTCTGTTCCAGTGTTCCATAACTACCACCTGTCTCCACTCTCTGTTCCAGTGTTCTATAACTACCACCTGTCTCCACTCTCTGTTCCTGTGTTCTATAACTACCACCTGTCTTCACTCTCTGTTCCAGTGTTCTATAACTACCACCTGTCTCCACTCTCTGTTCCGGTGTTCTATAACTACCACCTGTCTCCACTCTCTGTTCCAGTGTTCTATAACTACCACCTGTCTCCACTCTCTGTTCCAGTGTTCTATAACTACCACCTGTCTCCACTCTCTGTTCCAGTGTTCTATAACTACCACCTGTCTCCACTCTCTGTTCCAGTGTTCTATAACTACCACCTGTCTCCACTCTCTGTTCCTGTCTCCACTCTCTGTTCCAGTGTTCTATAACTACCACCTGTCTCCGCTCTCTGTTCCAGTATTCTATAACTACCACCTGTCTCCACTCTCTGTTCCAGTGTTCTATAACTACCACCTGTCTCCACTCTCTGTTCCAGTGTTCTATAACTACCACCTGTCTCCACTCTCTGTTCCAGTGTTCTATAACTACCACCTGTCTCCACTCTCTGTTCCAGTGATCTATAACTACAACCTGGCTCCACTCTCTGTTCCAGCGTTCTATAACTACCACCTGTCTCCACTCTCTGTTCCAGTGTTCTATAACTACCACCTGTCTCCACTCTCTGTTCCAGTGTTCTATAACTACCACCTGTCTCCACTCTCTGTTCCAGTGTTCCATAACTACCACCTGTCTCCACTCTCTGTTCGTGTCTCCACTCTCTGTTCCAGTGTTATATAACTACCACCTGTCTCCACTCTCTGTTCCAGTGTTCTATAACTACCACCTGTCTCCACTCTCTGTTCCTTTCTCCACTCTCTGTTCCAGTGTTCCATAACTACCACCTGTCTCCACTCTCTGTTCCTGTCTCCACTCTCTGTTCCAGTGTTATATAACTACCACCTGTCTCCACTCTCTGTTCCAGTGTTCTATAACTACCACCTGTCTCCACTCTCTGTTCCAGTGTTCTATAACTACCACCTGTCTCCACTCTCTGTTCCAGTGTTCTATAACTACCACCTGTCTCCACTCTCTGTTCCAGTGTTCTATAACTACAACCTGTCTCCACTCTCTGTTCCAGTGTTCCATAACTACCACCTGTCTCCACTCTCTGTTCCAGTGTTCTATAACTACCACCTGTCTCCACTCTCTGTTCCTGTGTTCTATAACTACCACCTGTCTTCACTCTCTGTTCCAGTGTTCTATAACTACCACCTGTCTCCACTCTCTGTTCCGGTGTTCTATAACTACCACCTGTCTCCACTCTCTGTTCCAGTGTTCTATAACTACCACCTGTCTCCACTCTCTGTTCCAGTGTTCTATAACTACCACCTGTCTCCACTCTCTGTTCCAGTGTTCTATAACTACCACCTGTCTCCACTCTCTGTTCCAGTGTTCTATAACTACCACCTGTCTCCACTCTCTGTTCCTGTCTCCACTCTCTGTTCCAGTGTTCTATAACTACCACCTGTCTCCGCTCTCTGTTCCAGTATTCTATAACTACCACCTGTCTCCACTCTCTGTTCCAGTGTTCTATAACTACCACCTGTCTCCACTCTCTGTTCCAGTGTTCTATAACTACCACCTGTCTCCACTCTCTGTTCATTTCTCCACTCTCTGTTCCAGTGTTCTATAACTACCACCTGTCTCCACTCTCTGTTCCAGTGTTCTATAACTACCACCTGTCTCCACTCTCTGTTCATTTCTCCACTCTCTGTTCCAGTGTTCTATAACTACCACCTGTCTCCACTCTCTGTTCCAGTGTTCTATAACTACCACCTGTCTCCACTCTCTGTTCCAGTGTTCTATAACTACCACCTGTCTCCACTCTCTGTTCCTGTCTCCACTCTCTGTTCCAGTGTTCTATAACTACCACCTGTCTCCGCTCTCTGTTCCAGTATTCTATAACTACCACCTGTCTCCACTCTCTGTTCCAGTGTTATATAACTACCACCTGTCTCCACTCTCTGTTCCAGTGTTCTATAACTACCACCTGTCTCCACTCTCTGTTCATTTCTCCACTCTCTGTTCCAGTGTTCCATAACTACCACCTGTCTCCACTCTCTGTTCCTGTCTCCACTCTCTGTTCCAGTGTTATATAACTACCACCTGTCTCCACTCTCTGTTCCAGTGTTCTATAACTACCACCTGTCTCCACTCTCTGTTCCAGTGTTCTATAACTACCACCTGTCTCCACTCTCTGTTCCAGTGTTCTATAACTACCACCTGTCTCCACTCTCTGTTCCAGTGTTCTATAACTACCACCTGTCTCCACTCTCTGATCCAGTGTTCTATAACTACCACCTGTCTCCACTCTCTGTTCCAGTGTTCTATAACTACCACCTGTCTCCACTCTCTGTTCCAGTGTTCTATACCTACCACCTGTCTCCACTCTCTGTTCCAGTGTTCCATAACTACCACCTGTCTCCACTCTCTGTTCCAGTGTTCTATAACTACCACCTGTCTCCACTCTCTGTTCCAGTGATCTATAACTACAACCTGGCTCCACTCTCTGTTCCAGTGTTCCATAACTACCACCTGTCTCCACTCTCTGTTCGTGTCTCCACTCTCTGTTCCAGTGTTATATAACTACCACCTGTCTCCACTCTCTGTTCCAGTGTTCTATAACTACCACCTGTCTCCACTCTCTGTTCCAGTGTTCTATAACTACCACCTGTCTCCACTCTCTGTTCCTGTCTCCACTCTCTGTTCCAGTGTTCTATAACTACCACCTGTCTCCGCTCTCTGTTCCAGTATTCTATAACTACCACCTGTCTCCACTCTCTGTTCCAGTGTTCTATAACTACCACCTGTCTCCACTCTCTGTTCCAGTGTTCTATAACTACCACCTGTCTCCACTCTCTGTTCATTTCTCCACTCTCTGTTCCAGTGTTCTATAACTACCACCTGTCTCCACTCTCTGTTCCAGTGTTCTATAACTACCACCTGTCTCCACTCTCTGTTCATTTCTCCACTCTCTGTTCCAGTGTTCTATAACTACCACCTGTCTCCACTCTCTGTTCCAGTGTTCTATAACTACCACCTGTCTCCACTCTCTGTTCCAGTGTTCTATAACTACCACCTGTCTCCACTCTCTGTTCCTGTCTCCACTCTCTGTTCCAGTGTTCTATAACTACCACCTGTCTCCGCTCTCTGTTCCAGTATTCTATAACTACCACCTGTCTCCACTCTCTGTTCCAGTGTTATATAACTACCACCTGTCTCCACTCTCTGTTCCAGTGTTCTATAACTACCACCTGTCTCCACTCTCTGTTCATTTCTCCACTCTCTGTTCCAGTGTTCCATAACTACCACCTGTCTCCACTCTCTGTTCCTGTCTCCACTCTCTGTTCCAGTGTTATATAACTACCACCTGTCTCCACTCTCTGTTCCAGTGTTCTATAACTACCACCTGTCTCCACTCTCTGTTCCAGTGTTCTATAACTACCACCTGTCTCCACTCTCTGTTCCAGTGTTCTATAACTACCACCTGTCTCCACTCTCTGTTCCAGTGTTCTATAACTACCACCTGTCTCCACTCTCTGATCCAGTGTTCTATAACTACCACCTGTCTCCACTCTCTGTTCCAGTGTTCTATAACTACCACCTGTCTCCACTCTCTGTTCCAGTGTTCTATACCTACCACCTGTCTCCACTCTCTGTTCCAGTGTTCCATAACTACCACCTGTCTCCACTCTCTGTTCCAGTGTTCTATAACTACCACCTGTCTCCACTCTCTGTTCCAGTGATCTATAACTACAACCTGGCTCCACTCTCTGTTCCAGTGTTCCATAACTACCACCTGTCTCCACTCTCTGTTCGTGTCTCCACTCTCTGTTCCAGTGTTATATAACTACCACCTGTCTCCACTCTCTGTTCCAGTGTTCTATAACTACCACCTGTCTCCACTCTCTGTTCCTTTCTCCACTCTCTGTTCCAGTGTTCCATAACTACCACCTGTCTCCACTCTCTGTTCCTGTCTCCACTCTCTGTTCCAGTGTTATATAACTACCACCTGTCTCCACTCTCTGTTCCAGTGTTCTATAACTACCACCTGTCTCCACTCTCTGTTCCAGTGTTCTATAACTACCACCTGTCTCCACTCTCTGTTCCAGTGTTCTATAACTACCACCTGTCTCCACTCTCTGTTCCAGTGTTCTATAACTACAACCTGTCTCCACTCTCTGTTCCAGTGTTCCATAACTACCACCTGTCTCCACTCTCTGTTCCAGTGTTCTATAACTACCACCTGTCTCCACTCTCTGTTCCTGTGTTCTATAACTACCACCTGTCTTCACTCTCTGTTCCAGTGTTCTATAACTACCACCTGTCTCCACTCTCTGTTCCGGTGTTCTATAACTACCACCTGTCTCCACTCTCTGTTCCAGTGTTCTATAACTACCACCTGTCTCCACTCTCTGTTCCAGTGTTCTATAACTACCACCTGTCTCCACTCTCTGTTCCAGTGTTCTATAACTACCACCTGTCTCCACTCTCTGTTCCAGTGTTCTATAACTACCACCTGTCTCCACTCTCTGTTCCTGTCTCCACTCTCTGTTCCAGTGTTCTATAACTACCACCTGTCTCCGCTCTCTGTTCCAGTATTCTATAACTACCACCTGTCTCCACTCTCTGTTCCAGTGTTCTATAACTACCACCTGTCTCCACTCTCTGTTCCAGTGTTCTATAACTACCACCTGTCTCCACTCTCTGTTCATTTCTCCACTCTCTGTTCCAGTGTTCTATAACTACCACCTGTCTCCACTCTCTGTTCCAGTGTTCTATAACTACCACCTGTCTCCACTCTCTGTTCATTTCTCCACTCTCTGTTCCAGTGTTCTATAACTACCACCTGTCTCCACTCTCTGTTCCAGTGTTCTATAACTACCACCTGTCTCCACTCTCTGTTCCAGTGTTCTATAACTACCACCTGTCTCCACTCTCTGTTCCTGTCTCCACTCTCTGTTCCAGTGTTCTATAACTACCACCTGTCTCCGCTCTCTGTTCCAGTATTCTATAACTACCACCTGTCTCCACTCTCTGTTCCAGTGTTATATAACTACCACCTGTCTCCACTCTCTGTTCCAGTGTTCTATAACTACCACCTGTCTCCACTCTCTGTTCATTTCTCCACTCTCTGTTCCAGTGTTCCATAACTACCACCTGTCTCCACTCTCTGTTCCTGTCTCCACTCTCTGTTCCAGTGTTATATAACTACCACCTGTCTCCACTCTCTGTTCCAGTGTTCTATAACTACCACCTGTCTCCACTCTCTGTTCCAGTGTTCTATAACTACCACCTGTCTCCACTCTCTGTTCCAGTGTTCTATAACTACCACCTGTCTCCACTCTCTGTTCCAGTGTTCTATAACTACCACCTGTCTCCACTCTCTGATCCAGTGTTCTATAACTACCACCTGTCTCCACTCTCTGTTCCAGTGTTCTATAACTACCACCTGTCTCCACTCTCTGTTCCAGTGTTCTATACCTACCACCTGTCTCCACTCTCTGTTCCAGTGTTCCATAACTACCACCTGTCTCCACTCTCTGTTCCAGTGTTCTATAACTACCACCTGTCTCCACTCTCTGTTCCAGTGATCTATAACTACAACCTGGCTCCACTCTCTGTTCCAGTGTTCCATAACTACCACCTGTCTCCACTCTCTGTTCGTGTCTCCACTCTCTGTTCCAGTGTTATATAACTACCACCTGTCTCCACTCTCTGTTCCAGTGTTCTATAACTACCACCTGTCTCCACTCTCTGTTCCTTTCTCCACTCTCTGTTCCAGTGTTCCATAACTACCACCTGTCTCCACTCTCTGTTCCTGTCTCCACTCTCTGTTCCAGTGTTATATAACTACCACCTGTCTCCACTCTCTGTTCCAGTGTTCTATAACTACCACCTGTCTCCACTCTCTGTTCCAGTGTTCTATAACTACCACCTGTCTCCACTCTCTGTTCCAGTGTTCTATAACTACCACCTGTCTCCACTCTCTGTTCCAGTGTTCTATAACTACAACCTGTCTCCACTCTCTGTTCCAGTGTTCCATAACTACCACCTGTCTCCACTCTCTGTTCCAGTGTTCTATAACTACCACCTGTCTCCACTCTCTGTTCCTGTGTTCTATAACTACCACCTGTCTTCACTCTCTGTTCCAGTGTTCTATAACTACCACCTGTCTCCACTCTCTGTTCCGGTGTTCTATAACTACCACCTGTCTCCACTCTCTGTTCCAGTGTTCTATAACTACCACCTGTCTCCACTCTCTGTTCCAGTGTTCTATAACTACCACCTGTCTCCACTCTCTGTTCCAGTGTTCTATAACTACCACCTGTCTCCACTCTCTGTTCCAGTGTTCTATAACTACCACCTGTCTCCACTCTCTGTTCCAGTGTTCTATAACTACAACCTGTCTCCACTCTCTGTTCCAGTGTTCCATAACTACCACCTGTCTTCACTCTCTGTTCCAGTGTTCTATAACTACCACCTGTCTCCACTCTCTGTTCCGGTGTTCTATAACTACCACCTGTCTCCACTCTCTGTTCCAGTGTTCTATAACTACCACCTGTCTCCACTCTCTGTTCCAGTGTTCTATAACTACCACCTGTCTCCACTCTCTGTTCCAGTGTTCTATAACTACCACCTGTCTCCACTCTCTGTTCCAGTGTTCTATAACTACCACCTGTCTCCACTCTCTGTTCCTGTCTCCACTCTCTGTTCCAGTGTTCTATAACTACCACCTGTCTCCGCTCTCTGTTCCAGTATTCTATAACTACCACCTGTCTCCACTCTCTGTTCCAGTGTTCTATAACTACCACCTGTCTCCACTCTCTGTTCCAGTGTTCTATAACTACCACCTGTCTCCACTCTCTGTTCATTTCTCCACTCTCTGTTCCAGTGTTCTATAACTACCACCTGTCTCCACTCTCTGTTCCAGTGTTCTATAACTACCACCTGTCTCCACTCTCTGTTCATTTCTCCACTCTCTGTTCCAGTGTTCTATAACTACCACCTGTCTCCACTCTCTGTTCCAGTGTTCTATAACTACCACCTGTCTCCACTCTCTGTTCCAGTGTTCTATAACTACCACCTGTCTCCACTCTCTGTTCCTGTCTCCACTCTCTGTTCCAGTGTTCTATAACTACCACCTGTCTCCGCTCTCTGTTCCAGTATTCTATAACTACCACCTGTCTCCACTCTCTGTTCCAGTGTTCTATAACTACCACCTGTCTCCACTCTCTGTTCCAGTGTTCTATAACTACCACCTGTCTCCACTCTCTGTTCATTTCTCCACTCTCTGTTCCAGTGTTCCATAACTACCACCTGTCTCCACTCTCTGTTCCTGTCTCCACTCTCTGTTCCAGTGTTATATAACTACCACCTGTTCCACTCTCTGTTCCAGTGTTCTATAACTACCACCTGTCTCCACTCTCTGTTCCAGTGTTCTATAACTACCACCTGTCTCCACTCTCTGTTCCAGTGTTCTATAACTACCACCTGTCTCCACTCTCTGTTCCAGTGTTCTATAACTACCACCTGTCTCCACTCTCTGATCCAGTGTTCTATAACTACCACCTGTCTCCACTCTCTGTTCCAGTGTTCTATAACTACCACCTGTCTCCACTCTCTGTTCCAGTGTTCTATACCTACCACCTGTCTCCACTCTCTGTTCCAGTGTTCCATAACTACCACCTGTCTCCACTCTCTGTTCCAGTGTTCTATAACTACCACCTGTCTCCACTCTCTGTTCCAGTGATCTATAACTACAACCTGGCTCCACTCTCTGTTCCAGCGTTCTATAACTACCACCTGTCTCCACTCTCTGTTCCAGTGTTCTATAACTACCACCTGTCTCCACTCTCTGTTCCAGTGTTCTATAACTACCACCTGTCTCCACTCTCTGTTCCAGTGTTCTATAACTACCACCTGTCTCCACTATCTGTTCCAGTGTTCTATAACTACCACCTGTCTCCACTCTCTGTTCCAGTGTTCTATAACTACCACCTGTCTCCACTCTCTGTTCCAGTGTTCCATAACTACCACCTGTCTCCACTCTCTGTTCCTGTCTCCACTCTCTGTTCCAGTGTTCTATAACTACCACCTGTCTCCACTCTCTGTTCCAGTGTTCTATAACTACCACCTGTCTCCACTCTCTGTTCCAGTGTTCTATAACTACCACCTGTCTCCACTCTCTGTTCCTGTCTCCACTCTCTGTTCCAGTATTCTATAACTACCACCTGTCTCCACTCTCTGTTTCAGTGTTCTATAACTACCACCTGTCTCCACTCTCTGTTCCAGTGTTCTATAACTACCACCTGTCTCCACTCTCTGTTCCTTTCTCCACTCTCTGTTCCAGTGTTCCATAACTACCACCTGTCTCCACTCTCTGTTCCTGTCTCCACTCTCTGTTCCAGTGTTATATAACTACCACCTGTCTCCACTCTCTTTTCCAGTGTTCTATAACTACCACCTGTCTCCACTCTCTGTTCCAGTGTTCCATAACTACCACCTGTCTCCACTCTCTGTTCCAGTGTTCTATAACTACCACCTGTCTCCACTCTCTGTTCCTGTGTTCTATAACTACCACCTGTCTCCACTCTCTGTTCTAGTGTTCTATAACTACCACCTGTCTCCACTCTCTGTTCCAGTGTTCTATAACTACCACCTTTCTCCACTCTCTGTTCCAGTGTTCTATAACTACCACCTGTCTCCACTCTCTGTTCCAGTGTTCTATAACTACCACCTGTCTCCACTCTCTGTTCCAGTGTTCTATAACTACCACCTGTCTCCCCTCTCTGTTCCTGTCTCCACTCTCTGTTCCAGTGTTCTATAACTACCACCTGTCTCCACTCTCTGTCCCGGTATTCTATAACTACCACCTGTCTCCACTCTCTGTTCCAGTGTTCTATAACTACCACCTGTCTCCACTCTCTGTTCCAGTGTTCTATAACTACCACCTGTCTCCACTCTCTGTTCCTTTCTCCACTCTCTGTTCCAGTGTTCCATAACTACCACCTGTCTCCACTCTCTGTTCGTGTCTCCACTCTCTGTTCCAGTGTTATATAACTACCACCTGTCTCCACTCTCTGTTCCAGTGTTCTATAACTACCACCTGTCTCCACTCTCTGTTCCTTTCTCCACTCTCTGTTCCAGTGTTCCATAACTACCACCTGTCTCCACTCTCTGTTCCTGTCTCCACTCTCTGTTCCAGTGTTATATAACTACCACCTGTCTCCACTCTCTGTTCCAGTGTTCTATAACTACCACCTGTCTCCACTCTCTGTTCCAGTGTTCTATAACTACCACCTGTCTCCACTCTCTGTTCCAGTGTTCTATAACTACCACCTGTCTCCACTCTCTGTTCCAGTGTTCTATAACTACCACCTGTCTCCACTCTCTGTTCCAGTGTTCCATAACTACCACCTGTCTCCACTCTCTGTTCCAGTGTTCTATAACTACCACCTGTCTCCACTCTCTGTTCCTGTGTTCTATAACTACCACCTGTCTCCACTCTCTGTTCTAGTGTTCTATAACTACCACCTGTCTCCACTCTCTGTTCCAGTGTTCTATAACTACCACCTGTCTCCACTCTCTGTTCCAGTGTTCTATAACTACCACCTGTCTCCACTCTCTGTTCCAGTGTTCTATAACTACCACCTGTCTCCACTCTCTGTTCAAGTGTTCTATAACTACCACCTGTCTCCACTCTCTGTTCCTGTCTCCACTCTCTGTTCCAGTGTTCTATAACTACCACCTGTCTCCACTCTCTGTTCCACTGTTCTATAACTGCCATCTGTCTCCACTCTCTGTTCCAGTGTTCTATAACTACCACCGTTCTCCACTCTCTGTTCCAGTGTTCTATAACTACCACCTGTCTCCACTCTCTGTTCCTGTTTCCACTCTCTGTTCCAGTGTTCTATAACTACCACCAGTCTCCACTCTCTGTTCCAGTGTTCTATAACTACCACCTGTCTCCACTCTCTGTTCCAGTGTTCTATAACTACCACCTGTCTCCACTCTCTTTTCCTGTCTCCACTCTCTGTTCCAGTGTTCTATAACTACCACCTGTCTCCACTCTCTGTTCCAGTGTTCCATAACTACCACCTGTCTCCACTCTCTGTTCTAGTGTTCTATAACTACCACCTGTCTCCACTCTCTGTTCCAGTGTTCTATAACTACCACCTGTATCCACTCTCTGTTCCAGTGTTCTATAACTACAACCTGTCTCCACTCTCTGTTCCAGTGTTCTATAACTACCACCTGTCTCCACTCTCTGTTCCTGTCTCCACTCTCTGTTCCAGTGTTCTATAACTACCACCTGTCTCCACTCTCTGTTCCAGTATTCTATAACTACCACCTGTCTCCACTCTCTGTTCCAGTGTTCTATACCTACCACCTGTCTCCACTCTCTGTTCCAGTGTTCCATAACTACCACCTGTCTCCACTCTCTGTTCCAGTGTTCTATAACTACCACCTGTCTCCACTCTCTGTTCCAGTGATCTATAACTACAACCTGGCTCCACTCTCTGTTCCAGTGTTCCATAACTACCACCTGTCTCCACTCTCTGTTCGTGTCTCCACTCTCTGTTCCAGTGTTATATAACTACCACCTGTCTCCACTCTCTGTTCCAGTGTTCTATAACTACCACCTGTCTCCACTCTCTGTTCCTTTCTCCACTCTCTGTTCCAGTGTTCCATAACTACCACCTGTCTCCACTCTCTGTTCCTGTCTCCACTCTCTGTTCCAGTGTTATATAACTACCACCTGTCTCCACTCTCTGTTCCAGTGTTCTATAACTACCACCTGTCTCCACTCTCTGTTCCAGTGTTCTATAACTACCACCTGTCTCCACTCTCTGTTCCAGTGTTCTATAACTACCACCTGTCTCCACTCTCTGTTCCAGTGTTCTATAACTACAACCTGTCTCCACTCTCTGTTCCAGTGTTCCATAACTACCACCTGTCTCCACTCTCTGTTCCAGTGTTCTATAACTACCACCTGTCTCCACTCTCTGTTCCTGTGTTCTATAACTACCACCTGTCTTCACTCTCTGTTCCAGTGTTCTATAACTACCACCTGTCTCCACTCTCTGTTCCGGTGTTCTATAACTACCACCTGTCTCCACTCTCTGTTCCAGTGTTCTATAACTACCACCTGTCTCCACTCTCTGTTCCAGTGTTCTATAACTACCACCTGTCTCCACTCTCTGTTCCAGTGTTCTATAACTACCACCTGTCTCCACTCTCTGTTCCAGTGTTCTATAACTACCACCTGTCTCCACTCTCTGTTCCTGTCTCCACTCTCTGTTCCAGTGTTCTATAACTACCACCTGTCTCCGCTCTCTGTTCCAGTATTCTATAACTACCACCTGTCTCCACTCTCTGTTCCAGTGTTCTATAACTACCACCTGTCTCCACTCTCTGTTCCAGTGTTCTATAACTACCACCTGTCTCCACTCTCTGTTCATTTCTCCACTCTCTGTTCCAGTGTTCTATAACTACCACCTGTCTCCACTCTCTGTTCCAGTGTTCTATAACTACCACCTGTCTCCACTCTCTGTTCATTTCTCCACTCTCTGTTCCAGTGTTCTATAACTACCACCTGTCTCCACTCTCTGTTCCAGTGTTCTATAACTACCACCTGTCTCCACTCTCTGTTCCAGTGTTCTATAACTACCACCTGTCTCCACTCTCTGTTCCTGTCTCCACTCTCTGTTCCAGTGTTCTATAACTACCACCTGTCTCCGCTCTCTGTTCCAGTATTCTATAACTACCACCTGTCTCCACTCTCTGTTCCAGTGTTCTATAACTACCACCTGTCTCCACTCTCTGTTCCAGTGTTCTATAACTACCACCTGTCTCCACTCTCTGTTCATTTCTCCACTCTCTGTTCCAGTGTTCCATAACTACCACCTGTCTCCACTCTCTGTTCCTGTCTCCACTCTCTGTTCCAGTGTTATATAACTACCACCTGTCTCCACTCTCTGTTCCAGTGTTCTATAACTACCACCTGTCTCCACTCTCTGTTCCAGTGTTCTATAACTACCACCTGTCTCCACTCTCTGTTCCAGTGTTCTATAACTACCACCTGTCTCCACTCTCTGTTCCAGTGTTCTATAACTACCACCTGTCTCCACTCTCTGATCCAGTGTTCTATAACTACCACCTGTCTCCACTCTCTGTTCCAGTGTTCTATAACTACCACCTGTCTCCACTCTCTGTTCCAGTGTTCTATACCTACCACCTGTCTCCACTCTCTGTTCCAGTGTTCCATAACTACCACCTGTCTCCACTCTCTGTTCCAGTGTTCTATAACTACCACCTGTCTCCACTCTCTGTTCCAGTGATCTATAACTACAACCTGGCTCCACTCTCTGTTCCAGCGTTCTATAACTACCACCTGTCTCCACTCTCTGTTCCAGTGTTCTATAACTACCACCTGTCTCCACTCTCTGTTCCAGTGTTCTATAACTACCACCTGTCTCCACTCTCTGTTCCAGTGTTCTATAACTACCACCTGTCTCCACTATCTGTTCCAGTGTTCTATAAGTACCACCTGTCTCCACTCTCTGTTCCAGTGTTCTATAACTACCACCTGTCTCCACTCTCTGTTCCAGTGTTCCATAACTACCACCTGTCTCCACTCTCTGTTCCTGTCTCCACTCTGTGTTCCAGTGTTCTATAACTACCACCTGTCTCCACTCTCTGTTCCAGTGTTCTATAACTACCACCTGTCTCCACTCTCTGTTCCAGTGTTCTATAACTACCACCTGTCTCCACTCTCTGTTCCTGTCTCCACTCTCTGTTCCAGTATTCTATAACTACCACCTGTCTCCACTCTCTGTTTCAGTGTTCTATAACTACCACCTGTCTCCACTCTCTGTTCCAGTGTTCTATAACTACCACCTGTCTCCACTCTCTGTTCCTTTCTCCACTCTCTGTTCCAGTGTTCCATAACTACCACCTGTCTCCACTCTCTGTTCCTGTCTCCACTCTCTGTTCCAGTGTTATATAACTACCACCTGTCTCCACTCTCTTTTCCAGTGTTCTATAACTACCACCTGTCTCCACTCTCTGTTCCAGTGTTCCATAACTACCACCTGTCTCCACTCTCTGTTCCAGTGTTCTATAACTACCACCTGTCTCCACTCTCTGTTCCTGTGTTCTATAACTACCACCTGTCTCCACTCTCTGTTCTAGTGTTCTATAACTACCACCTGTCTCCACTCTCTGTTCCAGTGTTCTATAACTACCACCTTTCTCCACTCTCTGTTCCAGTGTTCTATAACTACCTCCTGTCTCCACTCTCTGTTCCAGTGTTCTATAACTACCACCTGTCTCCACTCTCTGTTCCAGTGTTCTATAACTACCACCTGTCTCCCCTCTCTGTTCCTGTCTCCACTCTCTGTTCCAGTGTTCTATAACTACCACCTGTCTCCACTCTCTGTCCCGGTATTCTATAACTACCACCTGTCTCCACTCTCTGTTCCAGTGTTCTATAACTACCACCTGTCTCCACTCTCTGTTCCAGTGTTCTATAACTACCACCTGTCTCCACTCTCTGTTCCTTTCTCCACTCTCTGTTCCAGTGTTCCATAACTACCACCTGTCTCCACTCTCTGTTCGTGTCTCCACTCTCTGTTCCAGTGTTATATAACTACCACCTGTCTCCACTCTCTGTTCCAGTGTTCTATAACTACCACCTGTCTCCACTCTCTGTTCCTTTCTCCACTCTCTGTTCCAGTGTTCCATAACTACCACCTGTCTCCACTCTCTGTTCCTGTCTCCACTCTCTGTTCCAGTGTTATATAACTACCACCTGTCTCCACTCTCTGTTCCAGTGTTCTATAACTACCACCTGTCTCCACTCTCTGTTCCAGTGTTCTATAACTACCACCTGTCTCCACTCTCTGTTCCAGTGTTCTATAACTACCACCTGTCTCCACTCTCTGTTCCAGTGTTCTATAACTACCACCTGTCTCCACTCTCTGTTCCAGTGTTCCATAACTACCACCTGTCTCCACTCTCTGTTCCAGTGTTCTATAACTACCACCTGTCTCCACTCTCTGTTCCTGTGTTCTATAACTACCACCTGTCTCCACTCTCTGTTCTAGTGTTCTATAACTACCACCTGTCTCCACTCTCTGTTCCAGTGTTCTATAACTACCACCTGTCTCCACTCTCTGTTCCAGTGTTCTATAACTACCACCTGTCTCCACTCTCTGTTCCAGTGTTCTATAACTACCACCTGTCTCCACTCTCTGTTCAAGTGTTCTATAACTACCACCTGTCTCCACTCTCTGTTCCTGTCTCCACTCTCTGTTCCAGTGTTCTATAACTACCACCTGTCTCCACTCTCTGTTCCACTGTTCTATAACTGCCATCTGTCTCCACTCTCTGTTCCAGTGTTCTATAACTACCACCGTTCTCCACTCTCTGTTCCAGTGTTCTATAACTACCACCTGTCTCCACTCTCTGTTCCTGTTTCCACTCTCTGTTCCAGTGTTCTATAACTACCACCAGTCTCCACTCTCTGTTCCAGTGTTCTATAACTACCACCTGTCTCCACTCTCTGTTCCAGTGTTCTATAACTACCACCTGTCTCCACTCTCTTTTCCTGTCTCCACTCTCTGTTCCAGTGTTCTATAACTACCACCTGTCTCCACTCTCTGTTCCAGTGTTCCATAACTACCACCTGTCTCCACTCTCTGTTCTAGTGTTCTATAACTACCACCTGTCTCCACTCTCTGTTCCAGTGTTCTATAACTACCACCTGTATCCACTCTCTGTTCCAGTGTTCTATAACTACAACCTGTCTCCACTCTCTGTTCCAGTGTTCTATAACTACCACCTGTCTCCACTCTCTGTTCCTGTCTCCACTCTCTGTTCCAGTGTTCTATAACTACCACCTGTCTCCACTCTCTGTTCCAGTATTCTATAACTACCACCTGTCTCCACTCTCTGTTCCAGTGTTCTATAACTGCCATCTGTCTCCACTGTCTGTTCCAGTGTTCTATAACTACCACCTGTCTCCACTCTCTGTTCCAGTGTTCTATAACTACCACCTGTCTCCACTCTCTGTTCCTGTCTCCACTCTCTGTTCCAGTGTTCTATAACTACCACCTGTCTCCACTCTCTGTTCCAGTGTTCTATAACTACCACCTGTCTCCATTCTCTGTGCCAGTGTTCTATAACTACCACCTGTCTCCACTCTCTGTTCCAGTGTTCTATAACTACCACCTGTCTCCACTCTCTGTTCCACTGTTCTATAACTGCCATCTGTCTCCACTCTCTGTTCCAGTGTTCTATAACTACCACCGTTATCCACTCTCTGTTCCAGTGTTCTATAACTACCACCTGTCTCCACTCTCTGTTCCTGTTTCCACTCTCTGTTCCAGTGTTCTATAACTACCACCAGTCTCCACTCTCTGTTCCAGTGTTCTATAACTACCACCTGTCTCCACTCTCTGTTCCAGTGTTCTATAACTACCACCTGTCTCCACTCTCTTTTCCTGTCTCCACTCTCTGTTCCAGTGTTCTATAACTACCACCTGTCTCCACTCTCTGTTCCAGTTTTCCATAACTACCACCTGTCTCCACTCTCTGTTCCAGTGTTCTATAACTACCACCTGTCTCCACTCTCTGTTCTAGTGTTCTATAACTACCACCTGTCTCCACTCTCTGTTCCAGTGTTCTATAACTACCACCTGTATCCACTCTCTGTTCCAGTGTTCTATAACTACAACCTGTCTCCACTCTCTGTTCCAGTGTTCTATAACTACCACCTGTCTCCACTCTCTGTTCCTGTCTCCACTCTCTGTTCCAGTGTTCTATAACTACCACCTGTCTCCACTCTCTGTTCCAGTATTCTATAACTACCACCTGTCTCCACTCTCTGTTCCAGTGTTCTATAACTACCACCTGTCTCCACTCTCTGTTCATTTCTCCACTCTCTGTTCCAGTGTTCCATAACTACCACCTGTCTCCACTCTCTGTTCCTGTCTCCACTCTCTGTTCCAGTGTTATATAACTACCACCTGTCTCCACTCTCTGTTCCAGTGTTCTATAACTACCACCTGTCTCCACTCTCTGTTCCAGTGTTCTATAACTACCACCTGTCTCCACTCTCTGTTCCAGTGTTCTATAACTACCACCTGTCTCCACTCTCTGATCCAGTGTTCTATAACTACCACCTGTCTCCACTCTCTGTTCCAGTGTTCTATAACTACCACCTGTCTCCACTCTCTGTTCCAGTGTTCTATAACTACCACCTGTCTCCACTCTCTGTTCCAGTGTTCTATAACTACCACTTGTCTCCACTCTCTGTTCCAGTGTTCTATAACTACCACCTGTCTCCACTCTCTGTTCCAGTGTTCTATAACTACCACCTGTCTCCACTCTCTGTTCCAGTGTTCTATAACTACCACCTGTCTCCACTCTCTGTTCCAGTGTTCTATAACTACCACCTGTCTCCAATCTCTGTTCCTGTCTCCACTCTCTGTTCCAGTATTCTATAACTACCACCTGTCTCCACTCTCTGTTCCAGTGTTCTATAACTACCACCTGTCTCCACTCTCTGTTCCAGTGTTCTATAACTACCACCTGTCTCCACTCTCTGTTCCTTTCTCCACTCTCTGTTCCAGTGTTCCATAACTACCACCTGTCTCCACTCTCTGTTCCTGTCTCCACTCTCTGTTCCAGTGTTCTATAACTACCACCTGTCTCCACTCTCTGTTCCTGTGTTCTATAACTACCACCTGTCTCCACTCTCTGTTCTAGTGTTCTATAACTACCACCTGTCTCCACTCTCTGTTCCAGTGTTCTATAACTACCACCTGTCTCCACTCTCTGTTCCAGTGTTCTATAACTACCACCTGTCTCCACTCTCTGTTCCAGTGTTCTATAACTACCACCTGTCTCCACTCTCTGTTCCAGTGTTCTATAACTACCACCTGTCTCCACTCTCTGTTCCTGTCTCCACTCTCTGTTCCAGTGTTCTATAACTACCACCTGTCTCCACTCTCTGTTCCAGTGTTCTATAACTGCCATCTGTCTCCACTCTCTGTTCCAGTGTTCTATAACTACCACCTGTTTCCACTCCATGTTCTATTGTTCTATAACTACCACCTGTCTCCACTCTCTGTTCCTGTCTCCACTCTCTGTTCCAGTGATCTATAACTACCACCTGTCTCCACTCTCTGTTCCTTTCTCCACTCTCTGTTCCAGTGTTCCATAACTACCACCTGTCTCCACTCTCTGTTCCTGTCTCCACTCTCTGTTCCAGTGTTCTATAACTACCACCTGTCTCCACTCTCTGTTCCTGTCTCCACTCTCTGTTCCAGTGTTCTATAACTACCACCTGTCTCCACTCTCTGTTCCAGTGTTCTATAACTACCACCTGTCTCCATTCTCTGTGCCAGTGTTCTATAACTACCACCTGTCTCCACTCTCTGTTCCAGTGTTCTATAACTACCACCTGTCTCCACTCTCTGTTCCACTGTTCTATAACTGCCATCTGTCTCCACTCTCTGTTCCAGTGTTCTATAACTACCACCGTTATCCACTCTCTGTTCCAGTGTTCTATAACTACCACCTGTCTCCACTCTCTGTTCCTGTTTCCACTCTCTGTTCCAGTGTTCTATAACTACCACCAGTCTCCACTCTCTGTTCCAGTGTTCTATAACTACCACCTGTCTCCACTCTCTGTTCCAGTGTTCTATAACTACCACCTGTCTCCACTCTCTTTTCCTGTCTCCACTCTCTGTTCCAGTGTTCTATAACTACCACCTGTCTCCACTCTCTGTTCCAGTTTTCCATAACTACCACCTGTCTCCACTCTCTGTTCCAGTGTTCTATAACTACCACCTGTCTCCACTCTCTGTTCTAGTGTTCTATAACTACCACCTGTCTCCACTCTCTGTTCCAGTGTTCTATAACTACCACCTGTATCCACTCTCTGTTCCAGTGTTCTATAACTACAACCTGTCTCCACTCTCTGTTCCAGTGTTCTATAACTACCACCTGTCTCCACTCTCTGTTCCTGTCTCCACTCTCTGTTCCAGTGTTCTATAACTACCACCTGTCTCCACTCTCTGTTCCAGTATTCTATAACTACCACCTGTCTCCACTCTCTGTTCCAGTGTTCTATAACTACCACCTGTCTCCACTCTCTGTTCATTTCTCCACTCTCTGTTCCAGTGTTCCATAACTACCACCTGTCTCCACTCTCTGTTCCTGTCTCCACTCTCTGTTCCAGTGTTATATAACTACCACCTGTCTCCACTCTCTGTTCCAGTGTTCTATAACTACCACCTGTCTCCACTCTCTGTTCCAGTGTTCTATAACTACCACCTGTCTCCACTCTCTGTTCCAGTGTTCTATAACTACCACCTGTCTCCACTCTCTGATCCAGTGTTCTATAACTACCACCTGTCTCCACTCTCTGTTCCAGTGTTCTATAACTACCACCTGTCTCCACTCTCTGTTCCAGTGTTCTATAACTACCACCTGTCTCCACTCTCTGTTCCAGTGTTCTATAACTACCACTTGTCTCCACTCTCTGTTCCAGTGTTCTATAACTACCACCTGTCTCCACTCTCTGTTCCAGTGTTCTATAACTACCACCTGTCTCCACTCTCTGTTCCAGTGTTCTATAACTACCACCTGTCTCCACTCTCTGTTCCAGTGTTCTATAACTACCACCTGTCTCCAATCTCTGTTCCTGTCTCCACTCTCTGTTCCAGTATTCTATAACTACCACCTGTCTCCACTCTCTGTTCCAGTGTTCTATAACTACCACCTGTCTCCACTCTCTGTTCCAGTGTTCTATAACTACCACCTGTCTCCACTCTCTGTTCCTTTCTCCACTCTCTGTTCCAGTGTTCCATAACTACCACCTGTCTCCACTCTCTGTTCCTGTCTCCACTCTCTGTTCCAGTGTTCTATAACTACCACCTGTCTCCACTCTCTGTTCCTGTGTTCTATAACTACCACCTGTCTCCACTCTCTGTTCTAGTGTTCTATAACTACCACCTGTCTCCACTCTCTGTTCCAGTGTTCTATAACTACCACCTGTCTCCACTCTCTGTTCCAGTGTTCTATAACTACCACCTGTCTCCACTCTCTGTTCCAGTGTTCTATAACTACCACCTGTCTCCACTCTCTGTTCCAGTGTTCTATAACTACCACCTGTCTCCACTCTCTGTTCCTGTCTCCACTCTCTGTTCCAGTGTTCTATAACTGCCATCTGTCTCCACTCTCTGTTCCAGTGTTCTATAACTACCACCTGTTTCCACTCCATGTTCTATTGTTCTATAACTACCACCTGTCTCCACTCTCTGTTCCTGTCTCCACTCTCTGTTCCAGTGATCTATAACTACCACCTGTCTCCACTCTCTGTTCCTTTCTCCACTCTCTGTTCCAGTGTTCCATAACTACCACCTGTCTCCACTCTCTGTTCCTGTCTCCACTCTCTGTTCCAGTGTTCTATAACTACCACCTGTCTCCACTCTCTGTTCCAGTGTTCTATAACTACCACCTGTCTCCACTCTCTGTTCCAGTGTTCTATAACTACCACCTGTCTCTACTCTCTCTTCCAATGTTCTATAACTACCACCTGTTTCCACTCTCTGTTCCTGTCTTCACTCTCTGTTCCAGTGATCTATAACTACCACCTGGCTCCACTCTCTGTTCCAGCGTTCTATAACTACTACCTGTCTCCACTCTCTGTTCCAGTGTTCTATAACTACCACCTGTCTCCACTCTCTGTTCCAGTGTTCTATAACTACCACCTGTCTCCACTCTCTGTTCCAGTGTTCTATAACTACCACCTGTCTCCACTATCTGTTCCAGTGTTCTATAACTACCACCTGTCTCCACTCTCTGTTCCAGTGTTCTATAACTACCACCTGTCTCCACTCTCTGTTCCAGTGTTCTATAACTACCATCTGTCTCCACTCTCTGTTCCAGTGTTCTATAACTACCACCTGTCTCCACTCTCTGTTCCTGTCTCCACTCTCTGTTCCAGTATTCTATAACTACCACCTGTCTCCACTCTCTGTTCCAGTGTTCTATAACTACCACCTGTCTCCACTCTCTGTTCCTTTCTCCACTCTCTGTTCCAGTGTTCCATAACTACCACCTGTCTCCACTCTCTGTTCCTGTCTCCACTCTCTGTTCCAGTGTTCTATAACTACCACCTGTCTCCACTCTCTGTTCCAGTGTTCTATAACTACCACATGTCTCCACTCTCTGTTCCAGTGTTCCATAACTACCACCTGTCTCCACTCTCTGTTCCAGTGTTCTATAACTACCACCTGTCTCCACTCTCTGTTCCAGTGTTCTATAACTACCACCTGTCTCCACTCTCTGTTCCTTTCTCCACTCTCTGTTCCAGTGTTCCATAACTACCACCTGTCTCCACTCTCTGTTCCTGTCTCCACTCTCTGTTCCAGTGTTCTATAACTACCACCTGTCTCCACTCTCTGTTCCAGTGTTCTATAACTACCACATGTCTCCACTCTCTGTTCCAGTGTTCCATAACTACCACCTGTCTCCACTCTCTGTTCCAGTGTTCTATAACTACCACCTGTCTCCACTCTCTGTTCCTGTGTTCTATAACTACCACCTGTCTCCACTCTCTGTTCCAGTGTTCTATAACTACCACCTGTCTCCACTCTCTGTTCCAGTGTTCTATAACTACCACCTGTCTCCACTCTCTGTTCCAGTGTTCTATAACTACCACCTGTCTCCACTCTCTGTTCCAGTGTTCTATAACTACCACCTGTCTCCACTCTCTGTTCCAGTGTTCTATAACTACCACCTGTCTCCACTCTCTGTTCCTGTCTCCACTCTCTGTTCCAGTGTTCTATAACTACCACCTGTCTCCGCTCTCTGTTCCAGTATTCTATAACTACCACCTGTCTCCACTCTCTGTTCCAGTGTTCTATAACTACCACCTGTCTCCACTCTCTGTTCCAGTGTTCTATAACTACCACCTGTCTCCACTCTCTGTTCATTTCTCCACTCTCTGTTCCAGTGTTCCATAACTACCACCTGTCTCCACTCTCTGTTCCTGTCTCCACTCTCTGTTCCAGTGTTATATAACTACCACCTGTCTCCACTCTCTGTTCCAGTGTTCTATAACTACCACCTGTCTCCACTCTCTGTTCCAGTGTTCTATAACTACCACCTGTCTCCACTCTCTGTTCCAGTGTTCTATAACTACCACCTGTCTCCACTCTCTGTTCCAGTGTTCTATAACTACCACCTGTCTCCACTCTCTGATCCAGTGTTCTATAACTACCACCTGTCTCCACTCTCTGTTCCAGTGTTCTATAACTACCACCTGTCTCCACTCTCTGTTCCAGTGTTCTATACCTACCACCTGTCTCCACTCTCTGTTCCAGTGTTCCATAACTACCACCTGTCTCCACTCTCTGTTCCAGTGTTCTATAACTACCACCTGTCTCCACTCTCTGTTCCAGTGATCTATAACTACAACCTGGCTCCACTCTCTGTTCCAGCGTTCTATAACTACCACCTGTCTCCACTCTCTGTTCCAGTGTTCTATAACTACCACCTGTCTCCACTCTCTGTTCCAGTGTTCTATAACTACCACCTGTCTCCACTCTCTGTTCCAGTGTTCTATAACTACCAGCTGTCTCCACTCTCTGTTCCAGTGTTCTATAACTACCACCTGTCTCCAATCTCTGTTCCTGTCTCCACTCTCTGTTCCAGTATTCTATAACTACCACCTGTCTCCACTCTCTGTTCCAGTGTTCTATAACTACCACCTGTCTCCACTCTCTGTTCCAGTGTTCTATAACTACCACCTGTCTCCACTCTCTGTTCCTTTCTCCACTCTCTGTTCCAGTGTTCCATAACTACCACCTGTCTCCACTCTCTGTTCCTGTCTCCACTCTCTGTTCCAGTGTTCTATAACTACCACCTGTCTCCACTCTCTGTTCCTGTGTTCTATAACTACCACCTGTCTCCACTCTCTGTTCTAGTGTTCTATAACTACCACCTGTCTCCACTCTCTGTTCCAGTGTTCTATAACTACCACCTGTCTCCACTCTCTGTTCCAGTGTTCTATAACTACCACCTGTCTCCACTCTCTGTTCCAGTGTTCTATAACTACCACCTGTCTCCACTCTCTGTTCCAGTGTTCTATAACTACCACCTGTCTCCACTCTCTGTTCCTGTCTCCACTCTCTGTTCCAGTGTTCTATAACTACCACCTGTCTCCACTCTCTGTTCCAGTGTTCTATAACTACCACCTGTCTCCAATCTCTGTTCCTGTCTCCACTCTCTGTTCCAGTATTCTATAACTACCACCTGTCTCCACTCTCTGTTCCAGTGTTCTATAACTACCACCTGTCTCCACTCTCTGTTCCAGTGTTCTATAACTACCACCTGTCTCCACTCTCTGTTCCTTTCTCCACTCTCTGTTCCAGTGTTCCATAACTACCACCTGTCTCCACTCTCTGTTCCTGTCTCCACTCTCTGTTCCAGTGTTCTATAACTACCACCTGTCTCCACTCTCTGTTCCTGTGTTCTATAACTACCACCTGTCTCCACTCTCTGTTCTAGTGTTCTATAACTACCACCTGTCTCCACTCTCTGTTCCAGTGTTCTATAACTACCACCTGTCTCCACTCTCTGTTCCAGTGTTCTATAACTACCACCTGTCTCCACTCTCTGTTCCAGTGTTCTATAACTACCACCTGTCTCCACTCTCTGTTCCAGTGTTCTATAACTACCACCTGTCTCCACTCTCTGTTCCTGTCTCCACTCTCTGTTCCAGTGTTCTATAACTACCACCTGTCTCCACTCTCTGTTCCAGTGTTCTATAACTACCACCTGTCTCCACTCTCTGTTCCTGTGTTCTATAACTACCACCTGTCTCCACTCTCTGTTCCAGTGTTCTATAACTACCACCTGTCTCCACTCTCTGTTCCAGTGTTCTATAACTACCACCTGTCTCCACTCTCTGTTCCAGTGTTCTATAACTACCACCTGTCTCCACTCTCTGTTCCAGTGTTCTATAACTACCACCTGTCTCCACTCTCTGTTCCTGTCTCCACTCTCTGTTCCAGTGTTCTATAACTACCACCTGTCTCCGCTCTCTGTTCCAGTATTCTATAACTACCACCTGTCTCCACTCTCTGTTCCAGTGTTCTATAACTACCACCTGTCTCCACTCTCTGTTCCAGTGTTCTATAACTACCACCTGTCTCCACTCTCTGTTCATTTCTCCACTCTCTGTTCCAGTGTTCCATAACTACCACCTGTCTCCACTCTCTGTTCCTGTCTCCACTCTCTGTTCCAGTGTTATATAACTACCACCTGTCTCCACTCTCTGTTCATTTCTCCACTCTCTGTTCCAGTGTTCTATAACTACCACCTGTCTCCACTCACTGTTCCAGTGTTCTATAACTACCACCTGTCTCCACTCTCTGTTCCAGTGTTCTATAACTACCACCTGTCTCCACTCTCTGTTCCAGTGTTCTATAACTACCACCTGTCTCCACTCTCTGATCCAGTGTTCTATAACTACGACCTGTCTCCACTCTCTGTTCCAGTGTTCTATAACTACCACCTGTCTCCACTCTCTGTTCCAGTGTTCTATACCTACCACCTGTCTCCACTCTCTGTTCCAGTGTTCCATAACTACCACCTGTCTCCACTCTCTGTTCCAGTGTTCTATAACTACCACCTGTCTCCACTCTCTGTTCCAGTGATCTATAACTACAACCTGGCTCCACTCTCTGTTCCAGCGTTCTATAACTACCACCTGTCTCCACTCTCTGTTCCAGTGTTCTATAACTACCACCTGTCTCCACTCTCTGTTCCAGTATTCTATAACTACCACCTGTCTCCACTCTCTGTTCCAGTGTTCTATAACTACCACCTGTCTCCACTCTCTGTTCCAGTGTTCTATAACTACCACCTGTCTCCACTCTCTGTTCCTTTCTCCACTCTCTGTTCCAGTGTTCCATAACTACCACCTGTCTCCACTCTCTGTTCCTGTCTCCACTCTCTGTTCCAGTGTTCTATAACTACCACCTGTCTCCACTCTCTGTTCCTGTGTTCTATAACTACCACCTGTCTCCACTCTCTGTTCTAGTGTTCTATAACTACCACCTGTCTCCACTCTCTGTTCCAGTGTTCTATAACTACCACCTGTCTCCACTCTCTGTTCCAGTGTTCTATAACTACCACCTGTCTCCACTCTCTGTTCCAGTGTTCTATAACTACCACCTGTCTCCACTCTCTGTTCCTGTCTCCACTCTCTGTTCCAGTGTTCTATAACTACCACCTGTCTCCACTCTCTGTTCCAGTGTTCTATAACTGCCATCTGTCTCCACTCTCTGTTCCAGTGTTCTATAACTACCACCTGTTTCCACTCCATGTTCTATTGTTCTATAACTACCACCTGTCTCCACTCTCTGTTCCTGTCTCCACTCTCTGTTCCAGTGATCTATAACTACCACCTGTCTCCACTCTCTGTTCCTTTCTCCACTCTCTGTTCCAGTGTTCCATAACTACCACCTGTCTCCACTCTCTGTTCCTGTCTCCACTCTCTGTTCCAGTGTTATATAACTACCACCTGTCTCCACTCTCTGTTCCAGTGTTCCATAACTACCACCTGTCTCCACTCTCTGTTCCAGTGTTCTATAACTACCACCTGTCTCCACTCTCTGTTCCTGTGTTCTATAACTACCACCTGTCTCCACCCTCTGTTCTAGTGTTCTATAACTACCACCTGTCTCCACTCTCTGTTCCAGTGTTCTATAACTACCACCTGTCTCTACTCTCTCTTCCAGTGTTCTATAACTACCAACTGTTTCCACTCTCTGTTCCTGTGTTCTATAACTACCACTTGTCTCCACTCTCTGTTCCACTGTTCTATAACTGCCATCTGTCTCCACTCTCTGTTCCAGTGTTCTATAACTACCACCGTTCTCCACTCTCTGTTCCAGTGTTCTATAACTACCACCTGTCTCCACTCTCTGTTCCTGTTTCCACTCTCTGTTCCAGTGTTCTATAACTACCACCTGTCTCCACTCTCTGTTCCTGTGTTTTATAACTACCACCTGTCTCCACTCTCTGTTCTAGTGTTCTATAACTACCACCTGTCTCCACTCTCTGTTCCAGTGTTCTATAACTACCACCTGTCTCCACTCTCTGTTCCAGTGTTCTATAACTACCACCTGTCTCCACTCTCTGTTCCAGTGTTCTATAACTACCACCTGTCTCCACTCTCTGTTCCAGTGTTCTATAACTACCACCTGTCTCCACTCTCTGTTCCTGTCTCCACTCTCTGTTCCAGTGTTCTATAACTACCACCTGTCTCCACTCTCTGTTCCAGTATTCTATAACTACCACCTGTCTCCACTCTCTGTTCCAGTGTTCTATAACTACCACCTGTCTCCACTCTCTGTTCCAGTGTTCTATAACTGCCATCTGTCTCCACTCTCTGTTCCAGTGTTCTATAACTACCACCTGTCTCCACTCTCTGTTCCAGTGTTCTATAACTACCACCTGTCTCCACTCTCTGTTCCTGTCTCCACTCTCTGTTCCAGTGTTCTATAACTACCACCTGTCTCCACTCTCTGTTCCAGTGTTCTATAACTACCACCTGTCTCCATTCTCTGTCCCAGTGTTCTATAACTACCACCTGTCTCCACTCTCTGTTCCAGTGTTCTATAACTACCACCTGTCTCCACTCTCTGTTCCACTGTTCTATAACTGCCATCTGTCTCCACTCTCTGTTCCAGTGTTCTATAACTACCACCGTTCTCCACTCTCTGTTCCAGTGTTCTATAACTACCACCTGTCTCCACTCTCTGTTCCTGTTTCCACTCTCTGTTCCAGTGTTCTATAACTACCACCAGTCTCCACTCTCTGTTCCAGTGTTCTATAACTACCACCTGTCTCCACTCTCTGTTCCAGTGTTCTATAACTACCACCTGTCTCCACTCTCTTTTCCTGTCTCCACTCTCTGTTCCAGTGTTCTATAACTACCACCTGTCTCCACTCTCTGTTCCAGTGTTCCATAACTACCACCTGTCTCCACTCTCTGTTCCAGTGTTCTATAACTACCACCTGTCTCCACTCTCTGTTCTAGTGTTCTATAACTACCACCTGTCTCCACTCTCTGTTCCAGTGTTCTATAACTACCACCTGTATCCACTCTCTGTTCCAGTGTTCTATAACTACAACCTGTCTCCACTCTCTGTTCCAGTGTTCTATAACTACCACCTGTCTCCACTCTCTGTTCCTGTCTCCACTCTCTGTTCCAGTGTTCTATAACTACCACCTGTCTCCACTCTCTGTTCCAGTATTCTATAACTACCACCTGTCTCCACTCTCTGTTCCAGTGTTCTATAACTACCACCTGTCTCCACTCTCTGTTCATTTCTCCACTCTCTGTTCCAGTGTTCCATAACTACCACCTGTCTCCACTCTCTGTTCCTGTCTCCACTCTCTGTTCCAGTGTTATATAACTACCACCTGTCTCCACTCTCTGTTCCAGTGTTCTATAACTACCACCTGTCTCCACTCTCTGTTCCAGTGTTCTATAACTACCACCTGTCTCCACTCTCTGTTCCAGTGTTCTATAACTACCACCTGTCTCCACTCTCTGATCCAGTGTTCTATAACTACCACCTGTCTCCACTCTCTGTTCCAGTGTTCTATAACTACCACCTGTCTCCACTCTCTGTTCCAGTGTTCTATACCTACCACCTGTCTCCACTCTCTGTTCCAGTGTTCTATAACTACCACCTGTCTCCACTCTCTGTTCCAGTGTTCTATAACTACCACCTGTCTCCACTCTCTGTTCCAGTGTTCTATAACTACCACCTGTCTCCACTATCTGTTCCAGTGTTCTATAACTACCACCTGTCTCCACTCTCTGTTCCAGTGTTCTATAACTACCACCTGTCTCCACTCTCTGTTCCAGTGTTCTATAACTACCACCTGTCTCCAATCTCTGTTCCAGTGTTCTACAACTACCAACTGTCTCCACTCTCTGTTCCAGTGTTCTATAACTACCACCTGTCTCCACTCTCTGTTTAGGTGTTCTATAACTACCACCTGTCTCCACTCTCTGTTCCAGTGTTCTATAACTACCACCTGTCTCCACTCTCTGTTCCAGTGTTCTATAACTACCACCTGTCTCCACTCTCTGTTCCTGTCTCCACTCTCTGTTCCAGTATTCTATAACTACCACCTGTCTCCACTCTCTGTTCCAGTGTTCTATAACTACCACCTGTCTCCACTCTCTGTTCCAGTGTTCTATAACTACCACCTGTCTCCACTCTCTGTTCCTTTCTCCACTCTCTGTTCTAGTGTTCAATAACTACCACCTGTCTCCACTCTCTGTTCCTGTCTCCACTCTCTGTTCCAGTGTTATATAACTACCACCTGTCTCCACTCTCTGTTCCAGTGTTCTATAACTACCACCTGTCTCCACTCTCTGTTCCTGTCTCCACTCTCTGTTCCAGTGTTCTATAACTACCACCTGTCTCCACTCTCTGTTCCAGTGTTCTATAACTACCACCTGTCTCCACTCTCTGTTCCTGTCTCCACTCTCTGTTCCAGTGTTCTATAACTACCACCTGTCTCCACTCTCTGTTCCAGTATTCTATAACTACCACCTGTCTCCACTCTCTGTTCCAGTGTTCTATAACTACCACCTGTCTCCACTCTCTGTTCCAGTGTTCCATAACTACCACCTGTCTCCACTCTCTGTTCCAGTGTTCTATAACTACCACCTGTCTCCACTCTCTGTTCCTGTTTCCACTCTCTGTTCCAGTGTTCTATAACTACCACCAGTCTCCACTCTCTGTTCCAGTGTTCTATAACAACCACCTGTCTCCAATCTCTGTTCCAGTGTTCTATAACTACCACCTGTTTCCACTCTCTGTTCCTGTCTCCACTCTCTGTTCCAGTGTTCTATTACTACCACCTGTCTCCACTCTCTGTTCCAGTGTTCTATAACTACCACCTGTCTCCACTCTCTGTTCCAGTGTTCTATAACTACCATCTGTCTCCACTCTCTGTTCCAGTGTTCTATAACTACCACCGTTCTCCACTCTCTGTTCCAGTGTTCTATAACTACCACCTGTCTCCACTCTCTGTTCCTGTTTCCACTCTCTGTTCCAGTGTTCTATAACTACCACCAGTCTCCACTCTCTGTTCCATTGTTCTATAACTACCACCTGTCTCCAATCTCTGTTCCAGTGTTCTATAACTACCACCTGTTTCCACTCTCTGTTCCTGGTTTCTATAACTACCACCTGTCTCCACTCTCTTCTAGTGTTCTATAACTACCACCTGTCTCCACTCTCTGTTCCAGTGTTCTATAACTACCAAATGTCTCCACTCTCAGTTCCAGTGTTCTATAACTACCACCTGTCTCCACTCTCTGTTCCAGTGTTCTATAACTGCCACCTGTCTCCACTCTCTGTTCCAGTGTTCTATAACTACAACCTGTCTCCACTCTCTGTTCCAGTGTTCTATAACTACCACCTGTCTCCACTCTCTGTTCCAGTGTTCTATAACTACCACCTGTCTCCACTCTCTGTTCCTGTCTCCACTCTCTGTTCCAGTGTTCTATAACTACCACCTGTCTCCACTCTCTGTTCCAGTGTTCTATAACTACCACCTGTCTCCACTCTCTGTTCCTGTCTCCACTCTCTGTTCCAGTGTTCTATAACTACCACCTGTCTCCACTCTCTGTTCCAGTATTCTATAACTACCACCTGTCTCCACTCTCTGTTCCAGTGTTCTATAACTACCACCTGTCTCCACTCTCTGTTCCAGTGTTCTATAACTACCACCTGTCTCCACTCTCTGTTCCACTGTTCTATAACTGCCATCTGTCTCCACTCTCTGTTCCAGTGTTCTATAACTACCACCGTTCTCCACTCTCTGTTCCAGTGTTCTATAACTACCACCTGTCTCCACTCTCTGTTCCTGTTTCCACTCTCTGTTCCAGTGTTCTATAACTACCACCAGTCTCCACTCTCTGTTCCAGTGTTCTATAACAACCACCTGTCTCCAATCTCTGTTCCAGTGTTCTATAACTAGCACCTGTTTCCACTCTCTGTTCCTGTCTACACTCTCTGTTCCAGTGATCTATAACTCCCACCTGGCTCCACTCTCTGTTCCAGTGTTCTATAACTACCACCTGTCTCCACTCTCTGTTCCTGTCTCCACTCTCTGTTCCAGTGTTCTATAACTACCACCTGTCTCCACTCTCTGTTCCAGTATTCTATAACTACCACCTGTCTCCACTCTCTGTTCCAGTGTTCTATAACTACCACCTGTCTCCACTCTCTGTTCCAGTGTTCTATAACTACCACCTGTCTCCACTCTCTGTTCCAGTGTTCTATAACTACCACCTGTCTCCACTCTCTGTTCCTGTCTCCACTCTCTGTTCCAGTGTTCTATAACTACCACCTGTCTCCACTCTCTGTTCCAGTGTTCTATAACTACCACCTGTCTCCATTCTCTGTTCCAGTGTTCTATAACTACCACCTGTCTCCACTCTCTGTTCCAGTGTTCTGTAACTACCACCTGTCTCCACTCTCTGTTCCACTGTTCTATAACTGCCATCTGTCTCCACTCTCTGTTCCAGTGTTCTATAACTACCACCATTCTCCACTCTCTGTTCCAGTGTTCTATAACTACCACCTGTCTCCACTCTCTGTTCCTGTTTCCACTCTCTGTTCCAGTGTTCTATAACTACCACCAGTCTCCACTCTCTGTTCCAGTGTTCTATAACTACCACCTGTCTCCAATCTCTGTTCCAGTGTTCTATCACTACCACCTGTTTCCACTCTCTGTTCCTGTCTCCACTCTCTGTTCCAGTGATCTATAACTCCCACCTGGCTCCACTCTCTGTTCCAGTGTTCTATAACTACCACCTGTCTCCACTCTCTGTTCCAGTGTTCTATAACTGCCATCTGTCTCCACTCTCTGTTCCAGTGTTCTATAACTACCACCTGTCTCCACTCTCTGTTCAAGTGTTCTATAACTACCACCTGTCTCCACTCTCTGTTCCTGTCTCCACTCTCTGTTCCAGTGTTCTATAACTACCACCTGTCTCCACTCTCTGTTCCAGTGTTCTATAACTACCACCTGTCTCTACTCTCTGTTCCAGTGTTCTATAACTACCACCTGTCTCCGCTCTCTGTTCCAGTGTTCTATAGAACTACCACCTGTCTCCATTCTCTGTTCCAGTGTTCTATAACTACCACCTGTCTCCACTCTCTGTTCCAGTGTTCTATAACTACCACCTGTCTCCACTCTCTATTCCAGTGTTCTATAACTACCACCTGTCTCCACTCTCTGTTCTAGTGTTCTATAACTACCACCTGTCTCCACTCTCTGTTCCAGTGTTCTATAACTACCACCTGTCTCCACTCTCTGTTCCAGTGTTCTATAACTACCACCTGTCTCCACTCTCTGTTCCTTTCTCCACTCTCTGTTCCAGTGTTCCATAACTACCACCTGTCTCCACTCTCTGTTCCTGTCTACACTCTCTGTTCCAGTGTTCTATAACTACCACCTGTCTCCACTCTCTGTTCCAGTGTTCTATAACTACCACCTGTCTCCACTCTCTGTTCCAGTGTTCCATAACTACCACCTGTCTCCACTCTCTGTTCCAGTGTTCTATAACTACCACCTGTCTCCACTCTCTGTTCCTGGTTTCTATAACTACCACCTGTCTCCACTCTCTTCTAGTGTTCTATAACTACCACCTGTCTCCACTCTCTGTTCCTTTCTCCACTCTCTGTTCCAGTGTTCCATAACTACCACCTGTCTCCACTGTCTGTTCCTGTCTCCACTCTCTGTTCCAGTGTTATATAACTACCACCTGTCTCCACACTCTGTTCCAGTGTTCTATAACTACCACCTGTCTCCACTCTCTGTTCCAGTGTTCTATAACTACCATCTGTCCCCACTCTCTGTTCCAGTGTTCTATAACTACCACCTGTCTCCACTCTCTGTTCCAGTGTTCCATAACTACCACCTGTCTCCACTCTCTGTTCCAGTGTTCTATAACTACCACCTGTCTCCACTCTCTGTTCCTGTGTTCTATAACTACCACCTGTCTCCACTCTCTGTTCCAGTATTCTATAACTACCACCTGTCTCCACTCTCTGTTCCAGTGTTCTATAACTACCACCTGTCTCCACTCTCTGTTCCAGTGTTCTATAACTACCACCTGTCTCCACTCTCTGTTCCTTTCTCCACTCTCTGTTCCAGTGTTCCATAACTACCACCTGTCTCCACTCTCTGTTCCTGTCTCCACTCTCTGTTCCAGTGTTCTATAACTACCACCTGTCTCCACTCTCTGTTCCAGTGTTCTATAACTACCACCTGTCTCCACTCTCTGTTCCAGTGTTCCATAACTACCACCTGTCTCCACTCTCTGTTCCAGTGTTCTATAACTACCACCTGTCTCCACTCTCTGTTCCTGTGTTCTATAACTACCACCTGTCTCCACTCTCTTCTAGTGTTCTATAACTACCACCTGTCTCCACTCTCTGTTCCTGTCTCCACTCTCTGTTCCAGTGTTCTATAACTACCACCTGTCTCCACTCTCTGTTCCAGTATTCTATAACCACCACCTGTCTCCACTCTCTGTTCCAGTGTTCTATAACTACCACCTGTCTCCACTCTCTGTTCCAGTGTTCTATAACTACCACCTGTCTCCACTCTCTGTTCCTTTCTCCACTCTCTGTTCCAGTGTTCCATAACTACCACCTGTCTCAACTCTATGTTCCTGTCTCCACTCTCTGTTCCAGTGTTCTATAACTACCACCTGTCTCCACTCTCTGTTCCAGTGTTCTATAACTACCAACTGTCTCCACTCTCTGTTCCAGTGTTCCATAACTACCACCTGTCTCCACTCTCTGTTCCAGTGTTCTATAACTACCACCTATCTCCACTCTCTGTTCCTGTGTTCTATAACTACCACCTGTCTCCACTCTCTTCTAGTGTTCTATAACTACCACCTGTCTCCACTCTCTGTTCCAGTGTTCTATAACTACCATATGTCTCCACTCTCAGTTCCAGTGTTCTATAACTACCACCTGTCTCCACTCTCTGTTCCAGTGTTCTATAACTACCACCTGTCTCCACTCTCTGTTCCAGTGTTCTATAACTACCACCTGTCTCCACTCTCTGTTCCAGTGTTCTATAACTGCCATCTGTCTCCACTCTCTGTTCCAGTGTTCTATAACTACCACCTGTCTCCACTCTCTGTTCAAGTGTTCTATAACTACCACCTGTCTCCACTCTCTGTTCCTGTCTCCACTCTCTGTTCCAGTGTTCTATAACTACCACCTGTCTCCACTCTCTGTTCCAGTGTTCTATAACTACCACCTGTCTCTACTCTCTGTTCCAGTGTTCTATAACTACCACCTGTCTCCGCTCTCTGTTCCAGTGTTCTATAGAACTACCACCTGTCTCCATTCTCTGTTCCAGTGTTCTATAACTACCACCTGTCTCCACTCTCTGTTCCAGTGTTCTATAACTACCACCTGTCTCCACTCTCTATTCCAGTGTTCTATAACTACCACCTGTCTCCACTCTCTGTTCTAGTGTTCTATAACTACCACCTGTCTCCACTCTCTGTTCCAGTGTTCTATAACTACCACCTGTCTCCACTCTCTGTTCCAGTGTTCTATAACTACCACCTGTCTCCACTCTCTGTTCCTTTCTCCACTCTCTGTTCCAGTGTTCCATAACTACCACCTGTCTCCACTCTCTGTTCCTGTCTACACTCTCTGTTCCAGTGTTCTATAACTACCACCTGTCTCCACTCTCTGTTCCAGTGTTCTATAACTACCACCTGTCTCCACTCTCTGTTCCAGTGTTCCATAACTACCACCTGTCTCCACTCTCTGTTCCAGTGTTCTATAACTACCACCTGTCTCCACTCTCTGTTCCTGGTTTCTATAACTACCACCTGTCTCCACTCTCTTCTAGTGTTCTATAACTACCACCTGTCTCCACTCTCTGTTCCAGTGTTCTATAACTACCATATGTCTCCACTCTCAGTTCCAGTGTTCTATAACTACCACCTGTCTCCACTCTCTGTTCCAGTGTTCTATAACTGCCACCTGTCTCCACTCTCTGTTCCAGTGTTCTATAACTACAACCTGTCTCCACTCTCTGTTCCAGTGTTCTATAACTACCACCTGTCTCCACTCTCTGTTCCAGTGTTCTATAACTACCACCTGTCTTTACTCTCTGTTCCTGTCTCCACTCTCTGTTCCAGTGTTCTATAACTACCACCTGTCTCCACTCTCTGTTCCAGTGTTCTATAACTACCACCTGTCTCCACTCTCTGTTCCTGTCTCCACTCTCTGTTCCAGTGTTCTATAACTACCACCTGTCTCCACTCTCTGTTCCAGTATTCTATAACTACCACCTGTCTCCACTCTCTGTTCCAGTGTTCTATAACTACCACCTGTCTCCACTCTCTGTTCCAGTGTTCTATAACTACCACCTGTCTCCACTCTCTGTTCCACTGTTCTATAACTGCCATCTGTCTCCACTCTCTGTTCCAGTGTTCTATAACTACCACCGTTCTCCACTCTCTGTTCCAGTGTTCTATAACTACCACCTGTCTCCACTCTCTGTTCCTGTTTCCACTCTCTGTTCCAGTGTTCTATAACTACCACCAGTCTCCACTCTCTGTTCCAGTGTTCTATAACAACCACCTGTCTCCAATCTCTGTTCCAGTGTTCTATAACTAGCACCTGTTTCCACTCTCTGTTCCTGTCTACACTCTCTGTTCCAGTGATCTATAACTCCCACCTGGCTCCACTCTCTGTTCCAGTGTTCTATAACTACCACCTGTCTCCACTCTCTGTTCCTGTCTCCACTCTCTGTTCCAGTGTTCTATAACTACCACCTGTCTCCACTCTCTGTTCCAGTATTCTATAACTACCACCTGTCTCCACTCTCTGTTCCAGTGTTCTATAACTACCACCTGTCTCCACTCTCTGTTCCAGTGTTCTATAACTACCACCTGTCTCCACTCTCTGTTCCAGTGTTCTATAACTACCACCTGTCTCCACTCTCTGTTCCTGTCTCCACTCTCTGTTCCAGTGTTCTATAACTACCACCTGTCTCCACTCTCTGTTCCAGTGTTCTATAACTACCACCTGTCTCCATTCTCTGTTCCAGTGTTCTATAACTACCACCTGTCTCCACTCTCTGTTCCAGTGTTCTGTAACTACCACCTGTCTCCACTCTCTGTTCCACTGTTCTATAACTGCCATCTGTCTCCACTCTCTGTTCCAGTGTTCTATAACTACCACCATTCTCCACTCTCTGTTCCAGTGTTCTATAACTACCACCTGTCTCCACTCTCTGTTCCTGTTTCCACTCTCTGTTCCAGTGTTCTATAACTACCACCAGTCTCCACTCTCTGTTCCAGTGTTCTATAACTACCACCTGTCTCCAATCTCTGTTCCAGTGTTCTATCACTACCACCTGTTTCCACTCTCTGTTCCTGTCTCCACTCTCTGTTCCAGTGATCTATAACTCCCACCTGGCTCCACTCTCTGTTCCAGTGTTCTATAACTACCACCTGTCTCCACTCTCTGTTCCTGTCTCCACTCTCTGTTCCAGTGTTCTATTACTACCACCTGTCTCCACTCTCTGTTCCAGTGTTCTATAACTACCACCTGTCTCCACTCTCTGTTCCAGTGTTCTATAACTACCATCTGTCTCCACTCGCTGTTCCAGTGTTTCATAACTACCACCTGTCTCCACTCTCTGATCCAGTGTTCTATAACTACCACTTGTCTCCACTCTCTGTTCCAGTGTTCTATAACTACCACCTGTCTCCACTCTCTGTTCCAGTGTTCTATAACTACCACCTGTCTCCACTCTCTGTTCCAGTGTTCTATAACTACCACCTGTCTCCACTCTCTGTTCCAGTGTTCCATAACTACCACCTGTCTCCACTCTCTGTTCCAGTGTTCTATAACTACCACCTGTCTCCACTCTCTGTTCCTGTGTTCTATAACTACCACCTGTCTCCACTCTCTGTTCCAGTGTTCTATAACTACCACCTGTCTCCACTCTCTGTTCCAGTGTTCTATAACTACCACTAGTCTCCACTCTCTGTTCCAGTGTTCTATAACTACCACCTGTCTCCACTCTCTATTCCAGTGTTCTATAACTACCACCTGTCTCCACTCTCTGTTCCAGTGTTCTATAACTACCACCTGTCTCCACTCTCTGTTCCTGTTTCCACTCTCTGTTCCAGTGTTCTATAACTACCACCTGTCTCCACTCTCTGTTCCAGTGTTCTATAACTACCACCTGTCTCCACTCTCTGTTCCTTTCTCCACTCTCTGTTCCAGTGTTCCATAACTACCACCTGTCTCCACTCTCTGTTCCTGTCTCCACTCTCTGTTCCAGTGTTATATAACTACCACCTGTCTCCACTCTCTGTTCCAGTGTTCTATAACTACCACCTGTCTCCACTCTCTGTTCCAGTGTTCTATAACTACCACCTGTCTCCACTCTCTGTTCCAGTGTTCTATAACTACCACCTGTCTCCACTCTCTGTTCCTGTCTCCACTCTCTGTTCCAGTGTTCTATAACTACCACCTGTCTCCACTCTCTGTTCCAGTGTTCTATAACTACCACCTGTCTCCATTCTCTGTTCCAGTGTTCTATAACTACCACCTGTCTCCACTCTCTGTTCCAGTGTTCTGTAACTACCACCTGTCTCCACTCTCTGTTCCACTGTTCTATAACTGCCATCTGTCTCCACTCTCTGTTCCAGTGTTCTATAACTACCACCATTCTCCACTCTCTGTTCCAGTGTTGTATAACTACCACCTGTCTCCACTCTCTGTTCCTGTTTCCACTCTCTGTTCCAGTGTTCTATAACTACCACCAGTCTCCACTCTCTGTTCCAGTGTTCTATAACTACCACCTGTCTCCAATCTCTGTTCCAGTGTTCTATCACTACCACCTGTTTCCACTCTCTGTTCCTGTCTCCACTCTCTGTTCCAGTGATCTATAACTCCCACCTGGCTCCACTCTCTGTTCCAGTGTTCTATAACTACCACCTGTCTCCACTCTCTGTTCCTGTCTCCACTCTCTGTTCCAGTGTTCTATTACTACCACCTGTCTCCACTCTCTGTTCCAGTGTTCTATAACTACCACCTGTCTCCACTCTCTGTTCCAGTGTTCTATAACTACCATCTGTCTCCACTCGCTGTTCCAGTGTTTCATAACTACCACCTGTCTCCACTCTCTGATCCAGTGTTCTATAACTACCACTTGTCTCCACTCTCTGTTCCAGTGTTCTATAACTACCACCTGTCTCCACTCTCTGTTCCAGTGTTCTATAACTACCACCTGTCTCCACTCTCTGTTCCAGTGTTCTATAACTACCACCTGTCTCCACTCTCTGTTCCAGTGTTCCATAACTACCACCTGTCTCCACTCTCTGTTCCAGTGTTCTATAACTACCACCTGTCTCCACTCTCTGTTCCTGTGTTCTATAACTACCACCTGTCTCCACTCTCTGTTCCAGTGTTCTATAACTACCACCTGTCTCCACTCTCTGTTCCAGTGTTCTATAACTACCACTAGTCTCCACTCTCTGTTCCAGTGTTCTATAACTACCACCTGTCTCCACTCTCTATTCCAGTGTTCTATAACTACCACCTGTCTCCACTCTCTGTTCCAGTGTTCTATAACTACCACCTGTCTCCACTCTCTGTTCCTGTTTCCACTCTCTGTTCCAGTGTTCTATAACTACCACCTGTCTCCACTCTCTGTTCCAGTGTTCTATAACTACCACCTGTCTCCACTCTCTGTTCCTTTCTCCACTCTCTGTTCCAGTGTTCCATAACTACCACCTGTCTCCACTCTCTGTTCCTGTCTCCACTCTCTGTTCCAGTGTTATATAACTACCACCTGTCTCCACTCTCTGTTCCAGTGTTCTATAACTACCACCTGTCTCCACTCTCTGTTCCAGTGTTCTATAACTACCATCTGTCCCCACTCTCTGTTCCAGTGTTCTATAACTACCACCTGTCTCCACTCTCTGTTCCAGTGTTCCATAACTACCACCTGTCTCCACTCTCTGTTCCAGTGTTCTATAACTACCACCTGTCTCCACTCTCTGTTCCTGTGTTCTATAACTACCACCTGTCTCCACTCTCTGTTCCAGTATTCTATAACTACCACCTGTCTCCACTCTCTGTTCCAGTGTTCTATAACTACCACCTGTCTCCACTCTCTGTTCCAGTGTTCTATAACTACCACCTGTCTCCACTCTCTGTTCCTTTCTCCACTCTCTGTTCCAGTGTTCCATAACTACCACCTGTCTCCACTCTCTGTTCCTGTCTCCACTCTCTGTTCCAGTGTTCTATAACTACCACCTGTCTCCACTCTCTGTTCCAGTGTTCTATAACTACCACCTGTCTCCATTCTCTGTTCCAGTGTTCCATAACTACCACCTGTCTCCACTCTCTGTTCCAGTGTTCTATAACTACCACTTGTCTCTACTCTCTGTTCCTGTGTTCTATAACTACCACCTGTCTCCACTCTCTTCTAGTGTTCTATAACTACCACCTGTCTCCACTCTCTGTTCCTGTCTCCACTCTCTGTTCCAGTGTTCTATAACTACCACCTGTCTCCACTCTCTGTTCCAGTATTCTATAACTACCACCTGTCTCCACTCTCTGTTCCAGTGTTATATAACTACCACCTGTCTCCACTCTCTGTTCCAGTGTTCTATAACTACCACCTGTCTCCACTCTCTGTTCCTTTCTCCACTCTCTGTTCCAGTGTTCCATAACTACCACCTGTCTCAACTCTCTGTTCCTGTCTCCACTCTCTGTTCCAGTGTTCTATAACTACCACCTGTCTCCACTCTCTGTTCCAGTGTTCCATAACTACCACCTGTCTCCACTCTCTGTTCCAGTGTTCTATAACTACCACCTATCTCCACTCTCTGTTCCTGTGTTCTATAACTACCACCTGTCTCCACTCTCTTCTAGTGTTCTATAACTACCACCTGTCTCCACTCTCTGTTCCAGTGTTCTATAACTACCATATGTCTCCACTCTCAGTTCCAGTGTTCTATAACTACCACCTGTCTCCACTCTCTGTTCCAGTGTTCTATAACTACCACCTGTCTCCACTCTCTGTTCCAGTGTTCTATAACTACCACCTGTCTCCACTCTCTGTTCCAGTGTTCTATAACTGCCATCTGTCTCCACTCTCTGTTCCAGTGTTCTATAACTACCACCTGTCTCCACTCTCTGTTCAAGTGTTCTATAACTACCACCTGTCTCCACTCTCTGTTCCTGTCTCCACTCTCTGTTCCAGTGTTCTATAACTACCACCTGTCTCCACTCTCTGTTCCAGTGTTCTATAACTACCACCTGTCTCTACTCTCTGTTCCAGTGTTCTATAACTACCACCTGTCTCCACTCTCTGTTCCAGTGTTCTATAGAACTACCACCTGTCTCCATTCTCTGTTCCAGTGTTCTATAACTACCACCTGTCTCCACTCTCTGTTCCAGTGTTCTAT
This sequence comes from Salmo salar, assembly GCF_965601325.2. Lineage (NCBI taxonomy): Eukaryota > Metazoa > Chordata > Actinopteri > Salmoniformes > Salmonidae > Salmo > Salmo salar. The sequence goes on from NC_138304.1 coordinate 50,049,893, forward strand.
AACTACCACCTGTCTCCACTCTCTGTTCCAGTGTTCTATAACTACCACCTGTCTCCACTCTCTTTTCTAGTGTTCTATAACTACCACCTGTCTCCACTCTCTGTTCCAGTGTTCTATAACTACCACCTGTCTCCACTCTCTGTTCCAGTGTTCTATAACTACCACCTGTCTCCACTCTCTGTTCCTTTCTCCACTCTCTGTTCCAGTGTTCCATAACTACCACCTGTCTCCACTCTCTGTTCCTGTCTACACTCTCTGTTCCAGTGTTCTATAACTACCACCTGTCTCCACTCTCTGTTCCAGTGTTCTATAACTACCACCTGTCTCCACTCTCTGTTCCAGTGTTCCATAACTACCACCTGTCTCCACTCTCTGTTCCAGTGTTCTATAACTACCACCTGTCTCCACTCTCTGTTCCTTTCTCCACTCTCTGTTCCAGTGTTCCATAACTACCACCTGTCTCCACTCTCTGTTCCTGTCTACACTCTCTGTTCCAGTGTTCTATAACTACCACCTGTCTCCACTCTCTGTTCCAGTGTTCTATAACTACCACCTGTCTCCACTCTCTGTTCCAGTGTTCCATAACTACCACCTGTCTCCACTCTCTTCTAGTGTTCTATAACTACCACCTGTCTCCACTCTCTGTTCCAGTGTTCTATAACTACCATATGTCTCCACTCTCAGTTCCAGTGTTCTATAACTACCACCTGTCTCCACTCTCTGTTCCAGTGTTCTATAACTGCCACCTGTCTCCACTCTCTGTTCCAGTGTTCTATAACTACCACCTGTCTCCACTCTCTGTTCCAGTGTTCTATAACTGCCATCTGTCTCCACTCTCTGTTCCAGTGTTCTATAACTACCACCTGTCTCCACTCTCAGTTCCAGTGTTCTATAACTACCACCTGTCTCCACTCTCTGTTCCTGTCTCCACTCTCTGTTCCAGTGTTCTATAACTACCACCTGTCTCCACTCTCTGTTCCAGTGTTCTATAACTACCACCTGTCTCCACTCTCTGTTCCTGTCTCCACTCTCTGTTCCAGTGTTCTATAACTACCACCTGTCTCCACTCTCTGTTCCAGTATTCTATAACTACCACCTGTCTCCACTCTCTGTTCCAGTGTTCTATAACTACCACCTGTCTCCACTCTCTGTTCAAGTGTTCTATAACTACCACCTGTCTCCACTCTCTGTTCCACTGTTCTATAACTGCCATCTGTCTCCACTCTCTGTTCCAGTGTTCTATAACTACCACCGTTCTCCACTCTCTGTTCCAGTGTTCTATAACTACCACCTGTCTCCACTCTCTGTTCCTGTTTCCACTCTCTGTTCCAGTGTTCTATAACTACCACCAGTCTCCACTCTCTGTTCCAGTGTTCTATAACAACCACCTGTCTCCAATCTCTGTTCCAGTGTTCTATAACTACCACCTGTTTCCACTCTCTGTTCCTGTCTCCACTCTCTGTTCCAGTGATCTATAACTCCCACCTGGCTCCACTCTCTGTTCCAGTGTTCTATAACTACCACCTGTCTCCACTCTCTGTTCCTGTCTCCACTCTCTGTTCCAGTGTTCTATTACTACCACCTGTCTCCACTCTCTGTTCCAGTGTTCTATAACTACCACCTGTCTCCACTCTCTGTTCCAGTGTTCTATAACTACCATCTGTCTCCACTCGCTGTTCCAGTGTTTCATAACTACCACCTGTCTCCACTCTCTGATCCAGTGTTCTATAACTACCACTTGTCTCCACTCTCTGTTCCAGTGTTCTATAACTACCACCTGTCTCCACTCTCTGTTCCAGTGTTCTATAACTACCACCTGTCTCCACTCTCTGTTCCAGTGTTCTATAACTGCCATCTGTCTCCACTCTCTGTTCCAGTGTTCTATAACTACCACCTGTCTCCACTCTCTGTTCAAGTGTTCTATAACTACCACCTGTCTCCACTCTCTGTTCCTGTCTCCACTCTCTGTTCCTGTCTCCACTCTCTGTTCCAGTGTTCTATAACTACCACCTGTCTCCACTCTCTGTTCCAGTGTTCTATAACTACCACCTGTCTCCACTCTCTGTTCCTGTCTCCACTCTCTGTTCCAGTGTTCTATAACTACCACCTGTCTCCACTCTCTGTTCCAGTATTCTATAACTACCACCTGTCTCCACTCTCTGTTCCAGTGTTCTATAACTACCACCTGTCTCCACTCTCTGTTCCAGTGTTCTATAACTACCACCTGTCTCCACTCTCTGTTCCACTGTTCTATAACTGCCATCTGTCTCCACTCTCTGTTCCAGTGTTCTATAACTACCACCGTTCTCCACTCTCTGTTCCAGTGTTCTATAACTACCACCTGTCTCCACTCTCTGTTCCTGTTTCCACTCTCTGTTCCAGTGTTCTATAACTACCACCAGTCTCCACTCTCTGTTCCAGTGTTCTATAACAACCACCTGTCTCCAATCTCTGTTCCAGTGTTCTATAACTAGCACCTGTTTCCACTCTCTGTTCCTGTCTACACTCTCTGTTCCAGTGATCTATAACTCCCACCTGGCTCCACTCTCTGTTCCAGTGTTCTATAACTACCACCTGTCTCCACTCTCTGTTCCTGTCTCCACTCTCTGTTCCAGTGTTCTATAACTACCACCTGTCTCCACTCTCTGTTCCAGTATTCTATAACTACCACCTGTCTCCACTCTCTGTTCCAGTGTTCTATAACTACCACCTGTCTCCACTCTCTGTTCCAGTGTTCTATAACTACCACCTGTCTCCACTCTCTGTTCCAGTGTTCTATAACTACCACCTGTCTCCACTCTCTGTTCCTGTCTCCACTCTCTGTTCCAGTGTTCTATAACTACCACCTGTCTCCACTCTCTGTTCCAGTGTTCTATAACTACCACCTGTCTCCATTCTCTGTTCCAGTGTTCTATAACTACCACCTGTCTCCACTCTCTGTTCCAGTGTTCTGTAACTACCACCTGTCTCCACTCTCTGTTCCACTGTTCTATAACTGCCATCTGTCTCCACTCTCTGTTCCAGTGTTCTATAACTACCACCATTCTCCACTCTCTGTTCCAGTGTTCTATAACTACCACCTGTCTCCACTCTCTGTTCCTGTTTCCACTCTCTGTTCCAGTGTTCTATAACTACCACCAGTCTCCACTCTCTGTTCCAGTGTTCTATAACTACCACCTGTCTCCAATCTCTGTTCCAGTGTTCTATCACTACCACCTGTTTCCACTCTCTGTTCCTGTCTCCACTCTCTGTTCCAGTGATCTATAACTCCCACCTGGCTCCACTCTCTGTTCCAGTGTTCTATAACTACCACCTGTCTCCACTCTCTGTTCCTGTCTCCACTCTCTGTTCCAGTGTTCTATTACTACCACCTGTCTCCACTCTCTGTTCCAGTGTTCTATAACTACCACCTGTCTCCACTCTCTGTTCCAGTGTTCTATAACTACCATCTGTCTCCACTCGCTGTTCCAGTGTTTCATAACTACCACCTGTCTCCACTCTCTGATCCAGTGTTCTATAACTACCACTTGTCTCCACTCTCTGTTCCAGTGTTCTATAACTACCACCTGTCTCCACTCTCTGTTCCAGTGTTCTATAACTACCACCTGTCTCCACTCTCTGTTCCAGTGTTCTATAACTACCACCTGTCTCCACTCTCTGTTCCAGTGTTCCATAACTACCACCTGTCTCCACTCTCTGTTCCAGTGTTCTATAACTACCACCTGTCTCCACTCTCTGTTCCTGTGTTCTATAACTACCACCTGTCTCCACTCTCTGTTCCAGTGTTCTATAACTACCACCTGTCTCCACTCTCTGTTCCAGTGTTCTATAACTACCACCTGTCTCCACTCTCTGTTCCTTTCTCCACTCTCTGTTCCAGTGTTCCATAACTACCACCTGTCTCCACTCTCTGTTCCTGTCTACACTCTCTGTTCCAGTGTTCTATAACTACCACCTGTCTCCACTCTCTGTTCCAGTGTTCTATAACTACCACCTGTCTCCACTCTCTGTTCCAGTGTTCCATAACTACCACCTGTCTCCACTCTCTGTTCCAGTGTTCTATAACTACCACCTGTCTCCACTCTCTGTTCCTTTCTCCACTCTCTGTTCCAGTGTTCCATAACTACCACCTGTCTCCACTCTCTGTTCCTGTCTACACTCTCTGTTCCAGTGTTCTATAACTACCACCTGTCTCCACTCTCTGTTCCAGTGTTCTATAACTACCACCTGTCTCCACTCTCTGTTCCAGTGTTCCATAACTACCACCTGTCTCCACTCTCTTCTAGTGTTCTATAACTACCACCTGTCTCCACTCTCTGTTCCAGTGTTCTATAACTACCATATGTCTCCACTCTCAGTTCCAGTGTTCTATAACTACCACCTGTCTCCACTCTCTGTTCCAGTGTTCTATAACTGCCACCTGTCTCCACTCTCTGTTCCAGTGTTCTATAACTACCACCTGTCTCCACTCTCTGTTCCAGTGTTCTATAACTGCCATCTGTCTCCACTCTCTGTTCCAGTGTTCTATAACTACCACCTGTCTCCACTCTCAGTTCCAGTGTTCTATAACTACCACCTGTCTCCACTCTCTGTTCCTGTCTCCACTCTCTGTTCCAGTGTTCTATAACTACCACCTGTCTCCACTCTCTGTTCCAGTGTTCTATAACTACCACCTGTCTCCACTCTCTGTTCCTGTCTCCACTCTCTGTTCCAGTGTTCTATAACTACCACCTGTCTCCACTCTCTGTTCCAGTATTCTATAACTACCACCTGTCTCCACTCTCTGTTCCAGTGTTCTATAACTACCACCTGTCTCCACTCTCTGTTCAAGTGTTCTATAACTACCACCTGTCTCCACTCTCTGTTCCATTGTTCTATAACTGCCATCTGTCTCCACTCTCTGTTCCAGTGTTCTATAACTACCACCGTTCTCCACTCTCTGTTCCAGTGTTCTATAACTACCACCTGTCTCCACTCTCTGTTCCTGTTTCCACTCTCTGTTCCAGTGTTCTATAACTACCACCAGTCTCCACTCTCTGTTCCAGTGTTCTATAACAACCACCTGTCTCCAATCTCTGTTCCAGTGTTCTATAACTACCACCTGTTTCCACTCTCTGTTCCTGTCTCCACTCTCTGTTCCAGTGATCTATAACTCCCACCTGGCTCCACTCTCTGTTCCAGTGTTCTATAACTACCACCTGTCTCCACTCTCTGTTCCTGTCTCCACTCTCTGTTCCAGTGTTCTATTACTACCACCTGTCTCCACTCTCTGTTCCAGTGTTCTATAACTACCACCTGTCTCCACTCTCTGTTCCAGTGTTCTATAACTACCATCTGTCTCCACTCGCTGTTCCAGTGTTTCATAACTACCACCTGTCTCCACTCTCTGATCCAGTGTTCTATAACTACCACTTGTCTCCACTCTCTGTTCCAGTGTTCTATAACTACCACCTGTCTCCACTCTCTGTTCCAGTGTTCTATAACTACCACCTGTCTCCACTCTCTGTTCCAGTGTTCTATAACTGCCATCTGTCTCCACTCTCTGTTCCAGTGTTCTATAACTACCACCTGTCTCCACTCTCTGTTCAAGTGTTCTATAACTACCACCTGTCTCCACTCTCTGTTCCTGTCTCCACTCTCTGTTCCTGTCTCCACTCTCTGTTCCAGTGTTCTATAACTACCACCTGTCTCCACTCTCTGTTCCAGTGTTCTATAACTACCACCTGTCTCCACTCTCTGTTCCTGTCTCCACTCTCTGTTCCAGTGTTCTATAACTACCACCTGTCTCCACTCTCTGTTCCAGTATTCTATAACTACCACCTGTCTCCACTCTCTGTTCCAGTGTTCTATAACTACCACCTGTCTCCACTCTCTGTTCCAGTGTTCTATAACTACCACCTGTCTCCACTCTCTGTTCCACTGTTCTATAACTGCCATCTGTCTCCACTCTCTGTTCCAGTGTTCTATAACTACCACCGTTCTCCACTCTCTGTTCCAGTGTTCTATAACTACCACCTGTCTCCACTCTCTGTTCCTGTTTCCACTCTCTGTTCCAGTGTTCTATAACTACCACCAGTCTCCACTCTCTGTTCCAGTGTTCTATAACAACCACCTGTCTCCAATCTCTGTTCCAGTGTTCTATAACTAGCACCTGTTTCCACTCTCTGTTCCTGTCTACACTCTCTGTTCCAGTGATCTATAACTCCCACCTGGCTCCACTCTCTGTTCCAGTGTTCTATAACTACCACCTGTCTCCACTCTCTGTTCCTGTCTCCACTCTCTGTTCCAGTGTTCTATAACTACCACCTGTCTCCACTCTCTGTTCCAGTATTCTATAACTACCACCTGTCTCCACTCTCTGTTCCAGTGTTCTATAACTACCACCTGTCTCCACTCTCTGTTCCAGTGTTCTATAACTACCACCTGTCTCCACTCTCTGTTCCAGTGTTCTATAACTACCACCTGTCTCCACTCTCTGTTCCTGTCTCCACTCTCTGTTCCAGTGTTCTATAACTACCACCTGTCTCCACTCTCTGTTCCAGTGTTCTATAACTACCACCTGTCTCCATTCTCTGTTCCAGTGTTCTATAACTACCACCTGTCTCCACTCTCTGTTCCAGTGTTCTGTAACTACCACCTGTCTCCACTCTCTGTTCCACTGTTCTATAACTGCCATCTGTCTCCACTCTCTGTTCCAGTGTTCTATAACTACCACCATTCTCCACTCTCTGTTCCAGTGTTCTATAACTACCACCTGTCTCCACTCTCTGTTCCTGTTTCCACTCTCTGTTCCAGTGTTCTATAACTACCACCAGTCTCCACTCTCTGTTCCAGTGTTCTATAACTACCACCTGTCTCCAATCTCTGTTCCAGTGTTCTATCACTACCACCTGTTTCCACTCTCTGTTCCTGTCTCCACTCTCTGTTCCAGTGATCTATAACTCCCACCTGGCTCCACTCTCTGTTCCAGTGTTCTATAACTACCACCTGTCTCCACTCTCTGTTCCTGTCTCCACTCTCTGTTCCAGTGTTCTATTACTACCACCTGTCTCCACTCTCTGTTCCAGTGTTCTATAACTACCACCTGTCTCCACTCTCTGTTCCAGTGTTCTATAACTACCATCTGTCTCCACTCGCTGTTCCAGTGTTTCATAACTACCACCTGTCTCCACTCTCTGATCCAGTGTTCTATAACTACCACTTGTCTCCACTCTCTGTTCCAGTGTTCTATAACTACCACCTGTCTCCACTCTCTGTTCCAGTGTTCTATAACTACCACCTGTCTCCACTCTCTGTTCCAGTGTTCTATAACTACCACCTGTCTCCACTCTCTGTTCCAGTGTTCCATAACTACCACCTGTCTCCACTCTCTGTTCCAGTGTTCTATAACTACCACCTGTCTCCACTCTCTGTTCCTGTGTTCTATAACTACCACCTGTCTCCACTCTCTGTTCCAGTGTTCTATAACTACCACCTGTCTCCACTCTCTGTTCCAGTGTTCTATAACTACCACTAGTCTCCACTCTCTGTTCCAGTGTTCTATAACTACCACCTGTCTCCACTCTCTATTCCAGTGTTCTATAACTACCACCTGTCTCCACTCTCTGTTCCAGTGTTCTATAACTACCACCTGTCTCCACTCTCTGTTCCTGTTTCCACTCTCTGTTCCAGTGTTCTATAACTACCACCTGTCTCCACTCTCTGTTCCAGTGTTCTATAACTACCACCTGTCTCCACTCTCTGTTCCTTTCTCCACTCTCTGTTCCAGTGTTCCATAACTACCACCTGTCTCCACTCTCTGTTCCTGTCTCCACTCTCTGTTCCAGTGTTATATAACTACCACCTGTCTCCACTCTCTGTTCCAGTGTTCTATAACTACCACCTGTCTCCACTCTCTGTTCCAGTGTTCTATAACTACCACCTGTCTCCACTCTCTGTTCCAGTGTTCTATAACTACCACCTGTCTCCACTCTCTGTTCCTGTCTCCACTCTCTGTTCCAGTGTTCTATAACTACCACCTGTCTCCACTCTCTGTTCCAGTGTTCTATAACTACCACCTGTCTCCACTCTCTGTTCCAGTGTTCTGTAACTACCACCTGTCTCCACTCTCTGTTCCACTGTTCTATAACTGCCATCTGTCTCCACTCTCTGTTCCAGTGTTCTATAACTACCACCATTCTCCACTCTCTGTTCCAGTGTTGTATAACTACCACCTGTCTCCACTCTCTGTTCCTGTTTCCACTCTCTGTTCCAGTGTTCTATAACTACCACCAGTCTCCACTCTCTGTTCCAGTGTTCTATAACTACCACCTGTCTCCAATCTCTGTTCCAGTGTTCTATCACTACCACCTGTTTCCACTCTCTGTTCCTGTCTCCACTCTCTGTTCCAGTGATCTATAACTCCCACCTGGCTCCACTCTCTGTTCCAGTGTTCTATAACTACCACCTGTCTCCACTCTCTGTTCCTGTCTCCACTCTCTGTTCCAGTGTTCTATTACTACCACCTGTCTCCACTCTCTGTTCCAGTGTTCTATAACTACCACCTGTCTCCACTCTCTGTTCCAGTGTTCTATAACTACCATCTGTCTCCACTCGCTGTTCCAGTGTTTCATAACTACCACCTGTCTCCACTCTCTGATCCAGTGTTCTATAACTACCACTTGTCTCCACTCTCTGTTCCAGTGTTCTATAACTACCACCTGTCTCCACTCTCTGTTCCAGTGTTCTATAACTACCACCTGTCTCCACTCTCTGTTCCAGTGTTCTATAACTACCACCTGTCTCCACTCTCTGTTCCAGTGTTCCATAACTACCACCTGTCTCCACTCTCTGTTCCAGTGTTCTATAACTACCACCTGTCTCCACTCTCTGTTCCTGTGTTCTATAACTACCACCTGTCTCCACTCTCTGTTCCAGTGTTCTATAACTACCACCTGTCTCCACTCTCTGTTCCAGTGTTCTATAACTACCACTAGTCTCCACTCTCTGTTCCAGTGTTCTATAACTACCACCTGTCTCCACTCTCTATTCCAGTGTTCTATAACTACCACCTGTCTCCACTCTCTGTTCCAGTGTTCTATAACTACCACCTGTCTCCACTCTCTGTTCCAGTGTTCTATAACTACCACCTGTCTCCACTCTCTGTTCCAGTGTTCTATAACTACCACCTGTCTCCACTCTCTGTTCCAGTGTTCCATAACTACCACCTGTCTCCACTCTCTGTTCCAGTGTTCTATAACTACCACCTGTCTCCACTCTCTGTTCCTGTGTTCTATAACTACCACCTGTCTCCACTCTCTGTTCCAGTGTTCTATAACTACCACCTGTCTCCACTCTCTGTTCCAGTGTTCTATAACTACCACTAGTCTCCACTCTCTGTTCCAGTGTTCTATAACTACCACCTGTCTCCACTCTCTATTCCAGTGTTCTATAACTACCACCTGTCTCCACTCTCTGTTCCAGTGTTCTATAACTACCACCTGTCTCCACTCTCTGTTCCTGTTTCCACTCTCTGTTCCAGTGTTCTATAACTACCACCTGTCTCCACTCTCTGTTCCAGTGTTCTATAACTACCACCTGTCTCCACTCTCTGTTCCTTTCTCCACTCTCTGTTCCAGTGTTCCATAACTACCACCTGTCTCCACTCTCTGTTCCTGTCTCCACTCTCTGTTCCAGTGTTATATAACTACCACCTGTCTCCACTCTCTGTTCCAGTGTTCTATAACTACCACCTGTCTCCACTCTCTGTTCCAGTGTTCTATAACTACCATCTGTCCCCACTCTCTGTTCCAGTGTTCTATAACTACCACCTGTCTCCACTCTCTGTTCCAGTGTTCCATAACTACCACCTGTCTCCACTCTCTGTTCCAGTGTTCTATAACTACCACCTGTCTCCACTCTCTGTTCCTGTGTTCTATAACTACCACCTGTCTCCACTCTCTGTTCCAGTATTCTATAACTACCACCTGTCTCCACTCTCTGTTCCAGTGTTCTATAACTACCACCTGTCTCCACTCTCTGTTCCAGTGTTCTATAACTACCACCTGTCTCCACTCTCTGTTCCTTTCTCCACTCTCTGTTCCAGTGTTCCATAACTACCACCTGTCTCCACTCTCTGTTCCTGTCTCCACTCTCTGTTCCAGTGTTCTATAACTACCACCTGTCTCCACTCTCTGTTCCAGTGTTCTATAACTACCACCTGTCTCCATTCTCTGTTCCAGTGTTCCATAACTACCACCTGTCTCCACTCTCTGTTCCAGTGTTCTATAACTACCACTTGTCTCTACTCTCTGTTCCTGTGTTCTATAACTACCACCTGTCTCCACTCTCTTCTAGTGTTCTATAACTACCACCTGTCTCCACTCTCTGTTCCTGTCTCCACTCTCTGTTCCAGTGTTCTATAACTACCACCTGTCTCCACTCTCTGTTCCAGTATTCTATAACTACCACCTGTCTCCACTCTCTGTTCCAGTGTTATATAACTACCACCTGTCTCCACTCTCTGTTCCAGTGTTCTATAACTACCACCTGTCTCCACTCTCTGTTCCTTTCTCCACTCTCTGTTCCAGTGTTCCATAACTACCACCTGTCTCAACTCTCTGTTCCTGTCTCCACTCTCTGTTCCAGTGTTCTATAACTACCACCTGTCTCCACTCTCTGTTCCAGTGTTCCATAACTACCACCTGTCTCCACTCTCTGTTCCAGTGTTCTATAACTACCACCTATCTCCACTCTCTGATCCTGTGTTCTATAACTACCACCTGTCTCCACTCTCTTCTAGTGTTCTATAACTACCACCTGTCTCCACTCTCTGTTCCAGTGTTCTATAACTACCATATGTCTCCACTCTCAGTTCCAGTGTTCTATAACTACCACCTGTCTCCACTCTCTGTTCCAGTGTTCTATAACTACCACCTGTCTCCACTCTCTGTTCCAGTGTTCTATAACTACCACCTGTCTCCACTCTCTGTTCCAGTGTTCTATAACTGCCATCTGTCTCCACTCTCTGTTCCAGTGTTCTATAACTACCACCTGTCTCCACTCTCTGTTCAAGTGTTCTATAACTACCACCTGTCTCCACTCTCTGTTCCTGTCTCCACTCTCTGTTCCAGTGTTCTATAACTACCACCTGTCTCCACTCTCTGTTCCAGTGTTCTATAACTACCACCTGTCTCTACTCTCTGTTCCAGTGTTCTATAACTACCACCTGTCTCCACTCTCTGTTCCAGTGTTCTATAGAACTACCACCTGTCTCCATTCTCTGTTCCAGTGTTCTATAACTACCACCTGTCTCCACTCTCTGTTCCAGTGTTCTATAACTACCACCTGTCTCCACTCTCTGTTCCAGTGTTCTATAACTACCACCTGTCTCCACTCTCTTTTCTAGTGTTCTATAACTACCACCTGTCTCCACTCTCTGTTCCAGTGTTCTATAACTACCACCTGTCTCCACTCTCTGTTCCAGTGTTCTATAACTACCACCTGTCTCCACTCTCTGTTCCTTTCTCCACTCTCTGTTCCAGTGTTCCATAACTACCACCTGTCTCCACTCTCTGTTCCTGTCTACACTCTCTGTTCCAGTGTTCTATAACTACCACCTGTCTCCACTCTCTGTTCCAGTGTTCTATAACTACCACCTGTCTCCACTCTCTGTTCCAGTGTTCCATAACTACCACCTGTCTCCACTCTCTGTTCCAGTGTTCTATAACTACCACCTGTCTCCACTCTCTGTTCCTTTCTCCACTCTCTGTTCCAGTGTTCCATAACTACCACCTGTCTCCACTCTCTGTTCCTGTCTACACTCTCTGTTCCAGTGTTCTATAACTACCACCTGTCTCCACTCTCTGTTCCAGTGTTCTATAACTACCACCTGTCTCCACTCTCTGTTCCAGTGTTCCATAACTACCACCTGTCTCCACTCTCTTCTAGTGTTCTATAACTACCACCTGTCTCCACTCTCTGTTCCAGTGTTCTATAACTACCATATGTCTCCACTCTCAGTTCCAGTGTTCTATAACTACCACCTGTCTCCACTCTCTGTTCCAGTGTTCTATAACTGCCACCTGTCTCCACTCTCTGTTCCAGTGTTCTATAACTACCACCTGTCTCCACTCTCTGTTCCAGTGTTCTATAACTGCCATCTGTCTCCACTCTCTGTTCCAGTGTTCTATAACTACCACCTGTCTCCACTCTCAGTTCCAGTGTTCTATAACTACCACCTGTCTCCACTCTCTGTTCCTGTCTCCACTCTCTGTTCCAGTGTTCTATAACTACCACCTGTCTCCACTCTCTGTTCCAGTGTTCTATAACTACCACCTGTCTCCACTCTCTGTTCCAGTGTTCTATAACTACCACCTGTCTCCACTCTCTGTTCAAGTGTTCTATAACTACCACCTGTCTCCACTCTCTGTTCCACTGTTCTATAACTGCCATCTGTCTCCACTCTCTGTTCCAGTGTTCTATAACTACCACCGTTCTCCACTCTCTGTTCCAGTGTTCTATAACTACCACCTGTCTCCACTCTCTGTTCCTGTTTCCACTCTCTGTTCCAGTGTTCTATAACTACCACCAGTCTCCACTCTCTGTTCCAGTGTTCTATAACAACCACCTGTCTCCAATCTCTGTTCCAGTGTTCTATAACTACCACCTGTTTCCACTCTCTGTTCCTGTCTCCACTCTCTGTTCCAGTGATCTATAACTCCCACCTGGCTCCACTCTCTGTTCCAGTGTTCTATAACTACCACCTGTCTCCACTCTCTGTTCCTGTCTCCACTCTCTGTTCCAGTGTTCTATTACTACCACCTGTCTCCACTCTCTGTTCCAGTGTTCTATAACTACCACCTGTCTCCACTCTCTGTTCCAGTGTTCTATAACTACCATCTGTCTCCACTCGCTGTTCCAGTGTTTCATAACTACCACCTGTCTCCACTCTCTGATCCAGTGTTCTATAACTACCACTTGTCTCCACTCTCTGTTCCAGTGTTCTATAACTACCACCTGTCTCCACTCTCTGTTCCAGTGTTCTATAACTACCACCTGTCTCCACTCTCTGTTCCAGTGTTCTATAACTGCCATCTGTCTCCACTCTCTGTTCCAGTGTTCTATAACTACCACCTGTCTCCACTCTCTGTTCAAGTGTTCTATAACTACCACCTGTCTCCACTCTCTGTTCCTGTCTCCACTCTCTGTTCCTGTCTCCACTCTCTGTTCCAGTGTTCTATAACTACCACCTGTCTCCACTCTCTGTTCCAGTGTTCTATAACTACCACCTGTCTCCACTCTCTGTTCCTGTCTCCACTCTCTGTTCCAGTGTTCTATAACTACCACCTGTCTCCACTCTCTGTTCCAGTATTCTATAACTACCACCTGTCTCCACTCTCTGTTCCAGTGTTCTATAACTACCACCTGTCTCCACTCTCTGTTCCAGTGTTCTATAACTACCACCTGTCTCCACTCTCTGTTCCACTGTTCTATAACTGCCATCTGTCTCCACTCTCTGTTCCAGTGTTCTATAACTACCACCGTTCTCCACTCTCTGTTCCAGTGTTCTATAACTACCACCTGTCTCCACTCTCTGTTCCTGTTTCCACTCTCTGTTCCAGTGTTCTATAACTACCACCAGTCTCCACTCTCTGTTCCAGTGTTCTATAACAACCACCTGTCTCCAATCTCTGTTCCAGTGTTCTATAACTACCACCTGTTTCCACTCTCTGTTCCTGTCTCCACTCTCTGTTCCAGTGATCTATAACTCCCACCTGGCTCCACTCTCTGTTCCAGTGTTCTATAACTACCACCTGTCTCCACTCTCTGTTCCTGTCTCCACTCTCTGTTCCAGTGTTCTATTACTACCACCTGTCTCCACTCTCTGTTCCAGTGTTCTATAACTACCACCTGTCTCCAATCTCTGTTCCAGTGTTCTATAACTACCACCTGTTTCCAATCTCTGTTCCTGTCTCCACTCTCTGTTCCAGTGATCTATAACTACCACCTGGCTCCACTCTCTGTTCCAGTGTTCTATAACTACCACCTGTTTCCACTCTCTGTTCCTGTGTCCACTCTCTGTTCCAGTGATCTATAACTCCCACCTGGCTCCACTCTCTGTTCCAGTGTTCTATAACTACCACCTGTCTCCACTCTCTGTTCCAGTGTTCTATAACTACCATCTGTCTCCACTCTCTGTTCCAGTGTTTCATAACTACCACCTGTCTCCACTCTCTGATCCAGTGTTCTATAACTACCACCTGTCTCCACTCTCTGTTCCATTGTTCTATAACTACCACCTGTCTCCACTCTCTGTTCCAGTGTTCTATAACTACCACCTGTCTCCACTCTCTGTTCCAGTGTTCTATAACTACCACCTGTCTCCACTCTCTGTTCCAGTGTTCTATAACTACCACCTGTCTCCACTCTCTGTTCCTGTCTCCACTCTCTGTTCCAGTGTTCTATAACTACCACCTGTCTCCACTCTCTGTTCCAGTGTTCTATAACTACCACCTGTCTCTACTCTCTGTTCCAGTGTTCTATAACTACCACCTGTCTCCACTCTCTGTTCCAGTGTTCTATAACTACCACCTGTCTCCATTCTCTGTTCCAGTGTTCTATAACTACCACCTGTCTCCACTCTCTGTTCCAGTGTTCTATAACTACCACCTGTCTCCACTCTCTGTTCCAGTGTTCTATAACTACCACCTGTCTCCACTCTCTGTTCTAGTGTTCTATAACTACCACCTGTCTCCACTCTCTGTTCCAGTGTTCTATAACTACCACCTGTCTCCACTCTCTGTTCCAGTGTTCTATAACTACCACCTGTCTCCACTCTCTGTTCCTTTCTCCACTCTCTGTTCCAGTGTTCCATAACTACCACCTGTCTCCACTCTCTGTTCCTGTCTACACTCTCTTTTCCAGTGTTCTATAACTACCACCTGTCTCCACTCTCTGTTCCAGTGTTCTATAACTACCACCTGTCTCCACTCTCTGTTCCAGTGTTCCATAACTACCACCTGTCACCACTCTCTGTTCCAGTGTTCTATAACTACCACCTGTCTCCACTCTCTGTTCCTGGTTTCTATAACTACCACCTGTCTCCACTCTCTTCTAGTGTTCTATAACTACCACCTGTCTCCACTCTCTGTTCCAGTGTTCTATAACTACCATATGTCTCCACTCTCAGTTCCAGTGTTCTATAACTACCACCTGTCTCCACTCTCTGTTCCAGTGTTCTATAACTACCACCTGTCTCCACTCTCTGTTCCAGAGTTCTATAACTACCACCTGTCTCCACTCTCTGTTCCAGTGTTCTATAACTGCCATCTGTCTCCACTCTCTGTTCCAGTGTTCTATAACTACCACCTGTCTCCACTCTCTGTTCCAGTGTTCTATAACTACCACCTGTCTCCACTCTCTGTTCCTGTCTCCACTCTCTGTTCCAGTGTTCTATAACTACCACCTGTCTCCACTCTCTGTTCCAGTGTTCTATAACTACCACCTGTCTCCACTCTCTGTTCCTGTCTCCACTCTCTGTTCCAGTGTTCTATAACTACCACCTGTCTCCACTCTCTGTTCCAGTATTCTATAACTACCACCTGTCTCCACTCTCTGTTCCAGTGTTCTATAACTACCACCTGTCTCCACTCTCTATTCCAGTGTTCTTTAACTACCACCTGTCTCCACTCTTTGTTCCACTGTTCTATAACTACCACCGTTCTCCACTCTCTGTTCCAGTGTTCTATAACTACCACCTGTCTCCACTCTCTGTTCCTGTTTCCACTCTCTGTTCCAGTGTTCTATAACTACCACCAGTCTCCACTCTCTGTTCCAGTGTTCTATAACAACCACCTGTCTCCAATCTCTGTTCCAGTGTTCTATAACTACCACCTGTTTCCACTCTCTGTTCCTGTCTCCACTCTCTGTTCCAGTGATCTATAACTCCCACCTGGCTCCACTCTCTGTTCCAGTGTTCTGTAACTACCACCTGTCTCCACTCTCTGTTCCTGTCTCCACTCTCTGTTCCAGTGTTCTATTACTACCACCTGTCTCCACTCTCTGTTCCAGTGTTCTATAACTACCACCTGTCTCCACTCTCTGTTCCAGTGTTCTATAACTACCGTCTGTCTCCACTCGCTGTTCCAGTGTTTCATAACTACCACCTGTCTCCACTCTCTGATCCAGTGTTCTATAACTACCACTTGTCTCCACTCTCTGTTCCAGTGTTCTATAACTACCACCTGTCTCCACTCTCTGTTCCAGTGTTCTATAACTACCACCTGTCTCCACTCTCTGTTCCAGTGTTCTATAACTACCACCTGTCTCCACTCTCTGTTCCAGTGTTCCATAACTACCACCTGTCTCCACTCTCTGTTCCAGTGTTCTATAACTACCACCTGTCTCCACTCTCTAATCCTGTGTTCTATAACTACCACCTGTCTCCACTCTCTGTTCCAGTGTTCTATAACTACCACCTGTCTCCACTCTCTGTTCCAGTGTTCTATAACTACCACTAGTCTCCACTCTCTGTTCCAGTGTTCTATAACTACCACCTGTCTCCACTCTCTGTTCCAGTGTTCTATAACTACCACCTGTCTCCACTCTCTGTTCCAGTGTTCTATAACTACCACCTGTCTCCACTCTCTGTTCCTGTCTCCACTCTCTTCTAGTGTTCTATAACTACCACCTGTCTCCACTCTCTGTTCCAGTGTTCTATAACTACCATATGTCTCCACTCTCAGTTCCAGTGTTCTATAACTACCACCTGTCTCCACTCTCTGTTCCAGTGTTCTATAACTACCACCTGTCTCCACTCTCTGTTCCAGAGTTCTATAACTACCACCTGTCTCCACTCTCTGTTCCAGTGTTCTATAACTGCCATCTGTCTCCACTCTCTGTTCCAGTGTTCTATAACTACCACCTGTCTCCACTCTCTGTTCCAGTGTTCTATAACTACCACCTGTCTCCACTCTCTGTTCCTGTCTCCACTCTCTGTTCCAGTGTTCTATAACTACCACCTGTCTCCACTCTCTGTTCCAGTGTTCTATAACTACCACCTGTCTCCACTCTCTGTTCCTGTCTCCACTCTCTGTTCCAGTATTCTATAACTACCACCTGTCTCCACTCTCTGTTCCAGTGTTCTATAACTACCACCTGTCTCCACTCTCTATTCCAGTGTTCTTTAACTACCACCTGTCTCCACTCTCTGTTCCACTGTTCTATAACTGCCATCTGTCTCCACTCTCTGTTCCAGTGTTCTATAACTACCACCGTTCTCCACTCTCTGTTCCAGTGTTCTATAACTACCACCTGTCTCCACTCTCTGTTCCTGTTTCCACTCTCTGTTCCAGTGTTCTATAACTACCACCAGTCTCCACTCTCTGTTCCAGTGTTCTATAACAACCACCTGTCTCCAATCTCTGTTCCAGTGTTCTATAACTACCACCTGTTTCCACTCTCTGTTCCTGTCTCCACTCTCTGTTCCAGTGTTCTATAACTACCATATGTCTCCACTCTCTGTTCCAGTGTTCTATAACAACCACCTGTCTCCAATCTCTGTTCCAGTGTTCTATAACTACCACCTGTTTCCACTCTCTGTTCCTGTCTCCACTCTCTGTTCCAGTGATCTATAACTCCCACCTGGCTCCACTCTCTGTTCCAGTGTTCTATAACTACCACCTGTCTCCACTCTCTGTTCCTGTCTCCACTCTCTGTTCCAGTGTTCTATTACTACCACCTGTCTCCACTCTCTGTTCCAGTGTTCTATAACTACCACCTGTCTCCACTCTCTGTTCCAGTGTTCTATAACTACCGTCTGTCTCCACTCGCTGTTCCAGTGTTTCATAACTACCACCTGTCTCCACTCTCTGATCCAGTGTTCTATAACTACCACTTGTCTCCACTCTCTGTTCCAGTGTTCTATAACTACCACCTGTCTCCACTCTCTGTTCCAGTGTTCTATAACTACCACCTGTCTCCACTCTCTGTTCCAGTGTTCTATAACTACCACCTGTCTCCACTCTCTGTTCCAGTGTTCCATAACTACCACCTGTCTCCACTCTCTGTTCCAGTGTTCTATAACTACCACCTGTCTCCACTCTCTAATCCTGTGTTCTATAACTACCACCTGTCTCCACTCTCTGTTCCAGTGTTCTATAACTACCACCTGTCTCCACTCTCTGTTCCAGTGTTCTATAACTACCACTAGTCTCCACTCTCTGTTCCAGTGTTCTATAACTACCACCTGTCTCCACTCTCTGTTCCAGTGTTCTATAACTACCACCTGTCTCCACTCTCTGTTCCACTGTTCTATAACTACCACCTGTCTCCACTCTCTGTTCCTGTTTCCACTCTCTGTTCCAGTGTTCTATAACTACCACTTGTCTCCACTCTCTGTTCCAGTGTTCTATAACTACCACCTGTCTCCACTCTCTGTTCCTTTCTCCACTCTCTGTTCCAGTGTTCCATAACTACCACCTGTCTCCACTCTCTGTTCCTGTCTCCACTCTCTGTTCCAGTGTTATATAACTACCACCTGTCTCCACTCTCTGTTCCAGTGTTCTATAACTACCACCTGTCTCCATTCTCTGTTCCAGTGATCTATAACTCCCACCTGGCTCCACTCTCTGTTCCAGTGTTCTATAACTACCACCTGTCTCCACTCTCTGTTCCAGTGTTCTATAACTGCCATCTGTCTCCACTCTCTGTTCCAGTGTTCTATAACTACCACCGTTATCCACTCTCTGTTCCAGTGTTCTATAACTACCACCTGTCTCCACTCTCTGTTCCTGTCTCCACTCTCTGTTCCAGTGTTCTATAACTACCACGTGTCTCCACTCTCTGTTCCAGTGTTCTATAACTACCACCTGTCTCCAATCTCTGTTCCAGTGTTCTATAACTACCACCTGTTTCCACTCTCTGTTCCTGTCTCCACTCTCTGTTCCAGTGATCTATAACTACCACCTGGCTCCACTCTCTGTTCCAGTGTTCTATAACTACCACCTGTTTCCACTCTCTGTTCCTGTCTCCACTCTCTGTTCCAGTGATCTATAACTCCCACCTGGCTCCACTCTCTGTTCCAGTGTTCTATAACTACCACCTGTCTCCACACTCTTTTCCAGTGTTCTATAACTACCATCTGTCTCCACTCTCTGTTCCAGTGTTTCATAACTACCACCTGTCTCCACTCTCTGAACCAGTGTTCTATAACTACCACCTGTCTCCACTCTCTGTTCCAGTGTTCCATAACTACCACCTGTCTCCACTCTCTGTTCCAGTGTTCTATAACTACCACCTGTCTCCACTCTCTGTTCCTGTGTTCTATAACTACCACCTGTCTCCACTCTCTGTTCTAGTGTTCTATAACTACCACCTGTCTCCACTCTCTGTTCCAGTGTTCTATAACTACCACCTGTCTCCACTCTCTGTTCCAGTGTTCTATAACTACCACCTGTCTCCACTCTCTGTTCCTTTCTCCACTCTCTGTTCCAGTGTTCAATAACTACCACCTGTCTCCACTCTCTGTTCCTGTCTACACTCTCTGTTCCAGTGTTCTATAACTACCACCTGTCTCCACTCTCTGTTCCAGTGTTCTATAACTACCACCTTTCTCCACTCTCTGTTCCAGTGTTCCATAACTACCACCTGTCTCCACTCTCTGTTCCAGTGTTCTATAACTACCACCTGTCTCCACTCTCTGTTCCTGGTTTCTATAACTACCACCTGTCTCCACTCTCTTCTAGTGTTCTATAACTACCACCTGTCTCCAATCTCTGTTCCAGTGTTCTATAACTACCATATGTCTCCACTCTCAGTTCCAGTGTTCTATAACTACCACCTGTCTCCACTCTCTGTTCCAGTGTTCTATAACTACCACCTGTCTCCACTCTCTGTTCCAGTGTTCTATAACTACCACCTGTCTCCACTCTCTGTTCCAGTGTTCTATAACTGCCATCTGTCTCCACTCTCTGTTCCAGTGTTCTATAACTACCACCTGTCTCCACTCTCTGTTCCAGTGTTCTATAACTACCACCTGTCTCCACTCTCTGTTCCTGTCTCCACTCTCTGTTCCAGTGTTCCATAACTACCACCTGTCTCCACTCTCTGTTCCAGTGTTCTATAACTACCACCTGTCTCCACTCTCTAATCCTGTGTTCTATAACTACCACCTGTCTCCACTCTCTGTTCCAGTGTTCTATAACTACCACCTGTCTCCACTCTCTGTTCCAGTGTTCTATAACTACCACTAGTCTCCACTCTCTGTTCCAGTGTTCTATAACTACCACCTGTCTCCACTCTCTGTTCCAGTTTTCTATAACTACCACCTTTCTCCACTCTCTGTTCCAGTGTTCTATAACTACCACCTGTCTCCACTCTCTGTTCCTGTTTCCACTCTCTGTTCCAGTGTTCTATAACTACCACTTGTCTCCACTCTCTGTTCCAGTGTTCTATAACTACCACCTGTCTCCACTCTCTGTTCCTTTCTCCACTCTCTGTTCCAGTGTTCCATAACTACCACCTGTCTCCACTCTCTGTTCCTGTCTCCACTCTCTGTTCCAGTGTTATATAACTACCACCTGTCTCCACTCTCTGTTCCAGTGTTCTATAACTACCACCTGTCTCCACTCTCTGTTCCAGTGATCTATAACTCCCACCTGGCTCCACTCTCTGTTCCAGTGTTCTATAACTACCACCTGTCTCCACTCTCTGTTCCAGTGTTCTATAACTGCCATCTGTCTCCACTCTCTGTTCCAGTGTTCTATAACTACCACCGTTATCCACTCTCTGTTCCAGTGTTCTATAACTACCACCTGTCTCCACTCTCTGTTCCTGTCTCCACTCTCTGTTCCAGTGTTCTATAACTACCACCTGTCTCCACTCTCTGTTCCAGTGTTCTATAACTACCACCTGTCTCCAATCTCTGTTCCAGTGTTCTATAACTACCACCTGTTTCCACTCTCTGTTCCTGTCTCCACTCTCTGTTCCAGTGATATATAACTACCACCTGGCTCCACTCTCTGTTCCAGTGTTCTATAACTACCACCTGTTTCCACTCTCTGTTCCTGTCTCCACTCTCTGTTCCAGTGATCTATAACTCCCACCTGGCTCCACTCTCTGTTCCAGTGTTCTATAACTACCACCTGTCTCCACACTCTTTTCCAGTGTTCTATAACTACCATCTGTCTCCACTCTCTGTTCCAGTGTTTCATAACTACCACCTGTCTCCACTCTCTGATCCAGTGTTCTATAACTACCACCTGTCTCCACTCTCTGTTCCAGTGTTCCATAACTACCACCTGTCTCCACTCTCTGTTCCAGTGTTCTATAACTACCACCTGTCTCCACTCTCTGTTCCTGTGTTCTATAACTACCACCTGTCTCCACTCTCTGTTCTAGTGTTCTATAACTACCACCTGTCTCCACTCTCTGTTCCAGTGTTCTATAACTACCACCTGTCTCCACTCTCTGTTCCTTTCTCCACTCTCTGTTCCAGTGTTCAATAACTACCACCTGTCTCCACTCTCTGTTCCTGTCTACACTCTCTGTTCCAGTGTTCTATAACTACCACCTGTCTCCACTCTCTGTTCCAGTGTTCTATAACTACCACCTTTCTCCACTCTCTGTTCCAGTGTTCCATAACTACCACCTGTCTCCACTCTCTGTTCCAGTGTTCTATAACTACCACATGTCTCCACTCTCTGTTCCTGGTTTCTATAACTACCACCTGTCTCCACTCTCTTCTAGTGTTCTATAACTACCATATGTCTCCACTCTCAGTTCCAGTGTTCTATAACTACCACCTGTCTCCACTCTCTGTTCCAGTGTTCTATAACTACCACCTGTCTCCACTCTCTGTTCCAGTGTTCTATAACTACCACCTGTCTCCAATCTCTGTTCCAGTGTTCTATAACTGCCATCTGTCTCCACTCTCTGTTCCAGTGTTCTATAACTACCACCTGTCTCCACTCTCTGTTCCAGTGTTCTATAACTACCACCTGTCTCCACTCTCTGTTCGTGTCTCCACTCTCTGTTCCAGTGTTCCATAACTACCACCTGTCTCCACTCTCTGTTCCAGTGTTCTATAACTACCACCTGTCTCCACTCTCTGTTCCTGTGTTCTATAACTACCACCTGTCTCCACTCTCTGTTCCAGTGTTCTATAACCCCCCTCCACCCCCCACTCCCTGTCTCCACTCTCTGTTCCAGTGTTCTATAACTACCACCTGTCTCCACTCTCTGTTCCAGTGTTCTATAACTACCACCTGTCTCCACTCTCTGTTCCAGTGTTCTATAACTACCACCTGTCTCCACTCTCTGCCTGTTCCACCCGTCCGTGTTCTATAACTACCACCTGTCTCCACTCTCTGTTCCAGTGTTCTATAACTCCACCCCCACCCTGCCTCTCCACTCTCTGTTCCAGTGTTCCATACTACCACCCTCCACCCCCCCCACCCCCTGTCTCCACCCTCCCTCTCTGTTCCAGTGTTCTATAACTACCACCTGTCTCCACTCTCTGTTCCTGTGTTCTATAACTACCACCTGTCTCCACTCTCTGTTCTAGTGTTCTATAACTACCACCTGTCTCCACTCTCTGTTCCAGTGTTCTATAACTACCACCTGTCTCCACTCTCTGTTCCAGTGTTCTATAACTACCACCTGTCTCCACTCTCTGTTCCTTTCTCCACTCTCTGTTCCAGTGTTCAATAACTACCACCTGTCTCCACTCTCTGTTCCTGTCTACACTCTCTGTTCCAGTGTTCTATAACTACCACCTGTCTCCACTCTCTGTTCCAGTGTTCTATAACTACCACCTGTCTCCACTCTCTGTTCCAGTGTTCCATAACTACCACCTGTCTCCACTCTCTGTTCCAGTGTTCTATAACTACCACCTGTCTCCACTCTCTGTTCCTGGTTTCTATAACTACCACCTGTCTCCACTCTCTTCTAGTGTTCTATAACTACCACCTGTCTCCACTCTCTGTTCCAGTGTTCTATAACTACCATATGTCTCCACTCTCAGTTCCAGTGTTCTATAACTACCACCTGGCTCCACTCTCTGTTCCAGTGTTCTATAACTACCACCTGTTTCCACTCTCTGTTCCTTTCTCCACTCTCTGTTCCAGTGTTCCATAACTACCACCTGTCTCCACTCTCTGTTCCTGTCTCCACTCTCTGTTCCAGTGATCTATAACTCCCAACTGGCTCCACTCTCTGTTCCAGTGTTCTATAACTACCACCTGTCTCCACTCTCTGTTCCAGTGTTCTATAACTACCATCTGTCTCCACTCTCTGTTCCAGTGTTTCATAACTACCACCTGTCTCCACTCTCTGATCCAGTGTTCTATAACTACCACCTGTCTCCACTCTCTGTTCCAGTGTTCTATAACTACCACCTGTCTCCACTCTCTGTTCCAGTGTTCTATAACTACCACCTGCCTCCACTCTCTGTTCCAGTGTTCTATAACTACCACCTGTCTCCACTCTCTGTTCCAGTGTTCTATAACTGCCATCTGTCTCCAATCTCTGTTCCAGTGTTCTATAACTACCACCTGTCTCCACTCTCTGTTCCTGTGTTCTATAACTACCAGCTGTCTCCACTCTCTGTTCTAGTGTTCTATAACTACCACCTGTCTCCACTCTCTGTTCCAGTGTTCTATAACTACCACCTGTCTCCACTCTCTGTTCCAGTGTTCTATAACTACCACCTGTCTCCACTCTCTGTTCCTTTCTCCACTCTCTGTTCCAGTGTTCAATAACTACCACCTGTCTCCACTCTCTGTTCCTGTCTACACTCTCTGTTCCAGTGTTCTATAACTACCACCTGTCTCCACTCTCTGTTCCAGTGTTCTATAACTACCACCTTTCTCCACTCTCTGTTCCAGTGTTCCATAACTACCACCTGTCTCCACTCTCTGTTCCAGTGTTCAATAACTACCACCTGTCTCCACTCTCTGTTCCTGTCTCCACTCTCTGTTCCAGTGTTCTATTACTACCACCTGTCTCCACTCTCTGTTCCAGTGTTCTATAACTACCACCTGTCTCCACTCTCTGTTCCAGTGTTCTATAACTACCGTCTGTCTGCACTCGCTGTTCCAGTGTTTCATAACTACCACCTGTCTCCACTCTCTGATCCAGTGTTCTATAACTACCACTTGTCTCCACTCTCTGTTCCAGTGTTCTATAACTACCACCTGTCTCCACTCTCTGTTCCAGTGTTCTATAACTACCACCTGTCTCCACTCTCTGTTCCAGTGTTCTATAACTACCACCTGTCTCCACTCTCTGTTCCAGTGTTCCATAACTACCACCTGTCTCCACTCTCTGTTCCAGTGTTCTATAACTACCACCTGTCTCCACTCTCTAATCCTGTGTTCTATAACTACCACCTGTCTCCACTCTCTGTTCCAGTGTTCTATAACTACCACCTGTCTCCACTCTCTGTTCCAGTGTTCTATAACTACCACTAGTCTCCACTCTCTGTTCCAGTGTTCTATAACTACCACCTGTCTCCACTCTCTGTTCCAGTGTTCTATAACTACCACCTGTCTCCACTCTCTGTTCCAGTGTTCTATAACTACCACCTGTCTCCACTCTCTGTTCCTGTTTCCACTCTCTGTTCCAGTGTTCTATAACTACCACTTCTCTCCACTCTCTGTTCCAGTGTTCTATAACTACCACCTGTCTCCACTCTCTGTTCCTTTCTCCACTCTCTGTTCCAGTGTTCCATAACTACCACCTGTCTCCACTCTCTGTTCCTGTCTCCACTCTCTGTTCCAGTGTTATATAACTACCACCTGTCTCC
Organism: Salmo salar; assembly: GCF_965601325.2. Taxonomy (NCBI): domain Eukaryota; kingdom Metazoa; phylum Chordata; class Actinopteri; order Salmoniformes; family Salmonidae; genus Salmo; species Salmo salar. Next base: position 50,074,677 of record NC_138304.1, read on the forward strand.
ACTCTCTGTTCCAGTGTTCTATAACTACCACCTGTCTCCACTCTCTGTTCCAGTGATCTATAACTCCCACCTGGCTCCACTCTCTGTTCCAGTGTTCTATAACTACCACCTGTCTCCACTCTCTGTTCCAGTGTTATATAACTACCACCTGTCTCCACTCTCTGTTCCAGTGTTCTATACCTACCACCTGTCTCCACTCTCTGTTCCAGTGTTCTATAACTACCATCTGTCTCCACTCTCTGTTCCAGTGTTCTATAACTACCACCTGTCTCCACTCTCTGTTCCAGTGTTCCATAACTACCACCTGTCTCCACTCTCTGTTCCAGTGTTCTATAACTACCACCTGTCTCCACTCTCTGTTCCTGTGTTCTATAACTACCACCTGTCTCCACTCTCTGTTCTAGTGTTCTATAACTACCACCTGTCTCCACTCTCTGTTCCAGTGTTCTATAACTACCACCTGTCTCCACTCTCTTTTCCAGTGTTCTATAACTACCACCTGTCTCCACTCTCTGTTCCAGTGTTCTATAACTACCACCTGTCTCCACTCTCTGTTCCAGTATTCTATAACTACCACCTGTCTCCACTCTCTGTTCCAGTGTTCTATAACTACCACCTGTCTCCACTCTCTGTTCCAGTGTTCTATAACTACCACCTGTCTCCACTCTCTGTTCCTTTCTCCACTCTCTGTTCCAGTGTTCCATAACTACCACCTGTCTCCACTCTCTGTTCCTGTCTCCACTCTCTTTTCCAGTGTTCTATAACTACCACCTGTCTCCACTCTCTGTTCCAGTGTTCTATAACTACCACCTGTCTCCACTCTCTGTTCCAGTGTTCCATAACTACCACCTGTCTCCACTCTCTGTTCCAGTGTTCTGTAACTACCACCTGTCTCCACTCTCTGTTCCTGTGTTCTATAACTACCACCTGTCTCCACTCTCTTCTAGTGTTCTATAACTACCACCTGTCTCCACTCTCTGTTCCTGTCTCCACTCTCTGTTCCAGTGTTCTATAACTACCACCTGTCTCCACTCTCTGTTCCAGTATTCTATAACTACCACCTGTCTCCACTCTCTGTTCCAGTGTTCTATAACTACCACCTGTCTCCACTCTCTGTTCCAGTGTTCTATAACTACCACCTGTCTCCACTCTCTGTTCCTTTCTCCACTCTCTGTTCCAGTGTTCCATAACTACCACCTGTCTCCACTCTCTGTTCCTGTCTCCACTCTCTGTTCCAGTGTTATATAACTACCACCTGTCTCCACTCTCTGTTCCAGTGTTCTATAACTACCACCTGTCTCCACTCTCTGTTCCAGTGATCTATAACTCCCACCTGGCTCCACTCTCTGTTCCAGTGTTCTATAACTACCACCTGTCTCCACTCTCTGTTCCAGTGTTCTATAACTGCCATCTGTCTCCACTCTCTGTTCCAGTGTTCTATAACTACCACCGTTCTCCACTCTCTGTTCCAGTGTTCTATAACTACCACCTGTCTCCACTCTCTGTTCCTGTCTCCACTCTCTGTTCCAGTGTTCTATAACTACCACCTGTCTCCACTCTCTGTTCCAGTGTTCTATAACTACCACCTGTCTCCAATCTCTGTTCCAGTGTTCTATAACTACCACCTGTTTCCACTCTCTGTTCCTGTCTCCACTCTCTGTTCCAGTGATCTATAACTACCACCTGTCTCCACTCTCTGTTCCAGTGTTCTATAACTACCACCTGTCTCCAATCTCTGTTCCAGTGTTCTATAACTACCACCTGTTTCCACTCTCTGTTCCTGTCTCCACTCTCTGTTCCAGTGATCTATAACTACCACCTGTCTCCACTCTCTGTTCCAGTGTTCTATAACTACCACCTGTCTCCACTCTCTGTTCCGGTGTTCTATAACTACCACCTGTCTCCACTCTCTGTTCTAGTGTTCTATAACTACCACCTGTCTCCACTCTCTGTTCCAGTGTTCTATAACTACCACCTGTCTCCACTCTCTGTTCCAGTGTTCTATAACTACCACCTGTCTCCACTCTCTGTTCCTTTCTCCACTCTCTGTTCCAGTGTTCAATAACTACCACCTGTCTCCACTCTCTGTTCCTGTCTACACTCTCTGTTCCAGTGTTCTATAACTACCACCTGTCTCCACTCTCTGTTCCAGTGTTCTATAACTACCACCTGTCTCCACTCTCTGTTCCAGTGTTCCATAACTACCACCTGTCTCCACTCTCTGTTCCAGTGTTCTATAACTACCACCTGTCTCCACTCTCTGTTCCTGGTTTCTATAACTACCACCTGTCTCCACTCTCTTCTAGTGTTCTATAACTACCACCTGTCTCCACTCTCTGTTCCAGTGTTCTATAACTACCATATGTCTCCACTCTCAGTTCCAGTGTTCTATAACTACCACCTGGCTCCACTCTCTGTTCCAGTGTTCTATAACTACCACCTGTTTCCACTCTCTGTTCCTTTCTCCACTCTCTGTTCCAGTGTTCCATAACTACCACCTGTCTCCACTCTCTGTTCCTGTCTCCACTCTCTGTTCCAGTGATCTATAACTCCCAACTGGCTCCACTCTCTGTTCCAGTGTTCTATAACTACCACCTGTCTCCACTCTCTGTTCCAGTGTTCTATAACTACCATCTGTCTCCACTCTCTGTTCCAGTGTTTCATAACTACCACCTGTCTCCACTCTCTGATCCAGTGTTCTATAACTACCACCTGTCTCCACTCTCTGTTCCAGTGTTCTATAACTACCACCTGTCTCCACTCTCTGTTCCAGTGTTCTATAACTACCACCTGTCTCCACTCTCTGTTCCAGTGTTCCATAACTACCACCTGTCTCCACTCTCTGTTCCAGTGTTCTATAACTGCCATCTGTCTCCAATCTCTGTTCCAGTGTTCTATAACTACCACCTGTCTCCACTCTCTGTTCCTGTGTTCTATAACTACCAGCTGTCTCCACTCTCTGTTCTAGTGTTCTATAACTACCACCTGTCTCCACTCTCTGTTCCAGTGTTCTATAACTACCACCTGTCTCCACTCTCTGTTCCAGTGTTCTATAACTACCACCTGTCTCCACTCTCTGTTCCTTTCTCCACTCTCTGTTCCAGTGTTCAATAACTACCACCTGTCTCCACTCTCTGTTCCTGTCTACACTCTCTGTTCCAGTGTTCTATAACTACCACCTGTCTCCACTCTCTGTTCCAGTGTTCTATAACTACCACCTTTCTCCACTCTCTGTTCCAGTGTTCCATAACTACCACCTGTCTCCACTCTCTGTTCCAGTGTTCAATAACTACCACCTGTCTCCACTCTCTGTTCCTGTCTCCACTCTCTGTTCCAGTGTTCTATTACTACCACCTGTCTCCACTCTCTGTTCCAGTGTTCTATAACTACCACCTGTCTCCACTCTCTGTTCCAGTGTTCTATAACTACCGTCTGTCTGCACTCGCTGTTCCAGTGTTTCATAACTACCACCTGTCTCCACTCTCTGATCCAGTGTTCTATAACTACCACTTGTCTCCACTCTCTGTTCCAGTGTTCTATAACTACCACCTGTCTCCACTCTCTGTTCCAGTGTTCTATAACTACCACCTGTCTCCACTCTCTGTTCCAGTGTTCTATAACTACCACCTGTCTCCACTCTCTGTTCCAGTGTTCCATAACTACCACCTGTCTCCACTCTCTGTTCCAGTGTTCTATAACTACCACCTGTCTCCACTCTCTAATCCTGTGTTCTATAACTACCACCTGTCTCCACTCTCTGTTCCAGTGTTCTATAACTACCACCTGTCTCCACTCTCTGTTCCAGTGTTCTATAACTACCACTAGTCTCCACTCTCTGTTCCAGTGTTCTATAACTACCACCTGTCTCCACTCTCTGTTCCAGTGTTCTATAACTACCACCTGTCTCCACTCTCTGTTCCAGTGTTCTATAACTACCACCTGTCTCCACTCTCTGTTCCTGTTTCCACTCTCTGTTCCAGTGTTCTATAACTACCACTTGTCTCCACTCTCTGTTCCAGTGTTCTATAACTACCACCTGTCTCCACTCTCTGTTCCTTTCTCCACTCTCTGTTCCAGTGTTCCATAACTACCACCTGTCTCCACTCTCTGTTCCTGTCTCCACTCTCTGTTCCAGTGTTATATAACTACCACCTGTCTCCACTCTCTGTTCCAGTGTTCTATAACTACCACCTGTCTCCACTCTCTGTTCCAGTGATCTATAACTCCCACCTGGCTCCACTCTCTGTTCCAGTGTTCTATAACTACCACCTGTCTCCACTCTCTGTTCCAGTGTTATATAACTACCACCTGTCTCCACTCTCTGTTCCAGTGTTCTATACCTACCACCTGTCTCCACTCTCTGTTCCAGTGTTCTATAACTACCATCTGTCTCCACTCTCTGTTCCAGGTTTCTATAACTACCACCTGTCTCCACTCTCTGTTCCAGTGTTCCATAACTACCACCTGTCTCCACTCTCTGTTCCAGTGTTCTATAACTACCACCTGTCTCCACTCTCTGTTCCTGTGTTCTATAACTACCACCTGTCTCCACTCTCTGTTCTAGTGTTCTATAACTACCACCTGTCTCCACTCTCTGTTCCAGTGTTCTATAACTACCACCTGTCTCCACTCTCTTTTCCAGTGTTCTATAACTACCACCTGTCTCCACTCTCTGTTCCAGTGTTCTATAACTACCACCTGTCTCCACTCTCTGTTCCAGTATTCTATAACTACCACCTGTCTCCACTCTCTGTTCCAGTGTTCTATAACTACCACCTGTCTCCACTCTCTGTTCCAGTGTTCTATAACTACCACCTGTCTCCACTCTCTGTTCCTTTCTCCACTCTCTGTTCCAGTGTTCCATAACTACCACCTGTCTCCACTCTCTGTTCCTGTCTCCACTCTCTTTTCCAGTGTTCTATAACTACCACCTGTCTCCACTCTCTGTTCCAGTGTTCTATAACTACCACCTGTCTCCACTCTCTGTTCCAGTGTTCCATAACTACCACCTGTCTCCACTCTCTGTTCCAGTGTTCTGTAACTACCACCTGTCTCCACTCTCTGTTCCTGTGTTCTATAACTACCACCTGTCTCCACTCTCTTCTAGTGTTCTATAACTACCACCTGTCTCCACTCTCTGTTCCTGTCTCCACTCTCTGTTCCAGTGTTCTATAACTACCACCTGTCTCCACTCTCTGTTCCAGTATTCTATAACTACCACCTGTCTCCACTCTCTGTTCCAGTGTTCTATAACTACCACCTGTCTCCACTCTCTGTTCCAGTGTTCTATAACTACCACCTGTCTCCACTCTCTGTTCCTTTCTCCACTCTCTGTTCCAGTGTTCCATAACTACCACCTGTCTCCACTCTCTGTTCCTGTCTCCACTCTCTGTTCCAGTGTTATATAACTACCACCTGTCTCCACTCTCTGTTCCAGTGTTCTATAACTACCACCTGTCTCCACTCTCTGTTCCAGTGATCTATAACTCCCACCTGGCTCCACTCTCTGTTCCAGTGTTCTATAACTACCACCTGTCTCCACTCTCTGTTCCAGTGTTCTATAACTGCCATCTGTCTCCACTCTCTGTTCCAGTGTTCTATAACTACCACCGTTCTCCACTCTCTGTTCCAGTGTTCTATAACTACCACCTGTCTCCACTCTCTGTTCCTGTCTCCACTCTCTGTTCCAGTGTTCTATAACTACCACCTGTCTCCACTCTCTGTTCCAGTGTTCTATAACTACCACCTGTCTCCAATCTCTGTTCCAGTGTTCTATAACTACCACCTGTTTCCACTCTCTGTTCCTGTCTCCACTCTCTGTTCCAGTGATCTATAACTACCACCTGGCTCCACTCTCTGTTCCAGTGTTCTATAACTACCACCTGTTTCCACTCTTTTCCTGTCTCCACTCTCTGTTCCAGTGATCTATAACTCCCACCTGGCTCCACTCTCTGTTCCAGTGTTCTATAACTACCACCTGTCTCCACTCTCTGTTCCAGTGTTCTATAACTACCATCTGTCTCCACTCTCTGTTCCAGTGTTTCATAACTACCACCTGTCTCCACTCTCTGATCCAGTGTTCTATAACTACCACCTGTCTCCACTCTCTGTTCCAGTGTTCCATAACTACCACCTGTCTCCACTCTCTGTTCCAGTGTTCTATAACTACCACCTGTCTCCACTCTCTGTTCCTGTGTTCTATAACTACCACCTGTCTCCACTCTCTGTTCTAGTGTTCTATAACTACCACCTGTCTCCACTCTCTGTTCCAGTGTTCTATAACTACCACCTGTCTCCACTCTCTGTTCCAGTGTTCTATAACTACCACCTGTCTCCACTCTCTGTTCCTTTCTCCACTCTCTGTTCCAGTGTTCAATAACTACCACCTGTCTCCACTCTCTGTTCCTGTCTACACTCTCTGTTCCAGTGTTCTATAACTACCACCTGTCTCCACTCTCTGTTCCAGTGTTCTATAACTACCACCTGTCTCCACTCTCTGTTCCAGTGTTCCATAACTACCACCTGTCTCCACTCTCTGTTCCAGTGTTCTATAACTACCACCTGTCTCCACTCTCTGTTCCTGGTTTCTATAACTACCACCTGTCTCCACTCTCTTATAGTGTTCTATAACTACCACCTGTCTCCACTCTCTGTTCCAGTGTTCTATAACTACCATATGTCTCCACTCTCAGTTCCAGTGTTCTATAACTACCACCTGTCTCCACTCTCTGTTCCAGTGTTCTATAACTACCACCTGTCTCCACTCTCTGTTCCAGTGTTCTATAACTACCACCTGTCTCCACTCTCTGTTCCTGTCTCCACTCTCTGTTCCAGTGTTCTATAACTACCACCTGTCTCCACTCTCTGTTCCTGTCTCCACTCTCTGTTCCAGTGTTCTATAACTACAACCTGTCTCCACTCTCTGTTCCAGTGTTCTATAACTACCACCTGTCTCCATTCTCTGTTCCAGTGTTCTATAACTACCACCTGTCTCCACTCTCTGTTCCAGTGTTCTATAACTACCACCTGTCTCCACTCTCTGTTCCACTGTTCTATAACTGCCATATGTTTCCACTCTCTGTTCCAGTGTTCTATAACTACCACCTGTTTCCACTCTCTGTTCCTGTCTCCACTCTCTGTTCCAGTGATCTATAACTACCACCTGGCTCCACTCTCTGTTCCAGTGTTCTATAACTACCACCTGTCTCCACTCTCTGTTCCTGTCTCCACTCTCTGTTCCAGTGTTCTATAACTACCACCTGTCTCCACTCTCTGTTCCAGTGTTCTATAACTACCACCTGTCTCCACTCTCTGTTCCTTTCTCCACTCTCTGTTCCAGTGTTCCATAACTACCACCTGTCTCCACTCTCTGTTCCTGTCTCCACTCTCTGTTCCAGTGTTATATAACTACCACCTGTCTCCACTCTCTGTTCCAGTGTTCTATACCTACCACCTGTCTCCACTCTCTGTTCCAGTGTTCTATAACTACCATCTGTCTCCACTCTCTGTTCCAGTGTTCTATAACTACCACCTGTCTCCACTCTCTGTTCCAGTGTTCCATAACTACCACCTGTCTCCACTCTCTGTTCCAGTGTTCTATAACTACCACCTGTCTCCACTCTCTGTTCCTGTGTTCTATAACTACCACCTGTCTCCACTCTCTGTTCTAGTGTTCTATAACTACCACCTGTCTCCACTCTCTGTTCCAGTGTTCTATAACTACCACCTGTCTCCACTCTCTTTTCCAGTGTTCTATAACTACCACCTGTCTCCACTCTCTGTTCCAGTGTTCTATAACTACCACCTGTCTCCACTCTCTGTTCCAGTATTCTATAACTACCACCTGTCTCCACTCTCTGTTCCAGTGTTCTATAACTACCACCTGTCTCCACTCTCTGTTCCAGTGTTCTATAACTACCACCTGTCTCCACTCTCTGTTCCTTTCTCCACTCTCTGTTCCAGTGTTCCATAACTACCACCTGTCTCCACTCTCTGTTCCTGTCTCCACTCTCTGTTCCAGTGTTCTATAACTACCACCTGTCTCCACTCTCTGTTCCAGTGTTCTATAACTACCACCTGTCTCCACTCTCTGTTCCAGTGTTCCATAACTACCACCTGTCTCCACTCTCTGTTCCAGTGTTCTATAACTACCACCTGTCTCCACTCTCTGTTCCTGTGTTCTATAACTACCACCTGTCTCCACTCTCTTCTAGTGTTCTATAACTACCACCTGTCTCCACTCTCTGTTCCTGTCTCCACTCTCTGTTCCAGTGTTCTATAACTACCACCTGTCTCCACTCTCTGTTCCAGTATTCTATAACTACCACCTGTCTCCACTCTCTGTTCCAGTGTTCTATAACTACCACCTGTCTCCACTCTCTGTTCCAGTGTTCTATAACTACCACCTGTCTCCACTCTCTGTTCCTTTCTCCACTCTCTGTTCCAGTGTTCCATAACTACCACCTGTCTCCACTCTCTGTTCCTGTCTCCACTCTCTGTTCCAGTGTTATATAACTACCACCTGTCTCCACTCTCTGTTCCAGTGTTCTATAACTACCACCTGTCTCCACTCTCTGATCCAGTGATCTATAACTCCCACCTGGCTCCACTCTCTGTTCCAGTGTTCTATAACTACCACCTGTCTCCACTCTCTGTTCCAGTGTTCTATAACTGCCATCTGTCTCCACTCTCTGTTCCAGTGTTCTATAACTACCACCTGTCTCCAATCTCTGTTCCAGTGTTCTATAACTACCACCTGTTTCCACTCTCTGTTCCTGTCTCCACTCTCTGTTCCAGTGATCTATAACTACCCCCTGGCTCCACTCTCTGTTCCAGTGTTCTATAACTACCACCTGTTTCCACTCTCTGTTCCTGTCTCCACTCTCTGTTCCAGTGATCTATAACTCCCACCTGGCTCCACTCTCTGTTCCAGTGTTCTATAACTACCACCTGTCTCCACTCTCTGTTCCAGTGTTCTATAACTACCATCTGTCTCCACTCTCTGTTCCAGTGTTTCATAACTACCACCTGTCTCCACTCTCTGATCCAGTGTTCTATAACTACCACCTGTCTCCACTCTCTGTTCCAGTGTTCCATAACTTCCACCTGTCTCCACTCTCTGTTCCAGTGTTCTATAACTACCACCTGTCTCCACTCTCTGTTCCTGTGTTCTATAACTACCACCTGTCTCCACTCTCTGTTCTAGTGTTCTATAACTACCACCTGTCTCCACTCTCTGTTCCAGTGTTCTATAACTACCACCTGTCTCCACACTCTGTTCCAGTGTTCTATAACTACCACCTGTCTCCACTCTCTGTTCCTGTCTCCACTCTCTGTTCCAGTGTTCTATAACTACCACCTGTCTCCACTCTCTGTTCCTGTCTCCACTCTCTGTTCCAGTGTTCTATAACTACCACCTGTCTCCACTCTCTGTTCCAGTGTTCTATAACTACCACCTGTCTCCATTCTCTGTTCCAGTGTTCTATAACTACCACCTGTCTCCACTCTCTGTTCCAGTGTTCTATAACTACCACCTGTCTCCACTCTCTGTTCCACTGTTCTATAACTGCCATATCTTTCCACTCTCTGTTCCAGTGTTCTATAACTGCCATCTGTCTCCACTCTCTGTTCCAGTGTTCTATAACTACCACCTGTCTCCACTCTCTGTTCCAGTGTTCTATAACTACCACCTGTCTCCACTCTCTGTTCCTGTCTCCACTCTCTGTTCCAGTGTTCTATAACTACCACCTGTCTCCACTCTCTGTTCCTGTCTCCACTCTCTGTTCCAGTGTTCTATAACTACCACCTGTCTCCACTCTCTGTTCCAGTGTTCTATAACTACCACCTGTCTCCATTCTCTGTTCCAGTGTTCTATAACTACCACCTGTCTCCACTCTCTGTTCCAGTGTTCTATAACTACCACCTGTCTCCACTCTCTGTTCCAGTGTTCCATAACTACCACCTGTCTCGACTCTCTGTTCCAGTGTTCTATAACTACCACCTGTCTCCACTCTCTGTTCCAGTGTTCCATAACTACCACCTGTCTCCACTCTCTGTTCCTGTCTCCACTCTCTGTTCCAGTGTTATATAACTACCACCTGTCTCCACTCTCTGTTCCAGTGTTCTATACCTACCACCTGTCTCCACTCTCTGTTCCAGTGTTCTATAACTACCATCTGTCTCCACTCTCTGTTCCAGTGTTCTATAACTACCACCTGTCTCCACTCTCTGTTCCAGTGTTCCATAACTACCACCTGTCTCCACTCTCTGTTCCAGTGTTCTATAACTACCACCTGTCTCCACTCTCTGTTCCTGTGTTCTATAACTACCACCTGTCTCCACTCTCTGTTCTAGTGTTCTATAACTACCACCTGTCTCCACTCTCTGTTCCAGTGTTCTATAACTACCACCTGTCTCCACTCTCTTTTCCAGTGTTCTATAACTACCACCTGTCTCCACTCTCTGTTCCAGTGTTCTATAACTACCACCTGTCTCCACTCTCTGTTCCAGTATTCTATAACTACCACCTGTCTCCACTCTCTGTTCCAGTGTTCTATAACTACCACCTGTCTCCACTCTCTGTTCCAGTGTTCTATAACTACCACCTGTCTCCACTCTCTGTTCCTTTCTCCACTCTCTGTTCCAGTGTTCCATAACTACCACCTGTCTCCACTCTCTGTTCCTGTCTCCACTCTCTGTTCCAGTGTTCTATAACTACCACCTGTCTCCACTCTCTGTTCCAGTGTTCTATAACTACCACCTGTCTCCACTCTCTGTTCCAGTGTTCCATAACTACCACCTGTCTCCACTCTCTGTTCCAGTGTTCTATAACTACCACCTGTCTCCACTCTCTGTTCCTGTGTTCTATAACTACCACCTGTCTCCACTCTCTTCTAGTGTTCTATAACTACCACCTGTCTCCACTCTCTGTTCCTGTCTCCACTCTCTGTTCCAGTGTTCTATAACTACCACCTGTCTCCACTCTCTGTTCCAGTATTCTATAACTACCACCTGTCTCCACTCTCTGTTCCAGTGTTCTATAACTACCACCTGTCTCCACTCTCTGTTCCAGTGTTCTATAACTACCACCTGTCTCCACTCTCTGTTCCTTTCTCCACTCTCTGTTCCAGTGTTCCATAACTACCACCTGTCTCCACTCTCTGTTCCTGTCTCCACTCTCTGTTCCAGTGTTATATAACTACCACCTGTCTCCACTCTCTGTTCCAGTGTTCTATAACTACCACCTGTCTCCACTCTCTGATCCAGTGATCTATAACTCCCACCTGGCTCCACTCTCTGTTCCAGTGTTCTATAACTACCACCTGTCTCCACTCTCTGTTCCAGTGTTCTATAACTGCCATCTGTCTCCACTCTCTGTTCCAGTGTTCTATAACTACCACCGTTCTCCACTCTCTGTTCCAGTGTTCTATAACTACCACCTGTCTCCACTCTCTGTTCCTGTCTCCACTCTCTGTTCCAGTGTTCTATAACTACCACCTGTCTCCACTCTCTGTTCCAGTGTTCTATAACTACCACCTGTCTCCAATCTCTGTTCCAGTGTTCTATAACTACCACCTGTTTCCACTCTCTGTTCCTGTCTCCACTCTCTGTTCCAGTGATCTATAACTACCACCTGGCTCCACTCTCTGTTCCAGTGTTCTATAACTACCACCTGTTTCCACTCTCTGTTCCTGTCTCCACTCTCTGTTCCAGTGATCTATAACTCCCACCTGGCTCCACTCTCTGTTCCAGTGTTCTATAACTACCACCTGTCTCCACTCTCTGTTCCAGTGTTCTATAACTACCATCTGTCTCCACTCTCTGTTCCAGTGTTTCATAACTACCACCTGTCTCCACTCTCTGATCCAGTGTTCTATAACTACCACCTGTCTCCACTCTCTGTTCCAGTGTTCCATAACTACCACCTGTCTCCACTCTCTGTTCCAGTGTTCTATAACTACCACCTGTCTCCACTCTCTGTTCCTGTGTTCTATAACTACCACCTGTCTCCACTCTCTGTTCTAGTGTTCTATAACTACCACCTGTCTCCACTCTCTGTTCCAGTGTTCTATAACTACCACCTGTCTCCACACTCTGTTCCAGTGTTCTATAACTACCACCTGTCTCCACTCTCTGTTCCTGTCTCCACTCTCTGTTCCAGTGTTCTATAACTACCACCTGTCTCCACTCTCTGTTCCTGTCTCCACTCTCTGTTCCAGTGTTCTATAACTACCACCTGTCTCCACTCTCTGTTCCAGTGTTCTATAACTACCACCTGTCTCCATTCTCTGTTCCAGTGTTCTATAACTACCACCTGTCTCCACTCTCTGTTCCAGTGTTCTATAACTACCACCTGTCTCCACTCTCTGTTCCACTGTTCTATAACTGCCATATCTTTCCACTCTCTGTTCCAGTGTTCTATAACTGCCATCTGTCTCCACTCTCTGTTCCAGTGTTCTATAACTACCACCTGTCTCCACTCTCTGTTCCAGTGTTCTATAACTACCACCTGTCTCCACTCTCTGTTCCTGTCTCCACTCTCTGTTCCAGAATTCTATAACTACCACCTGTCTCCACTCTCTGTTCCTGTCTCCACTCTCTGTTCCAGTGTTCTATAACTACCACCTGTCTCCACTCTCTGTTCCTGTGTTCTATAACTACCACCTGTCTCCACTCTCTTCTAGTGTTCTATAACTACCACCTGTCTCCACTCTCTGTTCCTGTCTACCCTCTCTGTTCCAGTGTTCTATAACTACCACCTGTCTCTACTCTCTGTTCCAGTATTCTATAACTACCACCTGTCTCCACTCTCTGTTCCAGTGTTCTATAACTACCACCTGTCTCCACTCTCTGTTCCAGTGTTCTATAACTACCACCTGTCTCCACTCTCTGTTCCTTTCTCCACTCTCTGTTCCAGTGTTCCATAACTACCACCTGTCTCCACTCTCTGTTCCTGTCTCCACTCTCTGTTCCAGTGTTATATAACTACCACCTGTCTCCACTCTCTGTTCCAGTGTTCTATAACTACCACCTGTCTCCACTCTCTGATCCAGTGATCTATAACTCCCACCTGGCTCCACTCTCTGTTCCAGTGTTCTATAACTACCACCTGTCTCCACTCTCTGTTCCAGTGTTCTATAACTGCCATCTGTCTCCACTCTCTGTTCCAGTGTTCTATAACTACCACCGTTCTCCACTCTCTGTTCCAGTGTTCTATAACTACCACCTGTCTCCACTCTCTGTTCCTGTCTCCACTCTCTGTTCCAGTGTTCTATAACTACCACCTGTCTCCACTCTCTGTTCCAGTGTTCTATAACTACCACCTGTCTCCAATCTCTGTTCCAGTGTTCTATAACTACCACCTGTTTCCACTCTCTGTTCCTGTCTCCACTCTCTGTTCCAGTGATCTATAACTACCACCTGGCTCCACTCTCTGTTCCAGTGTTCTATAACTACCACCTGTTTCCACTCTCTGTTCCTGTCTCCACTCTCTGTTCCAGTGATCTATAACTCCCACCTGGCTCCACTCTCTGTTCCAGTGTTCTATAACTACCACCTGTCTCCACTCTCTGTTCCAGTGTTCTATAACTACCATCTGTCTCCACTCTCTGTTCCAGTGTTTCATAACTACCACCTGTCTCCACTCTCTGATCCAGTGTTCTATAACTACCACCTGTCTCCACTCTCTGTTCCAGTGTTCCATAACTACCACCTGTCTCCACTCTCTGTTCCAGTGTTCTATAACTACCACCTGTCTCCACTCTCTGTTCCTGTGTTCTATAACTACCACCTGTCTCCACTCTCTGTTCTAGTGTTCTATAACTACCACCTGTCTCCACTCTCTGTTCCAGTGTTCTATAACTACCACCTGTCTCCACACTCTGTTCCAGTGTTCTATAACTACCACCTGTCTCCACTCTCTGTTCCTGTCTCCACTCTCTGTTCCAGTGTTCTATAACTACCACCTGTCTCCACTCTCTGTTCCTGTCTCCACTCTCTGTTCCAGTGTTCTATAACTACCACCTGTCTCCACTCTCTGTTCCAGTGTTCTATAACTACCACCTGTCTCCATTCTCTGTTCCAGTGTTCTATAACTACCACCTGTCTCCACTCTCTGTTCCAGTGTTCTATAACTACCACCTGTCTCCACTCTCTGTTCCACTGTTCTATAACTGCCATATCTTTCCACTCTCTGTTCCAGTGTTCTATAACTGCCATCTGTCTCCACTCTCTGTTCCAGTGTTCTATAACTACCACCTGTCTCCACTCTCTGTTCCAGTGTTCTATAACTACCACCTGTCTCCACTCTCTGTTCCTGTCTCCACTCTCTGTTCCAGTGTTCTATAACTACCACCTGTCTCCACTCTCTGTTCCTGTCTCCACTCTCTGTTCCAGTGTTCTATAACTACCACCTGTCTCCACTCTCTGTTCCAGTGTTCTATAACTACCACCTGTCTCCATTCTCTGTTCCAGTGTTCTATAACTACCACCTGTCTCCACTCTCTGTTCCAGTGTTCTATAACTACCACCTGTCTCCACTCTCTGTTCCACTGTTCTATAACTGCCATCTGTCTCCACTCTCTGTTCCAGTGTTCTATAACTACCACCGTTCTCCACTCTCTGTTCCAGTGTTCTATAACTACCACCTGTCTCCACTCTCTGTTCCTGTTTCCACTCTCTGTTCCAGTGTTCTATAACTACCACCAGTCTCCACTCTCTGTTCCAGTGTTCTATAACTACCACCTGTCTCCAATCTCTGTTCCAGTGTTCTATAACTACCACCTGTTTCCACTCTCTGTTCCTGTCTCCACTCTCTGTTCCAGTGATCTATAACTCCCACCTGGCTCCACTCTCTGTTCCAGTGTTCTATAACTACCACCTGTCTCCACTCTCTGTTCCTGTCTCCACTCTCTGTTCCAGTGTTCTATTACTACCAACTGTCTCCACTCTCTGTTCCAGTGTTCTATAACTACCACCTGTCTCCACTCTCTGTTCCAGTGTTCTATAACTACCATCTGTCTCCACTCGCTGTTCCAGTGTTTCATAACTACCACCTGTCTCCACTCTCTGATCCAGTGTTCTATAACTACCACTTGTCTCCACTCTCTGTTCCAGTGTTCTATAACTACCACCTGTCTCCACTCTCTGTTCCAGTGTTCTATAACTACCACCTGTCTCCACTCTCTGTTCCAGTGTTCTATAACTACCACCTGTCTCCACTCTCTGTTCCAGTGTTCCATAACTACCACCTGTCTCGACTCTCTGTTCCAGTGCTCTATAACTACCACCTGTCTCCACTCTCTGTTCCTGTGTTCTATAACTACCACCTGTCTGCACTCTCTGTTCCAGTGTTCTATAACTACCACCTGTCTCCACTCTCTGTTCCAGTGTTCTATAACTTCCACTAGTCTCCACTCTCTGTTCCAGTGTTCTATAACTACCACCTGTCTCCACTCTCTGTTCCAGTGTTCTATAACTACCACCTGTCTCCACTCTCTGTTCCAGTGTTCTATAACTACCACCTGTCTCCACTCTCTGTTCCTGTTTCCACTCTCTGTTCCAGTGTTCTATAACTACCACCTGTCTCCACTCTCTGTTCCAGTGTTCTATAACTACCACCTGTCTCCACTCTCTGATCCTGTCTCCACTCTCTGTTCCAGTGTTCTATAACTACCACCTGTCTCCAATCTCTGTTCCAGTGTTCTATAACTACCACCTGTTTCCACTCTCTGTTCCTGTCTCCACTCTCTGTTCCAGTGATCTATAACTACCACCTGGCTCCACTCTCTGTTCCAGTGTTCTATAACTACCACCTGTCTCCACTCTCTGTTCCTGTCTCCACTCTCTGTTCCAGTGTTCTATAACTACCACCTGTCTCCACTCTCTGTTCCAGTGTTCTATAACTACCACCTGTCTCCACTCTCTGTTCCTTTCTCCACTCTCTGTTCCAGTGTTCCATAACTACCACCTGTCTCCACTCTCTGTTCCTGTCTCCACTCTCTGTTCCAATGTTATATAACTACCACCTGTCTCCACTCTCTGTTCCAGTGTTCTATACCTACCACCTGTCTCCACTCTCTGTTCCAGTGTTCTATAAATACCATCTGTCTCCACTCTCTGTTCCAGTGTTCTATAACTACCACCTGTCTCCACTCTCTGTTCCAGTGTTCCATAACTACCACCTGTCTCCACTCTCTGTTCCAGTGTTCTATAACTACCACCTGTCTCCACTCTCTGTTCCTGTGTTCTATAACTACCACCTGTCTCCACTCTCTGTTCTAGTGTTCTGTAACTACCACCTGTCTCCACTCTCTGTTCCAGTGTTCTATAACTACCACCTGTCTCCACTCTCTTTTCCAGTGTTCTATAACTACCACCTGTCTCCACTCTCTGTTCCAGTGTTCTATAACTACCACCTGTCTCCACTCTCTGTTCCAGTATTCTATAACTACCACCTGTCTCCACTCTCTGTTCCAGTGTTCTATAACTACCACCTGTCTCCACTCTCTGTTCCAGTGTTCTATAACTACCACCTGACTCCACTCTCTGTTCCTTTCTCCACTCTCTGTTCCAGTGTTCCATAACTACCACCTGTCTCCACTCTCTGTTCCTGTCTCCACTCTCTGTTCCAGTGTTCTATAACTACCACCTGGCTCCACTCTCTGTTCCAGTGTTCTATAACTACCACCTGTCTCCACTCTCTGTTCCTGTCTCCACTCTCTGTTCCAGTGTTCTATAACTACCACCTGTCTCCACTCTCTGTTCCAGTGTTCTATAACTACCACCTGTCTCCACTCTCTGTTCCTTTCTCCACTCTCTGTTCCAGTGTTCCATAACTACCACCTGTCTCCACTCTCTGTTCCTGTCTCCACTCTCTGTTCCAGTGTTATATAACTACCACCTGTCTCCACTCTCTGTTCCACTGTTCTATAACTGCCATCTGTCTCCACTCTCTGTTCCAGTGTTCTATAACTACCACCGTTCTCCACTCTCTGTTCCAGTGTTCTATAACTACCACCTGTCTCCACTCTCTGTTCCTGTTTCCACTCTCTGTTCCAGTGTTCTATAACTACCACCAGTCTCCACTCTCTGTTCCAGTGTTCTATAACTACCACCTGTCTCCAATCTCTGTTCCAGTGTTCTATAACTACCACCTGTTTCCACTCTCTGTTCCTGTCTCCACTCTCTGTTCCAGTGATCTATAACTCCCACCTGGCTCCACTCTCTGTTCCAGTGTTCTATAACTACCACCTGTCTCCACTCTCTGTTCCTGTCTCCACTCTCTGTTCCAGTGTTCTATTACTACCAACTGTCTCCACTCTCTGTTCCAGTGTTCTATAACTACCACCTGTCTCCACTCTCTGTTCCAGTGTTCTATAACTACCATCTGTCTCCACTCGCTGTTCCAGTGTTTCATAACTACCACCTGTCTCCACTCTCTGATCCAGTGTTCTATAACTACCACTTGTCTCCACTCTCTGTTCCAGTGTTCTATAACTACCACCTGTCTCCACTCTCTGTTCCAGTGTTCTATAACTACCACCTGTCTCCACTCTCTGTTCCAGTGTTCTATAACTACCACCTGTCTCCACTCTCTGTTCCAGTGTTCCATAACTACCACCTGTCTCGACTCTCTGTTCCAGTGCTCTATAACTACCACCTGTCTCCACTCTCTGTTCCTGTGTTCTATAACTACCACCTGTCTGCACTCTCTGTTCCAGTGTTCTATAACTACCACCTGTCTCCACTCTCTGTTCCAGTGTTCTATAACTTCCACTAGTCTCCACTCTCTGTTCCAGTGTTCTATAACTACCACCTGTCTCCACTCTCTGTTCCAGTGTTCTATAACTACCACCTGTCTCCACTCTCTGTTCCAGTGTTCTATAACTACCACCTGTCTCCACTCTCTGTTCCTGTTTCCACTCTCTGTTCCAGTGTTCTATAACTACCACCTGTCTCCACTCTCTGTTCCAGTGTTCTATAACTACCACCTGTCTCCACTCTCTGATCCTGTCTCCACTCTCTGTTCCAGTGTTCTATAACTACCACCTGTCTCCAATCTCTGTTCCAGTGTTCTATAACTACCACCTGTTTCCACTCTCTGTTCCTGTCTCCACTCTCTGTTCCAGTGATCTATAACTACCACCTGGCTCCACTCTCTGTTCCAGTGTTCTATAACTACCACCTGTCTCCACTCTCTGTTCCTGTCTCCACTCTCTGTTCCAGTGTTCTATAACTACCACCTGTCTCCACTCTCTGTTCCAGTGTTCTATAACTACCACCTGTCTCCACTCTCTGTTCCTTTCTCCACTCTCTGTTCCAGTGTTCCATAACTACCACCTGTCTCCACTCTCTGTTCCTGTCTCCACTCTCTGTTCCAGTGTTATATAACTACCACCTGTCTCCACTCTCTGTTCCAGTGTTCTATACCTACCACCTGTCTCCACTCTCTGTTCCAGTGTTCTATAACTACCATCTGTCTCCACTCTCTGTTCCAGTGTTCTATAACTACCACCGTTCTCCACTCTCTGTTCCAGTGTTCTATAACTACCACCTGTCTCCACTCTCTGTTCCTGTCTCCACTCTCTGTTCCAGTGTTCTATAACTACCACCTGTCTCCACTCTCTGTTCCAGTGTTCTATAACTACCACCTGTCTCCAATCTCTGTTCCAGTGTTCTATAACTACCACCTGTTTCCACTCTCTGTTCCTGTCTCCACTCTCTGTTCCAGTGATCTATAACTACCACCTGGCTCCACTCTCTGTTCCAGTGTTCTATAACTACCACCTGTCTCCACTCTCTGTTCCTGTCTCCACTCTCTGTTCCAGTGTTCTATAACTACCACCTGTCTCCACTCTCTGTTCCAGTGTTCTATAACTACCACCTGTCTCCACTCTCTGTTCCTTTCTCCACTCTCTGTTCCAGTGTTCCATAACTACCACCTGTCTCCACTCTCAGTTCCTGTCTCCACTCTCTGTTCCAATGTTATATAACTACCACCTGTCTCCACTCTCTGTTCCAGTGTTCTATACCTACCACCTGTCTCCACTCTCTGTTCCAGTGTTCTATAAATACCATCTGTCTCCACTCTCTGTTCCAGTGTTCTATAACTACCACCTGTCTCCACTCTCTGTTCCAGTGTTCCATAACTACCACCTGTCTCCACTCTCTGTTCCAGTGTTCTATAACTACCACCTGTCTCCACTCTCTGTTCCTGTGTTCTATAACTACCACCTGTCTCCACTCTCTGTTCTAGTGTTCTGTAACTACCACCTGTCTCCACTCTCTGTTCCAGTGTTCTATAACTACCACCTGTCTCCACTCTCTTTTCCAGTGTTCTATAACTACCACCTGTCTCCACTCTCTGTTCCAGTGTTCTATAACTACCACCTGTCTCCACTCTCTGTTCCAGTATTCTATAACTACCACCTGTCTCCACTCTCTGTTCCAGTGTTCTATAACTACCACCTGTCTCCACTCTCTGTTCCAGTGTTCTATAACTACCACCTGACTCCACTCTCTGTTCCTTTCTCCACTCTCTGTTCCAGTGTTCCATAACTACCACCTGTCTCCACTCTCTGTTCCTGTCTCCACTCTCTGTTCCAGTGTTCTATAACTACCACCTGTCTCCACTCTCTGTTCCAGTGTTCTATAACTACCACCTGTCTCCACTCTCTGTTCCAGTGTTCCATAACTACCACCTGTCTCCACTCTCTGTTCCAGTGTTCTATAACTACCACCTGTCTCCACTCTCTGTTCCTGTGTTCTATAACTACCACCTGTCTCCACTCTCTTCTAGTGTTCTATAACTACCACCTGTCTCCACTCTCTGTTCCTGTCTCCACTCTCTGTTCCAGTGTTCTATAACTACCACCTGTCTCCACTCTCTGTTCCAGTATTCTATAACTACCACCTGTCTCCACTCTCTGTTCCAGTGTTCTATAACTACCACCTGTCTCCACTCTCTGTTCCAGTGTTCTATAACTACCACCTGTCTCCACTCTCTGTTCCTTTCTCCACTCTCTGTTCCAGTGTTCCATAACTACCACCTGTCTCCACTCTCTGTTCCTGTCTCCACTCTCTGTTCCAGTGTTCTATAACTACCACCTGTCTCCACTCTCTGTTCCAGTGTTCCATAACTACCACCTGTCTCCACTCTCTGTTACAGTGTTCTATAACTACCACCTGTCTCCACTCTCAGTTCCTGTCTCCACTCTCTGTTCCAATGTTATATAAGTACCACCTGTCTCCACTCTCTGTTCCAGTGTTCTATACCTACCACCTGTCTCCACTCTCTGTTCCAGTGTTCTATAAATACCATCTGTCTCCACTCTCTGTTCCAGTGTTCTATAACTACCACCTGTCTCCACTCTCTGTTCCAGTGTTCCATAACTACCACCTGTCTCCACTCTCTGTTCCAGTGTTCTATAACTACCACCTGTCTCCACTCTCTGTTCCTGTGTTCTATAACTACCACCTGTCTCCACTCTCTGTTCTAGTGTTCTGTAACTACCACCTGTCTCCACTCTCTGTTCCAGTGTTCTATAACTACCACCTGTCTCCACTCTCTTTTCCAGTGTTCTATAACTACCACCTGTCTCCACTCTCTGTTCCAGTGTTCTATAACTACCACCTGTCTCCACTCTCTGTTCCAGTATTCTATAACTACCACCTGTCTCCACTCTCTGTTCCAGTGTTCTATAACTACCACCTGTCTCCACTCTCTGTTCCAGTGTTCTATAACTACCACCTGACTCCACTCTCTGTTCCTTTCTCCACTCTCTGTTCCAGTGTTCCATAACTACCACCTGTCTCCACTCTCTGTTCCTGTCTCCACTCTCTGTTCCAGTGTTCTATAACTACCACCTGTCTCCACTCTCTGTTCCAGTGTTCTATAACTACCACCTGTCTCCACTCTCTGTTCCAGTGTTCCATAACTACCACCTGTCTCCACTCTCTGTTCCAGTGTTCTATAACTACCACCTGTCTCCACTCTCTGTTCCTGTGTTCTATAACTACCACCTGTCTCCACTCTCTTCTAGTGTTCTATAACTACCACCTGTCTCCACTCTCTGTTCCTGTCTCCACTCTCTGTTCCAGTGTTCTATAACTACCACCTGTCTCCACTCTCTGTTCCAGTATTCTATAACTACCACCTGTCTCCACTCTCTGTTCCAGTGTTCTATAACTACCACCTGTCTCCACTCTCTGTTCCAGTGTTCTATAACTACCACCTGTCTCCACTCTCTGTTCCTTTCTCCACTCTCTGTTCCAGTGTTCCATAACTACCACCTGTCTCCACTCTCTGTTCCTGTCTCCACTCTCTGTTCCAGTGTTCTATAACTACCACCTGTCTCCACTCTCTGTTCCAGTGTTCCATAACTACCACCTGTCTCCACTCTCTGTTACAGTGTTCTATAACTACCACCTGTCTCCACTCTCAGTTCCTGTCTCCACTCTCTGTTCCAATGTTATATAACTACCACCTGTCTCCACTCTCTGTTCCAGTGTTCTATACCTACCACCTGTCCCCCCTCTCTGTTCCAGTGTTCTATAAATACCATCTGTCTCCACTCTCTGTTCCAGTGTTCTATAACTACCACCTGTCTCCACTCTCTGTTCCAGTGTTCCATAACTACCACCTGTCTCCACTCTCTGTTCCAGTGTTCTATAACTACCACCTGTCTCCACTCTCTGTTCCTGTGTTCTATAACTACCACCTGTCTCCACTCTCTGTTCTAGTGTTCTGTAACTACCACCTGTCTCCACTCTCTGTTCCAGTGTTCTATAACTACCACCTGTCTCCACTCTCTTTTCCAGTGTTCTATAACTACCACCTGTCTCCACTCTCTGTTCCAGTGTTCTATAACTACCACCTGTCTCCACTCTCTGTTCCAGTATTCTATAACTACCACCTGTCTCCACTCTCTGTTCCAGTGTTCTATAACTACCACCTGTCTCCACTCTCTGTTCCAGTGTTCTATAACTACCACCTGACTCCACTCTCTGTTCCTTTCTCCACTCTCTGTTCCAGTGTTCCATAACTACCACCTGTCTCCACTCTCTGTTCCTGTCTCCACTCTCTGTTCCAGTGTTCTATAACTACCACCTGTCTCCACTCTCTGTTCCAGTGTTCTATAACTACCACCTGTCTCCACTCTCTGTTCCTGTGTTCTATAACTACCACCTGTCTCCACTCTCTTCTAGTGTTCTATAACTACCACCTGTCTCCACTCTCTGTTCCTGTCTCCACTGTCTGTTCCAGTGTTCTATAACTACCACCTGTCTCCACTCTCTGTTCCAGTATTCTATAACTACCACCTGTCTCCACTCTCTGTTCCAGTGTTCTATAACTACCACCTGTCTCCACTCTCTGTTCCAGTGTTCTATAACTACCACCTGTCTCCACTCTCTGTTCCTTTCTCCACTCTCTGTTCCAGTGTTCCATAACTACCACCTGTCTCCACTCTCTGTTCCTGTCTCCACTCTCTGTTCCAGTGTTCTATAACTACCACCTGTCTCCACTCTCTGTTCCAGTGTTCCATAACTACCACCTGTCTCCACTCTCTGTTACAGTGTTCTATAACTACCACCTGTCTCCACTCTCTGTTCCTGTGTTCTATAACTACCACCTGTCTCCACTCTCTTCTAGTGTTCTATAACTACCACCTGTCTCCACTCTCTGTTCCTGTCTCCACTCTCTGTTCCAGTGTTCTATAACTACCACCTGTCTCCACTCTCTGTTCCAGTATTCTATAACTACCACCTGTCTCCACTCTCTGTTCCAGTGTTCTATAACTACCACCTGTCTCCACTCTCTGTTCCAGTGTTCTATAACTACCACCTGTCTCCACTCTCTGTTCCTTTCTCCACTCTCTGTTCCAGTGTTCCATAACTACCACCTGTCTCCACTCTCTGTTCCTGTCTCCACTCTCTGTTCCAGTGTTCTATAACTACCACCTGTCTCCGCTCTCTGTTCCAGTGTTCTATAACTACCACCTGTCTCCACTCTCTGTTCCAGTGTTCTCACTGCGAGCTCACAGAACAGGGCTCCGGGCAGCCGAGCGGAAATGGAGGAAAACTCACCTCCCTGCGGACCTGGCATCCTTTCACTCCCTCCTCTCTACATTTTCCTCTTCTGTCTCTGCTGCTAAAGCCACTTTCTACCACTCTAAACTCCAAGCATCTGCCTCTAACCCTAGGAAGCTCTTTGCTACCTTCTCCTCCCTCCTGAATCCTCCTCCCCCTCCCCCCCCCCTCCTCCCTCTCTGCGGATGACTTCGTCAACCATTTTGAAAAGAAGGTTGACGACATCCGATCCTCTTTTGCTAAGTCAAACGACACTGCTGGTCCTTCTCACACTGCCCTACCCTGTGCTTTGACCTCTTTCTCCCCTCTCTCTCCAGATGAAATCTCGCGTCTTGTGACGGCCGGCCGCCCAACAACCTGCCCACTTGACCCTATCCCCTCCTCTCTTCTCCAGACCATTTCCGGAGACCTTCTCCCCTACCTCACCTCGCTCATCAACTCATCCTTGACCGCTGGCTACGTCCCTTCCGTCTTCAAGAGAGCAAGAGTTGCACCCCTTCTGAAAAAACCTACACTCGATCCCTCCGATGTCAACAACTACAGACCAGTATCCCTTCTTTCCTTTCTCTCCAAAACTCTTGAACGCGCCGTCCTTGGCCAGCTCTCTTGCTATCTCTCTCAGAATGACCTTCTTGATCCTAATCAGTCAGGTTTCAAGACTGGGCATTCAACTGAGACTGCTCTTCTCTGTGTCACGGAGGCTCTCCGCACTGCTAAAGCTAACTCTCTCTCCTCTGCTCTCATCCTTCTAGACCTATCTGCTGCCTTTGATACCGTGAACCATCAGATCCTCCTCTCCACCCTCTCCGAGCTGGGCATCTCCGGCGCCGCCCACGCTTGGATAGCGTCCTACCTGACAGGTCGCTCCTACCAGGTGGCGTGGCGAGAATCTGTCTCCGCACCACGTGCTCTCACCACTGGTGTCCCCCAGGGCTCTGTTCTTGGCCCACTCCTATTCTCGCTATACACCAAGTCACTTGGCTCTGTCATATCCTCACATGGTCTCTCATATCATTGCTATGCAGATGACACACAATTAATCTTCTCCTTTCCCCCTTCTGACAACCAGGTGGCGAATCGCATCTCTGCATGTCTGGCAGACATATCAGTGTGGATGACGGATCACCACCTCAAGCTGAACCTCGGCAAGACGGAGCTGCTCTTCCTCCCGGGGAAGGACTGCCCGTTCCATGATCTCGCCATCACGGTTGACAACTCCCTTGTGTCCTCCTCCCAGAGTGCTAAGAGCCTTGGCGTGACCCTGGACAACACCCTGTCGTTCTCCACCAACATCAAGGCGGTGACCCGATCCTGTAGGTTCATGCTCTACAACATTCGCAGAGTACGACCCTGCCTCACACAGGAAGCGGCGCAGGTCCTAATCCAGGCACTTGTCATCTCCCGTCTGGATTATTGCAACTCGCTGGTGGCTGGGCTCCCTGCCTGTGCCATTAAACCCCTACAACTCATCCAGAACGCCGCAGCCCGTCTGGTGTTCAACCTTCCCAAGTTATCTCACGTCACCCCGCTCCTCCGCTCTCTCCACTGGCTTCCAGTCGAAGCTCGCATCCGCTACAAGACCATGGTGCTTGCCTACGGAGCTGTGAGGGGAACGGCACCTCCGTACCTTCATGCTCTGATCAGGCCCTACACCCAAACAAGGGCACTCCGTTCATCCACCTCTGGCCTGCTCGCCTCCCTACCTCTGAGGAAGCACAGTTCCCGCTCAGCCCAGTCAAAACTGTTCGCTGCTCTGGCACCCCAATGGTGGAACAAGCTCCCTCACGACGCCAGGACAGCAGAGTCAATCACCACCTTCCGGAGACACCTGAAACCCCACCTCTTTAAGGAATACCTGGGATAGGATAAAGTAATCCTTCTAACCCCCCCCCCCTTAAAAGATTTAGATGCACTATTGTAATGTGGTTGTTCCACTGGATATTATAAGGTGAATGCACCAATTTGTAAGTCGCTCTGGATAAGAGCGTCTGCTAAATGACTTAAATGTAAATGTAAATGTTCCATAACTACCACCTGTCTCCACTCTCTGTTCCAGTGTTCTATAACTACCACCTGTCTCCACTCTCTGTTCCTGTGTTCTATAACTACCACCTGTCTCCACTCTCTTCTAGTGTTCTATAACTACCACCTGTCTCCACTCTCTGTTCCAGTGTTCTATAACTACCATATGTCTCCACTCTCAGTTCCAGTGTTCTATAACTACCACCTGTCTCGACTCTCTGTTCCAGTGTTCTATAACTACCACCTGTCTCCACTCTCTGTTCCAGTGTTCTACAACTACCACCTGTCTCCACTCTCTGTTCCAGTGTTCTATAACTGCCATCTGTCTCCACTCTCTTCTAGTGTTCTATAACTACCACCTGTCTCCACTCTCTGTTCTAGTGTTCTATAACTACCATATGTCTCCACTCTCAGTTCCAGTGTTCTATAACTACCACCTGTCTCCACTCTCTGTTCCAGTGTTCTATAACTGCCATCTGTCTCCACTCTCTGTTCCAGTGTTCTATAACTACCACCTGTCTCCACTCTCTGTTCCAGTGTTCTATAACTACCACCTGTCTCCACTCTCTGTTCCTGTCTACACTCTCTGTTCCAGTGTTCTATAACTACCACCTGTCTCCACTCTCTGTTCCAGTGTTCTATAACTACCACCTGTCTCCACTCTCTGTTCCAGTGTTCTATAACTACCACCTGTCTCCATTCTCTGTTCCAGTGTTCTATAACTACCACCTGTCTCCACTCTCTGTTCCAGTGTTCTATAACTACCATATGTCTCCACTCTCAGTTCCAGTGTTCTATAACTACCACCTGTCTCCACTCTCTGTTCCAGTGTTCTATAACTACCACCTGTCTCCACTCTCTGTTCCAGTGTTCTATAACTACCACCTGTCTCCACTCTCTGTTCCAGTGTTCTATAACTGCCATCTGTCTCCACTCTCTGTTCCAGTGTTCTATAACTACCACCTGTCTCCACTCTCTGTTCCAGTGTTCTATAACTACCACCTGTCTCCATTCTCTGTTCCAGTGTTCTATAACTACCACCTGTCTCCACTCTCTGTTCCAGTGTTCTATAACTACCACCTGTCTCCACTCTCTGTTCCAGTGTTCTATAACTGCCATCTGTCTCCACTCTCTGTTCCAGTGTTCTATAACTACCACCGTTCTCCACTCTCTGTTCCAGTGTTCTATAACTACCACCTGTCTCCACTCTCTGTTCCTGTCTCCACTCTCTGTTCCAGTGTTCTATAACTACCACCTGTCTCCACTCTCTGTTCCAGTGTTCTATAACTACCACCTGTCTCCAATCTCTGTTCCAGTGTTCTATAACTACCACCTGTTTCCACTCTCTGTTCCTGTCTCCACTCTCTGTTCCAGTGATCTATAACTACCACCTGGCTCCACTCTCTGTTCCAGTGTTCTATAACTACCACCTGTCTCCACTCTCTGTTCCTGTCTCCACTCTCTGTTCCAGTGTTCTATAACTACCACCTGTCTCCACTCTCTGTTCCAGTGTTCTATAACTACCACCTGTCTCCACTCTCTGTTCCAGTGTTCTATAACTACCATCTGTCTCCACTCTCTGTTCCAGTGTTTCATAACTACCACCTGTCTCCACTCTCTGATCCAGTGTTCTATAACTACCACCTGTCTCCACTCTCTGTTCCAGTGTTCTATAACTACCACCTGTCTCCACTCTCTGTTCCAGTGTTCTATAACTACCACCTGTCTCCACTCTCTGTTCCAGTGTTCTATAACTACCACCTGTCTCCACTCTCTGTTCCAGTGTTCCATAACTACCACCTGTCTCCACTCTCTGTTCCAGTGTTCTATAACTACCACCTGTCTCCACTCTCTGTTCCTGTGTTCTATAACTACGACCTGTCTCCACTCTCTGTTCTAGTGTTCTATAACTACCACCTGTCTCCACTCTCTGTTCCAGTGTTCTATAACTACCACCTGTCTCCACTCTCTGTTCCAGTGTTCTATAACTACCACCTGTCTCCACTCTCTGTTCCTTTCTCCACTCTCTGTTCCAGTGTTCCATAACTACCACCTGTCTTCACTCTCTGTTCCTGTCTCCACTCTCTGTTCCAGTGTTCTCTAACTACCACCTGTCTCCACTCTCTGTTCCAGTGTTCTATAACTACCACCTGTCTCCACTCTGTTCCTTTCTCCACTCTCTGTTCCAGTGTTCCATAACTACCACCTGTCTCCACTCTCTGTTCCTGTCTCCACTCTCTGTTCCAGTGTTCTATAACTACCACCTGTCTCCACTCTCTGTTCCAGTGTTCTATAACTACCACCTGTCTCCACTCTCTGTTCCAGTGTTCCATAACTACCACCTGTCTCCACTCTCTGTTCCAGTGTTCTATAACTACCACCTGTCTCCACTCTCTGTTCCTGGTTTCTATAACTACCACCTGTCTCCACTCTCTTCTAGTGTTCTATAACTACCACCTGTCTCCACTCTCTGTTCCAGTGTTCTATAACTACCATATGTCTCCACTCTCAGTTCCAGTGTTCTATAACTACCACCTGTCTCCACTCTCTGTTCCAGTGTTCTATAACTACCACCTGTCTCCACTCTCTGTTCCAGTGTTCTATAACTACCACCTGTCTCCGCTCTCTGTTCCAGTGTTCTATAACTACCACCTGTCTCCACTCTCTGTTCCAGTGTTCTATAACTACCACCTGTCTCCATTCTCTGTTCCAGTGTTCTATAACTACCACCTGTCTCCACTCTCTGTTCCAGTGTTCTATAACTGCCATCTGTCTCCACTCTCTTCTAGTGTTCTATAACTACCACCTGTCTCCACTCTCTGTTCTAGTGTTCTATAACTACCATATGTCTCCACTCTCAGTTCCAGTGTTCTATAACTACCACCTGTCTCCACTCTCTGTTCCAGTGTTCTATAACTGCCATCTGTCTCCACTCTCTGTTCCAGTGTTCTATAACTACCACCTGTCTCCACTCTCTGTTCCAGTGTTCTATAACTACCACCTGTCTCCACTCTCTGTTCCTGTCTACACTCTCTGTTCCAGTGTTCTATAACTACCACCTGTCTCCACTCTCTGTTCCAGTGTTCTATAACTACCACCTGTCTCCACTCTCTGTTCCAGTGTTCTATAACTACCACCTGTCTCCATTCTCTGTTCCAGTGTTCTATAACTACCACCTGTCTCCACTCTCTGTTCCAGTGTTCTATAACTACCATATGTCTCCACTCTCAGTTCCAGTGTTCTATAACTACCACCTGTCTCCACTCTCTGTTCCAGTGTTCTATAACTACCACCTGTCTCCACTCTCTGTTCCAGTGTTCTATAACTACCACCTGTCTCCACTCTCTGTTCCAGTGTTCTATAACTGCCATCTGTCTCCACTCTCTTCTAGTGTTCTATAACTACCACCTGTCTCCACTCTCTGTTCCAGTGTTCTATAACTACCATATGTCTCCACTCTCAGTTCCAGTGTTCTATAACTACCACCTGTCTCCACTCTCTGTTCCAGTGTTCTATAACTACCACCTGTCTCCACTCTCTGTTCCAGTGTTCTATAACTACCACCTGTCTCCACTCTCTGTTCCAGTGTTCTATAACTGCCATCTGTCTCCACTCTCTGTTCCAGTGTTCTATAACTACCACCTGTCTCCACTCTCTGTTCCAGTGTTCTATAACTACCACCTGTCTCCATTCTCTGTTCCAGTGTTCTATAACTACCACCTGTCTCCACTCTCTGTTCCAGTGTTCTATAACTACCACCTGTCTCCACTCTCTGTTCCAGTGTTCTATAACTGCCATCTGTCTCCACTCTCTGTTCCAGTGTTCTATAACTACCACCGTTCTCCACTCTCTGTTCCAGTGTTCTATAACTACCACCTGTCTCCACTCTCTGTTCCTGTCTCCACTCTCTGTTCCAGTGTTCTATAACTACCACCTGTCTCCACTCTCTGTTCCAGTGTTCTATAACTACCACCTGTCTCCAATCTCTGTTCCAGTGTTCTATAACTACCACCTGTTTCCACTCTCTGTTCCTGTCTCCACTCTCTGTTCCAGTGATCTATAACTACCACCTGGCTCCACTCTCTGTTCCAGTGTTCTATAACTACCACCTGTCTCCACTCTCTGTTCCTGTCTCCACTCTCTGTTCCAGTGTTCTATAACTACCACCTGTCTCCACTCTCTGTTCCAGTGTTCTATAACTACCACCTGTCTCCACTCTCTGTTCCAGTGTTCTATAACTACCATCTGTCTCCACTCTCTGTTCCAGTGTTTCATAACTACCACCTGTCTCCACTCTCTGATCCAGTGTTCTATAACTACCACCTGTCTCCACTCTCTGTTCCAGTGTTCTATAACTACCACCTGTCTCCACTCTCTGTTCCAGTGTTCTATAACTACCACCTGTCTCCACTCTCTGTTCCAGTGTTCTATAACTACCACCTGTCTCCACTCTCTGTTCCAGTGTTCCATAACTACCACCTGTCTCCACTCTCTGTTCCAGTGTTCTATAACTACCACCTGTCTCCACTCTCTGTTCCTGTGTTCTATAACTACGACCTGTCTCCACTTTCTGTTCTAGTGTTCTATAACTACCACCTGTCTCCACTCTCTGTTCCAGTGTTCTATAACTACCACCTGTCTCCACTCTCTGTTCCAGT
The DNA here is from genome assembly GCF_965601325.2 of Salmo salar. NCBI lineage: Eukaryota > Metazoa > Chordata > Actinopteri > Salmoniformes > Salmonidae > Salmo > Salmo salar. Next base: position 50,104,445 of record NC_138304.1, read on the forward strand.
GTTCTATAACTACCACCTGTCTCCACTCTCTGTTCCTTTCTCCACTCTCTGTTCCAGTGTTCCATAACTACCACCTGTCTCCACTCTCTGTTCCTGTCTCCACTCTCTGTTCCAGTGTTCTATAACTACCACCTGTCTCCACTCTCTGTTCCAGTGTTCTATAACTACCACCTGTCTCCACTCTGTTCCTTTCTCCACTCTCTGTTCCAGTGTTCCATAACTACCACCTGTCTCCACTCTCTGTTCCTGTCTCCACTCTCTGTTCCAGTGTTCTATAACTACCACCTGTCTCCACTCTCTGTTCCAGTGTTCTATAACTACCACCTGTCTCCACTCTCTGTTCCAGTGTTCCATAACTACCACCTGTCTCCACTCTCTGTTCCAGTGTTCTATAACTACCACCTGTCTCCACTCTCTGTTCCTGGTTTCTATAACTACCACCTGTCTCCACTCTCTTCTAGTGTTCTATAACTACCACCTGTCTCCACTCTCTGTTCCAGTGTTCTATAACTACCATATGTCTCCACTCTCAGTTCCAGTGTTCTATAACTACCACCTGTCTCCACTCTCTGTTCCAGTGTTCTATAACTACCACCTGTCTCCACTCTCTGTTCCAGTGTTCTATAACTACCACCTGTCTCCACTCTCTGTTCCAGTGTTCTATAACTGCCATCTGTCTCCACTCTCTGTTCCAGTGTTCTATAACTACCACCTGTCTCCACTCTCTTTTCCAGTGTTCTATAACTACCACCTGTCTCCACTCTCTGTTCCTGTCTCCACTCTCTGTTCCAGTGTTCTATAACTACCACCTGTCTCCACTCTCTGTTCCAGTGTTCTATAACTACCACCTGTCTCTACTCTCTGTTCCAGTGTTCTATAACTACCACCTGTCTCCACTCTCTGTTCCAGTGTTCTATAACTACCACCTGTCTCCACTCTCTGTTCCAGTGTTCTATAACTACCACCTGTCTCTACTCTCTGTTCCAGTGTTCTATAACTACCACCTGTCTCCATTCTCTGTTCCAGTGTTCTATAACTACCACCTGTCTCCACTCTCTGTTCCAGTGTTCTATAACTACCACCTGTCTCCACTCTCTGTTCCAGTGTTCTATAACTGCCATCTGTCTCCACTCTCTGTTCCAGTATTCTATAACTACCACCGTTCTCCACTCTCTGTTCCAGTGTTCTATAACTACCACCTGTCTCCACTCTCTGTTCCTGTCTCCACTCTCTGTTCCAGTGTTCTATAACTACCACCTGTCTCCACTCTCTGTTCCAGTGTTCTATAACTACCACCTGTCTCCAATCTCTGTTCCAGTGTTCTATAACTACCACCTGTTTCCACTCTCTGTTCCTGTCTCCACTCTCTGTTCCAGTGATCTATAACTACCACCTGGCTCCACTCTCTGTTCCAGTGTTCTATAACTACCACCTGTCTCCACTCTCTGTTCCTGTCTCCACTCTCTGTTCCAGTGTTCTATAACTACCACCTGTCTCCACTCTCTGTTCCAGTGTTCTATAACTACCACCTGTCTCCACTCTCTGTTCCAGTGTTCTATAACTACCATCTGTCTCCACTCTCTGTTCCAGTGTTTCATAACTACCACCTGTCTCCACTCTCTGATCCAGTGTTCTATAACTACCGCCTGTCTCCACTCTCTGTTCCAGTGTTCTATAACTACCACCTGTCTCCACTCTCTGTTCCAGTGTTCTATAACTACCACCTGTCTCCACTCTCTGTTCCAGTGTTCTATAACTACCACCTGTCTCCACTCTCTGTTCCAGTGTTCCATAACTACCACCTGTCTCCACTCTCTGTTCCAGTGTTCTATAACTACCACCTGTCTCCACTCTCTGTTCCTGTGTTCTATAACTACCACCTGTCTCCACTCTCTGTTCTAGTGTTCTATAACTACCACCTGTCTCCACTCTCTGTTCCAGTGTTCTATAACTACCACCTGTCTCCACTCTCTGTTCCAGTGTTCTATAACTACCACCTGTCTCCACTCTCTGTTCCTGTCTCCACTCTCTGTTCCAGTGTTCTATAACTACCACCTGTCTCCACTCTCTGTTCCAGTGTTCTATAACTACCACCTGTCTCCACTATCTGTTCCAGTGTTCTATAACTACCACCTGTCTCCACTCTCTGTTCCAGTGTTCTATAACTACCACCTGTCTCCACTCTCTGTTCCTGTGTTCTATAACTACCACCTGTCTCCACTCTCTGTTCTAGTGGTCTATAACTACCACCTGTCTCCACTCTCTGTTCCAGTGTTCTATAACTACCACCTGTCTCCACTCTCTGTTCCAGTGTTCTATAACTGCCATCTGTCTCCACTCTCTGTTCCAGTGTTCTATAACTACCACCTGTCTCCACTCTCTGTTCCAGTGTTCTATAACTACCACCTGTCTCCACTCTCTGTTCCTGTCTCCACTCTCTGTTCCAGTGTTCTATAACTACCACCTGTCTCCACTCTCTGTTCCAGTGTTCCATAACTACCACCTGTCTCCACTCTCTGTTCCAGTGTTCTATAACTACCATCTGTCTCCACTCTCTGTTCCAGTGTTTCATAACTACCACCTGTCTCCACTCTCTGATCCAGTGTTCTATAACAACCACCTGTCTCCACTCTCTGTTCCAGTGTTCTATAACTACAACCTGTCTCCACTCTCTGTTCCAGTGTTCTATAACTACCACCTGTCTCCAATCTCTGTTCCAGTGTTCCATAACTACCACCTGTCTCCACTCTCTGTTCCAGTGTTCTATAACTACCACCTGTCTCCACTCTCTGTTCCTGTGTTCTATAACTACCACCTGTCTCCACTCTCTGTTCTAGTGTTCTATAACTACCACCTGTCTCCACTCTCTGTTCCAGTGTTCTATAACTACCACCTGTCTCCACTCTCTGTTCCAGTGTTCTAGAACTACCACCTGTCTCCACTCTCTGTTCCAGTCTCCACTCTCTCTTCCAGTGTTCTATAACTACCACCTGTCTCCACTCTCTGTTCCAGTGTTCTATAACTACCACCTGTCTCCAATCTCTGTTCCAGTGTTCTATAACTACCACCTGTCTCCACTCTCTGTTCCTGTGTTCTATAACTACCACCTGTCTCCACTCTCTGTTCTAGTGTTCTATAACTACCACCTGTCTCCACTCTCTGTTCCAGTGTTCTATAACTACCATCTGTCTCCACTCTCTGTTCCAGTGTTCTATAACTACCACCTGTCTCCACTCTCTGTTCCAGTGTTCTATAACTACCACTTGTCTCCACTCTCTGTTCCAGTGTTCTATAACTACCACCTGTCTCCACTCTCTGTTCCAGTGTTCTATAACTGCCATCTGTCTCCACTCTCTGTTCCAGTGTTCTATAACTACCACCTGTCTCCACTCTCTGTTCCAGTGTTCTATAACTACCACCTGTCTCCAGTCTCTGTTCCTGTCTCCACTCTCTGTTCCAGTGTTCTATAACTACCACCTGTCTCCACTCTCTGTTCCAGTGTTCTATAACTACCACCTGTTTCCACTCTCTGATCCAATTCTCTTTTTGCAATAACTATTTTCAGCTTTCTACTCAGCTTGCTTCCCAAAGTTTCTTTCTTTGAAAAGAAGGTGGCTTTGATAGAAATCTTTTACAATCTGGAAAACATTTCATTTTGACTAATAAAGCTTTTCGTATCACAGTTTGGGCATCTTGTTGGGTATTTAGCCTTTTCATGTGTTTTCTAATTTCTCATGGATTCAAGCCATTTCTGGAATAAGTGGTGATGCTCCACCCGTCAGGTTTAAAATACATTAGCAGCCAAAAACCCTCCAGCTATACATTTTAACTAGAGCTTCATCCCTTATCTACAATCAGGTGATGACTAATAAAACTATTATGATTCAAGTAATTCATTTAGACTATTTTATAGTTTGGTTAAATCATGTATTTTTTAGTTAGGCTATTTACTTAGATTGCCGTCAAAAAAAATGTATTTGATTTAATTAGATTATAAAGAAACCCCAATAACACCAGGGGAAGTTGAGCCCATTGCGTTATTGTAGCGTTGTTACGCATCAGTGTCTCCCCGTCTCTCCCTCTGTCTATCTCCATATGACAATATGATATCTGAAGAATAAATGATGCGACTCCCTAACGCCTGCTGTAACCAAGGACCTCTGGCCAGTCTTGACTGACAGTTGATGGGCGGGACCGAAGACAACTTTCCAGCCCGTGATTCGCTAAACGGAACATTTTCCAACTGTCAGTTTCCTGCTGCCGTATCCCCCCCCCCCCCTCCCCTCCCCTCCCCTCCCACGCCTGGCTCTCCGGGAATCGAATGGTCTTCGTTTTTTTTCCTAAAAGCCCAAACACCTTCAGTCTAAGGGCTGGGGCTAAGGGAGAGAGGAGCAGGAGGGCCCAGTTTGGCTGTAAAGAAAAAAAACTCTACCGTTTTGCACTTATGGCTTTGTTGTAGTAACTGAAATTACCAACACACCGTTCTTTTTCTGTATTTGTGGAAGGAAAAGGACCTACATTTTGTACTGAAAAGTCGCCCGTTTTTTTTTTTAGGAGCTTTGAGTAGCTGAGTGAGTGACAATGGAGATGAAAAGATGGTCCACAAGGTGGAAAACGAAAAGCTGTCTGTGGGACCCCACTCTAACCACCATCGTCACTATCACTTTCCTTCTGCAAGCCGTCAATGTCAAAGCAGGTAAGGAACTGTCGTTGGAGAACGCGTTTCTTGAACCGTTCACATGGCAAACCCTCCCTGGTGTTTCTTGGGGACAGACAGGGGCATCCTTGCCCCCAGGTTTGACTTATCAAGTGATGAGAGCGCATCTATAGGGCCACTTCCACAATCACTGCGCTGTGCTTCTGAGGTAGACAGCCAACTGAAAGAAAAATTGAGCTAACTAATATCATGACATTGCCTAAAACGCATAACTTATGTGTCACCACATGCGTATCAATGATCAAATATAAGAATGATCCAAATAATGCCAATGCCACCCATTTCCGTTATCCTTAATCTAAATAGCGATTTGAAATCCACCAGGTAGGCTACTTCCAAGCCTTTTCCATCCCGTCCGCGGTAAACCCCAGCGCCATTCATCCAGGTGCTGTCGTCTCGTCTCACAGATCGCAGCGTGATTCCCCCAAAATAGCGTCTCGCCCGCGATTCTGTACGTGTCATGCAGTTGTGGTGGTACACTACGGCAACTAAAAGTGCGCACAGGACGCTCTCCGGCGAATGTTTTAAAGGGTTTAGCCAGACAAATAGGCTTTGTTTGCCCCTGTGGTCCGCTAGGTGTGTGTGGACACAGCTATCGGGAGAAGGATTCCATATATGGTCGAGGTAGCATTCTCACACCTTGGTTATAAAATCGTGTAGCCACTGGAGAGTTGCACGTTTTGGGTTGTTGTGATAGGTAACGTCAGAGTATTGATATGGCTATCCCAGCTATCTTCAATGGAACCGCGTAATAGGGAAGCAACGACTTTTACGCGTGAGTTTAGAGAGTTTGGCTGACTGTACAGCAGCCATAGGTGCTCGTTGGTTTAAAACCGAGACTGATGTAGGATATAACCTTCCACACATGAATTATTAAGTGGAACTATATGCTGGTTTTGAAACGTGTTATCAATTGATATATATATAAAAAAAAGATCTAATCGTTATGGCTAATAATATGTTTATACATTTTAACTGCTCTCTTCCAAACTATTGACACATGTCAATAATAAGCTAAGTCACCGTGACATCCCCGATGTGCGTTTAGCGTTCTTTACCAGTTCACCCCTTTTGCCTATTTTTTGGGGGGTATTTTCCCTATTTGGTATCAGAATATTTTTAAATGATTCATAGACTCTCAACACAAACGGTATGAGGCACTGTTGTCCCATAAGAGAATATGCTGCTGCGTATAGGTAGTACTGTAGCCCGTGAGGCGATGCTCTCTCTATAACGTAGGAGGGAAGACCATATAGTGACCAGCAGTAGGGAAACACAGTTTCTCCACTCTACCCTGGTAACCACTAAGCCCAATAAGTCTCCACTCTACCCTGGTAACCACTAAGCCCAATAAGTCTCCACTCTACCCTGGTTACCACTAAGCCCAATAAGTCTCCACTCTACCCTGGTTACCACTAAACCCAATAAGGGGTGTTGATGGAAAGAGTTCTCTGCTCTGGCAGATTGCTACATTTGTTTTGTTAAATAGTATATATTTTTTTATTTATTTTGTTTTTAAAGAGACTATGAGATTCTACTTGTAACAAAAATCACCAGGGTAGAGTGGAGACTTATTGGGCTTAGTGGTAACCAGGGTAGGAGTGGAGACTTATTGGGTTTAGTGGGTAACCAGGGTAGAGTGGAGACTAATTGGGCTTAGTGGTTACCAGGGTAGAGTGGAGACTTATTGGGCTTAGTGGTAACCAGGGTAGAGTGGAGACTTATTGGGCTTAGTGGTAACCAGGGTAGAGTGGAGACTTATTGGGCTCAGTGGCAACCAGGGTAGAGTGGAGACTTATTGGACTTAGTGGTAACCAGGGTAGAGTGGAGACTTATTGGGTTTAGTGGTAACCAGGGTAGAGTGGAGACTAATTGGGCTTAGTGGTTACCAGGGTAGAGTGGAGACTTATTGGGCTTAGTGGTAACCATGGTAGAGTGGAGACTTATTGGGCTCAGTGGCAACCAGGGTAGAGTGGAGACTTATTGGTCTTAGTGGTAACCAGGGTAGAGTGGAGACTTATTGGGCTCAGTGGTAACCAGGGTAGAGTGGAGACTTATTGGGCTTAGTGGTAACCAGGGTAGAGTGGAGACTTATTGGGCTCAGTGGTAACCAGGGTAGAGTGGAGACTTATTGGGCTTAGTGGTAACCAGGGTAGAGTGGAGACTTATTGGGCTTAGTGGTAACCAGGGTAGAGTGGAGACTTATTGGGCTTAGTGGTAACCAGGGTAGAGTGGAGACTTTTTGGGCTCAGTGGTAACCAGGGTAGAGTGGAGACTTATTGGGCTTAGTGGTAACCAGGGTATGGTGGAGACTTATTGGGCTTAGTGGTAACCAGTGTAGAGTGGAGACTTATTGGGCTTAGTGGTAACCAGGGTAGAGTGGAGACTTATTGGGCTCAGTGGTAACCAGGGTAGAGTGGAGACTTATTGGGCTTAGTGGTAACCAGGGTAGAGTGGAGACTTATTGGGTTTAGTGGTAACCAGGGTAGAGTGGAGACTTATTGGGCTCAGTGGTAACCAGGGTAGAGTGGAGACTTATTGGGCTTAGTGGTTACCAGGGTAGAGTGGAGACTTATTGGGCTTAGTGGTAACCAGGGTAGAGTGGAGACTTATTGGGCTTAGTGGTAACCAAGGTAGAGTGGAGAAACTGTGTTTCCTTCTGCTGGTCACTATATGGTCTTCACTTCCCACAGTTCTTGGGTGATGGTCTTCCACAACTTTAGATGATAGACAGTTCAGAAGGTTAGTATCTTGTAAGGAAGGAGGTAGAAACATCTGACAGACAAGTCACGGAGCTCTTCATCGGGCACCTCATCGTCATCGATGTTTACAGCTCCTCCTCCTCCTCCTCCTCCTCCTCCGTAGGTAGGCTGGATCGCCCACTACTGAAATGTTGCACCCACCTTGGTGATGCTTCGTGGGACTGTAAAAGCCCTAGTAAAACCACTACATCTCAGCAGTGGTCCAGAAAAGCCCCTTACAAAGCGAGCCTCAGCAAAGCGCAGTCCACTTACCTCTTGCAGCTCGGGCAGGGGGCTTAAAAACTGATGCTGTTGATCTGATGTTACTGCATTATTCACATCGTATTAGCGAGCTTGCTAGCTAGCCAAGCCAAATGTAATCTGACTTGCATATTTTAATCAATGTAAAAATATGCCCAGAGGTTTCGGAATGGGTGCCATGAATCTATGGGTTAATCATTTTAACATTTTAACTTACAATTTGTTTATCTTTCTTGATTTGATACCCCACACATTACAGTAGACTGCTGATTTACAGTCTATAGAGGTTCCATCTTGGGTGAGATGTCAGTATGTGATGTCAGCTGATCTATGAATTGGTGCCCCCAACTTTCACTACCCAGACTGCTTTTCTTTATGTCTGGACAGTTTCAGTGTTTGGAATGTCCTGTCCACCCACCCCTCCCTCTATTCCTCCACCCAGCCACCCCTCCCCCTAAACCTCCACCCAGCCACCCCTCCCCCTAAACCTCCACCCGCCCCTCCCCCTAAAACTCCACCCACCCCTCCCCCTAAACCTCCACCCCTCCCCCTAAACCTCCACCCGCCCCTCCCCCTAAACCTCCACCCCTCCCCATAAAACTCCACCCGCCCCTCCCTCTCCCCCTAAACCTCCACCCCTCCCCCTAAACCTCCACCCACCCCTCCCCCTAAACCTCCACCCCTCCCCATAAAACTCCACCCACCCCTCTCCCAAACCTCCACCCCTCCCCCTAAACCTCCACCCACCCCTCACGCTCCCATTTCACATTATTCTAGATAGCCTGTTGAACTAGATACCCATCCATAATGGAATATCTCACTACCACACGGGCATGGCTTGCCCCTCATCGCCCATCTATCCTGCTCCTCCTCCTCCTCCTCCTCTGTGTGATGTTTAAACAGACCAGAATTGCATGATGTGACTAGCAAACATTTACAGGCTTTCCAGGACACTGTAATTGTCACTTATGCTGCCAACTCTGGATAGATGGTGGTGACAAGAAACAGCACAGAGACGTATAGCCTACAACCCAACACGTTAGCTACACCAACCCAAAGATACAGGACAGAGACGTATAGCCTACACCCCAACACGTTAGCTACACCAACCCAAAGATACAGGACAGAGACGTATAGCCTACACCCCAACACGTTAGCTACACCAACCCAAAGATACAGGACAGAGACGTATAGCCTACACCCAACATGTTAGCTACACCAACCCAAAGATACAGGACAGAGACGTATAGCCTACACCCAACACGTTAGCTACACCAACCCAAAGATACAGGACAGAGACGTATAGCCTACACCCCAACACGTTAGCTACACCAACCCAAAGATACAGGACAGAGACGTATAGCCTACACCCCAACACGTTAGCTACACCAACCCAAAGATACAGGACAGAGACGTATAGCCTACACCCAACATGTTAGCTACACCAACCCAAAGATACAGGACAGAGACGTATAGCCTACACCCAACACGTTAGCTACACCAACCCAAAGATACAGGACAGAGACGTATAGCCTACACCCCAACACGTTAGCTACACCAACCCAAAGATACAGGACAGAGACGTATAGCCTACACCCAACACGTTAGATACACCAACCCAAAGATACAGGACAGAGACGTATAGCCTACACCCAACACGTTAGCTACACCAACCCAAAGATACAGGACAGAGATGTATAGCCTACACCCAACACGTTTGCTACACCAACCCAAAGATACAGGACAGAGACGTATAGCCTACACCCAACACGTTAGCTACACCAACCCAAAGATACAGGACAGAGACGTATAGCCTACACCCCAACACGTTAGCTACACCAACCCAAAGATACAGGACAGAGACGTATAGCCTACACACCAACACGTTAGCTACACCAACCCAAAGATACAGGACAGAGACGTATAGCCTACACCCCAACACGTTAGCTACACCAACCCAAAGATACAGGACAGAGACGTATAGCCTACACCCCAACACGTTAGCTACACCAACCCAAAGATACAGGACAGAGACGTATAGCCTACACCCCAACACGTTAGCTACACCAACCCAAAGATACAGGACAGAGACGTATAGCCTACACCCCAACACGTTAGCTACACCAACCCAAAGATACAGGACAGAGACGTATAGCCTACACCCCAACACGTTAGCTACACCAACCCAAAGATACAGGACAGAGACGTATAGCCTACACCCAACATGTTAGCTACACCAACCCAAAGATACAGGACAGAGACGTATAGCCTACACCCAACATGTTAGCTACACCAACCCAAAGATACAGGACAGAGACGTATAGCCTACACCCCAACACGTTAGCTACACCAACCCAAAGATACAGGACAGAGACGTATAGCCTACACCCAACACGTTAGCTACACCAACCCAAAGATACAGGACAGAGACGTATAGCCTACACCCCAACACGTTAGCTACACCAACCCAAAGATACAGGACAGAGACGTATAGCCTACACCCCAACACGTTAGCTACACCAACCCAAAGATACAGGACAGAGACGTATAGCCTACACCCCAACACGTTAGCTACACCAACCCAAAGATACAGGACAGAGACGTATAGCCTACACCCCAACACGTTAGCTACACCAACCCAAAGATACAGGACAGAGACGTATAGCCTACACCCAACACGTTAGATACACCAACCCAAAGATACAGGACAGAGACGTATAGCCTACACCCCAACACGTTAGCTACACCAACCCAAAGATACAGGACAGAGACGTATAGCCTACACCCCAACACGTTAGATACACCAACCCAAAGATACAGGACAGAGACGTATAGCCTACACCCCAACACGTTAGCTACACCAACCCAAAGATACAGGACAGAGACGTATAGCCTACACCCAACACGTTAGATACACCAACCCAAAGATACAGGACAGAGACGTATAGCCTACACCCCAACACGTTAGCTACACCAACCCAAAGATACAGGACAGAGACGTATAGCCTACACCCAACATGTTAGCTACACCAACCCAAAGATACAGGACAGAGACGTATAGCCTACACCCAACACGTTAGCTACACCAACCCAAAGATACAGGACAGAGACGTATAGCCTACACCCCAACACGTTAGCTACACCAACCCAAAGATACAGGACAGAGACGTATAGCCTACACCCAACACGTTAGCTACACCAACCCAAAGATACAGGACAGAGACGTATAGCCTACACCCAACACGTTAGCTACACCAACCCAAAGATACAGGACAGAGACGTATAGCCTACACCCAACACGTTAGCTACACCAACCCAAAGATACAGGACAGAGACGTATAGCCTACACCCAACACGTTAGATACACCAACCCAAAGATACAGGACAGAGACGTATAGCCTACACCCAACACGTTAGCTACACCAACCCAAAGATACAGGACAGAGACGTATAGCCTACACCCAACACGTTAGATACACCAACCCAAAGATACAGGACAGAGACGTATAGCCTACACCCCAACACGTTAGCTACACCAACCCAAAGATACAGGACAGAGACGTATAGCCTACACCCCAACACGTTAGCTACACCAACCCAAAGATACAGGACAGAGACGTATAGCCTACACCCAACACGTTAGCTACACCAACCCAACGATACAGGACAGAGACGTATAGCCTACACCCCAACACGTTAGCTACACCAACCCAAAGATACAGGACAGAGACGTATAGCCTACACCCAACACGTTAGCTACACCAACCCAAAGAGCCCCAACAGCCACAGAGTCTAAAGGCAAAAAAGCAGGAATTTAGAAGTTAATCACGAAAGGTAGGCAAAATTTGAGCACCCCTCTTTTGTAGGAAAACATAGTGGAAAGAGTATGTAATATAGATGCTTCCAGAATGTGCTTTAATTTCATTCGTTTTAATACCGTGAAGAGGATACATTACCTTTATGGCTTTATCCAAATTGTATTTTAACACTGAGCAATCATAGCAATCCAACACTGAGCAATGATAGCAATCCAACACTAAGCAATCATAGCAATCCAACACTGAGAAATCATAGCAATCCAACACTGAGCAATCATAGCAATCCAACACTGAGCAATCATAGCAATCCAACACTGAGCAATCATAGCAATCCAACACTGAGCAATCATAGCAATCCAACACTGAGCAATCATAGCAATCCAACACTGAGCAATCATAGCAATCCAACACTGAGCAATCATAGTAATCCAACACTGAACAATCATAGCAATCCAACACTGAAAGTGTCCAAAGAAACAACCGAAGGCAGAGAGCTGTGTTGCTGCTGTGGTAAACAGCTTGTATCAAACGTCTCTACCAGATGTGTATTTCAAATGGCACCCTATTCCCTAGAGCTGTGGTCAAAAGTAATGCACTACATCGGGAATTGGGTGCTATTTGGGACTCAGAAGACAGTATATCAAAACGCCCTGACGGGAGACAGGCAGGTAGTAGACTGGCATTCAGAGGTGTGAGAATTGTTAGTTTAGACAAGACAACATGTCTATGACGAGGTTTTCTAGTGGATATCCTATAACTGCTGTGGGGACTGGGACTCGTAACACTGTAGACAAATCTCTTTTTACATCTGTAGTGGTATCTGTCCCTTATCATTATATAGAATGTGGTTTAGAATTCTGTATAAGGGGGTGGAATGATAGATAGCAATGACTGCATCCAAGATGTCTTAAACTCGTCACACTTAGCGTTCTACCACCACCTCTGAAAGATGTGCTGCTTTTCAAAGGCCCTGCATGGTTTTTTACTGAGGCTTTAATGGTTTTGGGATATTGCCATTTTTTTATATATATTTTTTTGAGCGCTTCTGTGAGGAGGTGGTTTGGAAGGAAAGGAGGAAGACGGAGGGGAGGCAATTCCAGGCCAACTCAACACATCTGGAATAAATAAGCCCTGGAGGTATGCAGTACTGCAGCAGCTCACAGAGAGGCCTTTGGTCCAGCATCATTCTTTTCTTTTTTCTTTTCTTCAGTTGCACAACTGAACACATTCAACCGAAATGTGTGTTCTGCGTTTAACCCAACCCCTCTGAATCAGAGAGGTGATAAAGGGGGGGGGGGGGGGGGGGGCTTAACCCAACCCCTCTGAATCAGAGAGGTGATAAGGGGGGGGGGGCCTTAATCGACATCCCCGTCATCGGTGCCCAGCGAGATAGTTGTTGGGGGGTTAACTGCCTTGCTCAAGGGCAGAACGACAGATTTTTTTTGCTTGCCGGCTCAGGGATTCGAACCAGCGACCTTTCGGTTACTGGCCCAACTGCTAGGCTACCTGCCGCCCCAAAAGTGCAGTACTTGGGACAATACAGACAAGCCGAAGAGACTACTTTGGGGTTTTATGGGGTATTTTCTAAAAGGGAGACATTTTTTACTTCTATTGAAGTTACCTCATAAATTGACTTTTATTTGTTCTGTTGGTTAAAGTACAGTGACTACTGTAGGACTCTTATTGTGGGTTAAAGTACAGTGACTACACTACTGTAGGACTCTTAGAGAGAGAGAGAGAGAGAGAGAGAGAGAGAGAGAGAGAGAGAGAGATATAGAAAGACAGCGGGAGGGAGAGAGATATATATAGAGACAGAGCGAGAGAGAGAGAGAGAGCGAGAAAGACAGAGGGAGGGAGAGAGAAATATATAGAGACAGAGCGAGAGAGAGAGAGAGAGAGAGAAAGAGAGAGATATAGAAAGACAGAGGGAGGGAGAGAGAGATATTTTTTATTTATTTTATTTATTTATTTCACCTTTATTTAACCAGGTAGGCAAGTTGAGAACAAGTTCTCATTTACAATTGCGACCTGGCCAAGATAAAGCAAAGCAGTTCGACAACATACAAAAACACAGAGTTACACATGGAGTAAAACAACATACAATCAATGATGCAGTAGAAAAAAAAATAAGACTATATACAATGTGAGCAAATGATGTGAGATAAGGGAGGTAAAGGCAAAAAAATGCCATGGTGGCAAAGTAAATAAAGTATAGCAAGAAAAACACTGGAATGGTAGATTTGTAGTTTGAAGAAAGTTCAGAGATAAAATATAAATAATATGGTGCAAAGGAGCAAAAATAAATAAAATAAATAAATACAGTAGGGGAAGAGGTAGTAGTTTGGGCTAAATTATAGATGGGCTATGTACAGGTGCAGTGATCTGTGAGCTGCTCTGACAGCTGGTGCTTAAAGCTAGTGAGGGAGATAAGTGTTTCCAGTTTCAGAGATTTTTGTAGTTCATTCCAGTCATTGGCAGCAGAGAACTGGAAGGAGAGACGACCAAAGGAGGAGTTGGCTTTAGGGGTGACCAGAGAGATATACCTGCTGGAGCGCGTGCTACAGGTGGGTGCTGCTATGGTGACCAGTGAGCGGAGATAAGGGGGGACTTTACCTAGCAGGGTCTTGTAGATGACCTGGAGCCAATGTGTTTGGCGACGATTATGAAGCGAAGGCCAGCCAACGAGAGCGTACAGGTCGCAGTGGTGGGTAGTATATGGGGCTTTGGTGACAAAACGGATGGCACTGTGATAGACTGCATCCAGCTTGTTGAGTAGGGTATTGGAAGCTATTTTGTAAATGACATCGCCGAAGTCGAGGATTGGTAGGATGGTCAGTTTTACAAGGGTATGTTTGGCAGCATGAGTGAAGGATGCTTTGTTGCGAAATAGGAAGCCAATTCGAGATTTCACTTTGGATTGGAGATGATTGATGTGAGTCTGGAAGGAGAGTTTACAGTCTAACCAGACACCTAGGTATTTGTAGTTGTCCACAAATTCTAAGTTAGAACCGTCCAGAGAAGTGATGCTGGACAGGCGGGCAGGTGCAGGCAGCGATCGGTTGAAGAGCATGCATTTAGTTTTACTTGTGTTTAGGAGCAGTTGGAGACCACGGAAGGAGAGTTGAATGGCATTGAAGCTCGTCTGGAGGGTTGTTAACACAGTGTCCAAAGAAGGGCCAGAAGTGTACAGAATGGTGTCGTCTGCGTAGAGGTGGATCAGAGATTCACCAGCAGCAAGAGCGACATCATTTATGTATACAGAGAAAAGAGTTGGCCCAAGAATTGAACCCTGTGGTACCCCCATAGAGACTGCCAGAGGTCCAGACAGTAGGCCCTCCGATTTGACACACTGAACTCTGTCAGAGAAGTAGTTGGTGAACCAGGCGACGCAATCGTTTGAGAAACCAAGGCTACTGAGTCTGCCGATGAGGATGTGGTGATTAACAGAGTCAAAAGCTTTGGCCAGGTCAATGAATACGGCAGCACAGTATTGTTTCTTATCGATGGCGGTTACGATGTCGTTTAGGACCTTGAGCATGGCTGAGGTGCACCCATGACCAGCTCTGAAACCAGATTGCATAGCGGAGAGGGTGCGGTGGGATTCGAAATGGTCGGTAATCTGTTTGTTGACTTGGCTTTCGAAGACCTTAGAAAGGCAGGGTAGGATGGATATAGGTCTGTAGCAATTTGGGTCAAGAGTGTCACCTCCTTTGAAGAGGGGGATGACAGCAGCTGCTTTCCAATCTATGGGAATCTCAGACGACACGAAAGAGAGGTTGAACAGGCTAGTAATAGGGGTTGCAATAATTTTGGCAGATAATTTTAGAAAGAAAGGGTGCAGATTGTCAAGCCCAGCTGATTTGTAGGGGTCCAGATTTTGCAGCTCTTTCAGAACATCAGCTGAATGGATTTGGGAGAAGGAGAAATGGGGGAGGCTTGGGCGATTAACTGTGGGGGTTGCAGTGATGTTGAATGCAGTATGGGTAGTTAGGTAGAAAAATGCTTATTGAAATTCTCAATTATAGTGGGCTTATCGGTGGTGACAGAATTTCCTATCCTCAGTGCAGTGGGCAGTTGGGAGGAGGTGTTCTTATTCTCCATGGACTTTACAATGTCCCAGAACTTTTTAGAGTTGGAGTTGCACGAAGCGAATTTCTGTTTGAAAAAGCTAGCCTTGGCGTTTCTAACTGCCTGTGTGTATTGGTTTCTAACTTCCCTAAAAAGTTGCATATCGCGGGGGCAGTTCGATGCTAATGCAGAACGCCACAGGATATTTTTGTGTTGATATATAGATATATAGATATATAGATATATAGAGACATAGAGAGAAAGAGAGAGATATTGAAAGACAGAGGGAGGGAGAGAGAGATATATAGAGACAGAGCGAGAGAGAGAGAGAGAGAGAGAGAGAGAAAGACAGAGGGAGAGAGAGAGAGAGACGTGTGGATATAGAGAGTAGTGCCAGGCCTCCTAATGTGTTCAGCAAGTTGACTAGCACCGCCCCCTCAGGACCCCCACCTGGCCACCAAGCAGGAACAGGAAACGGCAACATCAGCACATCCTTTCAACACAGGCCAGATGTTGCTAGGGAGATGATGAAATTATAATTTGATGAAAATTGTAGACAGTGATATTCTTTTTTTGGGGGGGTGATAAAAATGCAGTGTTTTTTTGTTGTTGTAAACCCCTCTGAACAGGTGTGGGGAAAATGGTCTTAGAGAAATGTATGTCCAGTAACAATCATTCTCATCTCGGCTTCTGTTCAAACGACGTCTTTCTAATCAGACAACTCCCTTTTTGATGTAGAGAGAGGTTCTTTACAACGGTTCAAATCCGTAGGCTGTATAGAGTTTACATGGTTCACCACTGCTTGAATCTGAAAGGGGAATTAGAATATCTTCTAGAACAGAATGAGTTCTAGAATAATAGAATTGAATGACTTCTAGAATAATAGAATTGAATGACTTCTAGAATAATAGAATTGAATGATTTCTAGAATAATAGAATTGAATGATTTCTAGAATAATAGAATTGAATGACTTCTAGAATAATAGAATTTAATGACTTCTAGAATAGTTATTTAATTTATTTACTTATTCCATCCGTAGAGTCTGTTATTCCTGCGTCAGTGCATTTTTGGCCTAGTCTCCAATGGTTTCATTGTATGGTGTCTTATGAGTGACTCAGAGCTGCATCAGGGCTTTATAACAAAGGCTTCATTATTAAGCCCTGTAAAACACTTTTCCCACAGAGAGAAAGGAAGGGAGGTAGAGCCGAGTTGGATCAGACCATCTTCCTGTTACTTTGTCAATGAATCCAACACTCTGAGAGCCCCATCAGACTGCATATTAAATTCCCTTCTATTTAAATCAAATCAAAAATCCAATCAAATTTATTTATAAAGCCCTTCTTACATCAGCTGATGTCACAAAGTGCTGTACAGAAACCCAGCCTAAAACCCCAAACAGCAAGCAATGCAGGTGTAGAAGCACGGTGGTTAGGAAAAACTCCCTAGAAAGGCCAAAACCTAGGAAGAAACCTAGAGAGGAACCAGGCTATGAGGGGTGGCCACTCCTCTTCTGGCTGTGCCGGGTGGAGATTATAACAGAACATGGCCAAGGTGTTCAATGTTCATAGATGACCAGCAGGGTCAAATAATAATAATCACAGTGGTTGTAGAGGGTGCAACAGGTCAGTACCTCAGGAGTAAATGTCAGTTGGCTTTTCATAGCCGATCATTCAGAGTATCTCTACCGCTCCTGCTGTCTCTAGAGAGTTTAAAACAGCAGGTCTGGGACAAGGTAGCACGTCCGGAGAACCTATTTCTATGTCTTTCCACCTACAAAGACTGCGGTCAAACTTATAACAGTATTCTGTCAGTGGATCAAACACTGAGATTAACCCCGTTTTTTTTAATCATCACTAAAAGCTCAGTCAGAATATTGCATATCAAATTCCTTCTTTGAGTGAGATTTGGGACCAAACCATTAGACCTATTCTTCCACTGTCAGTGGATCCAATTTTACTGAGAATGCTGTTGATCATCATCATTAAATCAGTGAGCTATGAATTCCCCCCTTCTAGTCCTAATAGCCTGTTAATTATGTTCTTTTTGGAGCCACGGGTTTAAATGAGGGCACCATTTGGTACGCAGTTAGCCTGGTTTCCGTCTCTGTTTAGCTATTACATTCCAGTCCTTGCCACTCCTGTAATTTGCCAAAGATAAATCTAATTTTGACCAGGGCCCATTTCTACATATGCATTTTTCTCCCGAAAGGCCAAACCTCACCATTGGTTTGCGTGGCCAAAAGAGCTCTATTTTCATGACCATATCACTGCCTGGAGTTTGCTAAAAAGCATTGGCACTTGGATTGGGACCGATGCTGTGGTCACATGACATTAAAATAGAGGTCTTTGGTCACGCACACCAGCAGTGGGAACAATGCATATGCTGAAAATAGCTCATCCTTACTGTACAATACGGTGGTGGATCTTTGACGGTATGTGGCTATTTTGCTTCCACTGATTCTATAGCCCTTGTTAAGGTCCTAAGTGAAGCAGTGGTCTAAGACACTGTATCTCAGTAGAAGAGGTGTCACTACAGTCCCTGGTTCGAATCCAGGCTGTATTACATCTGGCTGTGATTGGGAGTCATATAGGGTGGCGCACAATTGGCCCAGTGTTGTCTGGGGTAGGCTGTCATTGTAAATAAGAATTTTGTTCTTAACTGACTTGCCTCGTTAAATATGTATTTATAAAATTTTTTAAAAAAGGTCAACGGCATCATGAACTTTACGAAGTACCAAGACATTTTAACCCAAAACCTGGCTGCCTCTGCCATTAGACACTTGGCCCGCAAGAGGATCTTCCAGCAAGACAATAACCCCAACCACACATCAAAATCAACAAAGAAATGGTTGACCACAAAAGCAACATTTTGCAATGGCTTTCTCAGTCTCCGGACTTGAACCCCATTGAAAACCTGTGGTTTGAATTGAAGAGGGCCAGTCTATAAGCACAGACAAAGGATATCAAGGATCTGGGAAAGATTCTGCCTGGAGGAATGGTCTAAAATCCCTCCCAATGTGTTCGCCAATCTCATAAAACGCTTTAGAAAAAGAGTCAGTGTTGTTATCCTCGCAAGGGGAGGGTGCTGGAGTATTGAAAACAGGGGATCCAATAATTTCCACCCCCATCTTTTTGAGCTTTTTTTTCTCTGAGCAATTGTATTAGTATTAAATTTAAAAAAAAATCTTCAAATTTTGCATACAAAATGATGTATTTTATGTAGTCTTTTTTGCTGATCTATATAATAATTCCAGACCCCACTGTAGATCTTTCTAGAAGCCTTTATCTGCTAGACTAGTGGCTCCCATCACGTCAGACCATGAAACAATCTGATCAGCCATTGTTTATTATCATTGCTACTTTGAAAGGGTCTGCTGGGCATGCTGGGCATGCTGTCTATTGACCAGGTAACAGAAACACTTTGAAAGGGTCTGCATGCTGTCTGTTGACCAGGTAACAGAAGGACTTTGAAAGGCTCTGCATGTTGTCTGTTGACCAGGTAACAGAAGGACAAAGGGGTGAAATAGGGGTGACATAAGGGGCGGACTGAGACCAGATATCGGCCCGGGAATTTCTGACACACCGGCCCATTATTTCCACTTGTGCCCCCCCCCATTTGCACGGAAATGGCCTATGGCGAGTCTGTCCCTGCATAGGGGTGACATAAGGGTGACATAGGGGTTTTCTCAGCTTGATGTCCAGACAAGTGCATCCCTTGGTGATGGGGATGGCTGCTGGCAGGCTGGATGTATAGATGGCTGGCTGGCTGGATGGATGGATGAATGGAGGAGATTATTCTAATGCTTGTTCTGGGTCATAAGATAAGAGGTTCAGAGACAATGTGCGTCCCAAATGGCATCCTATTCCCTATTTAGTCCACTACATTTAGCCAGGGCTCCGGTCAAAAGTAGTGCACTATATATAGGGAATAGTGCCCTATAGGACTCAGGTCTAAAGTAGTGCACTATATAGAGAATAGGGTCCCAAAGGGCTCTGGTCGAAAATAGTGCACTATATAGGGAATAGGGTCCCAAAGGGCTCTGGTCTAAAGTAGTGCGCTATATAGGGAATAGGGTCCCAAAGGGCTCTGGTCTAAAGTAGTGCACTATATTGGGAATAGGGTGCAGTTTGGGACGCATGCTTCTTATGTGATGTAGATTCTGTTAGGTCATGTCCTAGGTTGACTCTTCTCTCGGTATGGATGGCAAGTTCTCTACATCTTGTGAGGTTTTAGCAAACTGACAAGATCTTAGCTAATGGCAAGCTTTTTTTGTGGACGTCCGTGTCAGTGTTTGCCCCAGAGTGGACATGTGATACCACCCAGCATCATCAAGCTCACCCAAACCAATACCAATTTGATTTAATATCAACTGCATGCTTGGCAAAAGTTTCTTTTGGATTTCAACCAATGAGAGATTGTTATGACCAACTTCACACTGATCGAACAGATGTACAACATAAATCCGGCAGATTGACTGACAGAAGGACAGAAGTTGTGGCACTCTTAGACGTGTCAAACAAGGACAAACTCAGCGTGATGTCACTCACCACCAAGAACAAACCGTTAGCATCAAAGGGCTTCTTTTAAAACGCTTTAGTGGACTGTCCTTAGATGTTACAGTACATACCTGTACTATGTATTGCCTCAACTTTAACCTTTCAGTAGCAACTCACTGTTGTTTTAGTGACACGTAGACACCTCTATATACAGTATGGGCTTCTGTAGTAAAGGATCCACGTAAATCACCTGAGGAACTGGGACATTGTCAACTACTCTGTCCCAAAATCACACCCTATTCCCTATATAGTGCACTACTTTTGACCCCAAATGGCACCCTATTCCCTACATAGTGCACTACTTTTGACCCCAAATGACACCTTATTCCCTATATATAGGGAATAGGGTGTCACTACTTTTGACCAGAGCCCTATGGTGCACTACATAGGGATTAGGGTTCCATTTGGGATGTTGTCAATGTGTTAATGAGTAGTCAAGAGACCCCCTGTGTGTACGGCTCCTTTAAAACTTAGTCCTGCTATTAGGCTGCTTTACATTCCCCATAATCATACTGTATATCTCTTTGGCCCTCAGGGGAGGAAGGGATATATACGAGAAATTCTTCTTGTCTTTTCTGATGCATCCAGTCAGTTTTTTCTAATTGAGAGAGAGAGAGAGAGAGAGAAAGAGAAAGAAGAGAGGTGTGCCATAGTATGTGTAACAGTTATAATATTGTATGGAAGACAAAGAGCAACAGTCCTTCAGTTCCATTAACAGAAAAGGTTATCAGCAGTGTTAAACTGCCTGTAAAACCTCAACCTCACTATGCCAGACCCTCTCCAAAGGCCTAGTAACCAGCAACACTCTATCTATCTATCTATCTATCTATCTATCTATCTATCTATCTATCTATCTATCTATCTATCTATCTATCTATCTATCTATCTATCTATCTATCTATCTATCTATCTATCTATCTATCTATCTATCTATCTATCTATCTATCTATCTATCTATCTATCTATCTATCTATCTATCTATCTATCTATCTAGCTAGCTATCTCTCTCTAGCTCTCTCTCTCTAGCTCTCTCTCTCTAGCTCTCTCTCTCTCTAGCTCTCTCCCCCCCACAGTCTCTGACCATCAGTAATAGATAGGGGGGCCTATTAGACCCATTGACAGACCCCTTACGTCTTTACTGCCCCACTGCGAAAGTTTCTTATAAAAACACTGTTGTTTTCACATGCCGTAAACTATGTAGGCTATAGGTGTGGTAAAACGTGTCAAAACCCCATCAGGTTTTCTTAAACTAAATTTGTCTATTTGGGGCGGCAGGTAGCCAAGTGGTTAGAGTGTTGGGTCAGTAACCGAAAGGTTGCTAGATCAAATCCCTGAGCTGACAATGTAAAAAAGCTGTCTTTCTGCCCCTGAACGAGGCAGTTAACCCACTGTTCCTACGTCATCATTGTAAATAAGAATTTGTTCTTAACTGACATGCCTAGTTAAATAAAGGTTAATTTAAAAAAATGGAGTGTACCTGCTCTATCACAATGTTAAAGTATAGTGATTACTCTGTAGTATAGGATCCCTGTGCTTTCGCCCCCTGAGATTAAAGGGCAATTCAGCCAATTTTCAACCTCATATTCATTATCTCCAGCACCAAGGATCTACATGTATGAAAACAACGCATTTCTATAATCTGTGGTTTAAAAATAAATACATTGATTTTCCAAACCTGCAACGAGTTTCTAACCAGACGGAGGGTATTTTCACCGCGAATCTCATAGTGTTTGAAAATCACTGTTTTAAATGGGTTTTTATTTTTTTTGATGATGTCATCGAGTAGAACTTTTTTATTTTCAATTTTTTGTTTTGTTTTACATAGTAAATGCTCAGTTTTCACATTCGTAGACACGGGTATGTTGCTGAAGAGGATGAAGTTGAAAAGTGGCAGAATTACCCTTTAAAGCTATATCTACTATGTTAGATCAAAGATATTACAAATATATTATCAAATCAAATAAAATATTATTGGTCACATAGCTTTAGGGTCTTTTAGGGTCTTGTGCTTTTATAAAATTCCTACGTATCATCTATGTACTAAATCGACAAATACAATATATTTTATTATACTGCTACCATTTGAATTAATTTTCACACTTCTCTATCGCCCTGTGATTACCATGTGAAAATACTAAACACTTCTCCCTGTCCTCTCTTCACAGCTGACCCAGTGGATGTACTCAAGGCTCTGGACTTCCACAGCTCCCCGGATGGCGTCCGTAAAGTCACGGGCCTCTGCGCTCACCGGAGAGGATCTAAACCTGACATAGCCTTCCGCGTAGGAAAACAGGCGCAGATCAGCGCTCCCAGCAAGCAACTCTTTCCAGGTGACCTATCTGCTCCCCGTAGATCAGGGATGGGCAATATTTTTTTATTTTTTTTACTGTTGTGTGTTAGAATAGTACAATACACAAGGTGCCGTTGTAACCGATGTGAAATGGCTAGTTAGTTAGCGGTGGTGCGCTCTAATAGCGTTTCAATCGGTGACGTCACTCGCTCTGAGACCTGAAGTGGTTGTTCCCCTTGCGTTGCAAGGACTGCGGCTTTTGTGGCGCGATGGGTAACGATGCTTCGTGGGTGTCAGTTGTTGATGTGTGCAAGGGTCCCTGGTTCGAGCCCAGGTTCGGGCGAAGAGAGGGACCCTTGCACACATCAACAACTGACAAAAAAAATGTATGAAATGTATGCATTCACTACTGTAAGTCGCTCTGGATAAGAGCATCTGCTAAATGACTAAAATGTAAAAATGTAGAAATGTAGTTTTGGATCAGCAGTTTTTCTCTTGTTTTATCGGTCACTCAATTATCTCATGTCAGCTAACAGTTTTTAGATTGGTAAGTTTGAGTAGCGGCCAGCTATCTAAAGTTGTAGTATGCATTCACACACACACACACACACACACACACACACACACACACACACACACACACACACACACACACACACACATTGACCACCCACTCTAGAGCTTCCTTATTTCTCACACATAGAACAGGATTTATGCAGTGTGACATTTTTCTATATCGAGTTTGTCTCGTAAAGTTATGTTTTTTTTCCTCTAATGCTTTGGGACCCCGGACTAGTGCTACGCATTTGGCAGGAAGTTAGCGGGATGGGTTTTCTTCTTCTTCGTCTTCTTTTTCACTGAAATCACACAGAACACTGAGTCATAGGGTGTGTCCCAAATGGCACCCTATTCCCTATGGGCCCTGGCGTCAAAAGTAGTGCACTACAGTACATAGGGAATAGGGTATCATTTAGGATGCATGACTAGGAGGGAGACGAAGCAGAGGTCTGGTGACCAGCACTGGGGGTGGGGGGGGGGTTGAGAGAATGCCAAGAGTGTGCAAAGCTGTCATCAAGGCAAAGGGTGGCTACTTTGAAGAATCTGAAATATCAAATATATTTTGATTTGTTTAACACTTTTTTGGTTACTACATGATTCCATATGTGTTATTTCATAGTTTTGATGTTTTCACTATTATTCTACAATGTAGAAAAAAATGTAAACAAAGAAAAACCCTGCAATGAGTAGGTGTGTCCAAACTTTTGACTAGTACTGTATATACAGTTGAAGTTGGAAGTTTACATACACTTAGGTTTGAGTCATTAAAACTCATTTTTCAACCACTCCACAAATTTCTTGTTAACAAACTATAGTTTTGGCAAGTCCATTAGGACATCTACTTTGTGCATGACACAAGTCATTTATCCAACAATTGTTTACAGGCAGATTATTTCACTTATAATTCACTGTATCACAATTCCAGTGGGTCAGAAGTTTACATACACTAAGTTGTCTGTGCCTTTAAACAGCTTGGAAAATTCCAGATAATTATGTCATGGCTTTAGAAGCTTCTGATAGGCGAATTTACATCATTTGAGTCAATTGGAGGTGTACCTGTGGATGTATTTCAAGGCCTACCTTCAAACTCAGTGCCTCTTTGCTTGATATCATGGGACAATCAAAAGCCAAGACCTCAGAAAATAGTTGTAGACCTCAACAAGTCTGGTTCATCCTTGGGAGCAATTTCCAAACGCCTGAAGGTACCACATTCATCTGTACAAACAATAGTACGCAAGTATAAACACCATGGGACCACGAAGCCATCATATCGCTCAGGAAGGAGACATGTTCTGTTCTCTAGAGATGAACGTACTTTGGTGCGAAAAGTGCGACTCAATCCCAGAACAACAGCAAAGGACCTTGTGAAGATGCTGGAGGAAACAGGTACAAAAGTATCTATATCCACAGTAAAACGAGTCCTATATCGACATAACCTGAAAGGCCGCTTTGCAAGGAAGAAGCCACAGCTCCAAAACCGCCATAAAAAAGCCAGACTACGGTTTGCAACTGCACATGAAGACAAAGATCATACTTTTTAGAGAAATGTCCTCTGGTCTGATGAAACAAAAATAGAACTGTTTGGCCATAATGACCATCGTTATGTTTGGAGGAAAAAGGGGAAGGGTTGTATGCCGAAGAACACCATCCCAACCATGAAGCATGGGGGTGGCAGCATCATGCTGTGGGGGTGCTTTGCTGCAGGAGGGACTGGTGCACTTCACAAAATAGATGGCGTCGTGAGGGAGGAAAATTACGTGGATATATTGAAGCAACATCTCAAGACATCAGTCAGGAAGTTAAAGCTTGGTCGCAAATGGGTCTTCCAAATTGACAATGACCCCAAGCATACTTCCAAAGTCGTTGCAAAATGGCTTAAGGACAAGAAAGTCAAGGTATCGGAGTGGCCATCACAAAGACCTGACCTCAATCCTATAGAAAATGTGTGGTCAGAACTGAAAAAGCGTGTGCAAGCAAGGAGGCCTACAAACCTGACTCAGTTACACCAGCTCTGTCAGGAGGAATGGACCAAAATTCACCCAACTTATTGTGGGAAGCTTGTGGAAGGCTACCCAAAACGTTTGACCCAATTTTAACAATTTAAAGGGAATGCTACCAAATACTAACTGAGTATGTAAACTTCTG
Organism: Salmo salar; assembly: GCF_965601325.2. Lineage (NCBI taxonomy): Eukaryota > Metazoa > Chordata > Actinopteri > Salmoniformes > Salmonidae > Salmo > Salmo salar. Next base: position 50,129,600 of record NC_138304.1, read on the forward strand.
ACCCACTGGGAATGTGAGGATTTTGTTTTTACCTGAAATAAATAATTCTCTCTACTATTATTCTGACATTTCAATTTCTTAGTATGAAGTGGTGATCCTAACTGACCTAAGACAGGGATTGTTTTACTAGGATTAAATGTCAGGAATTGTGAAAAACTGAGTTCATATGTAATTGGCTAAGGTGCATGTAAACTTCCGACTTCAGCTGTATATAGTATATAGGATTCGTAGTTCTTTGACATTGTGCGATGCTTTTGCCAGCTATAAAACAAAACGGCAGAAATATGTTGAAAACAGCTACTGTAGCATTTATTTAGCTATGTGATAATACTTGACTATTTATATCCACAAATGCGAGTGAATACCACTAGTGCCAAAATGTAAACGGGTGTTAATTTTAGGACCTGGTCGTGTGCCCTCTTTCTGGTTGAGGAGATAGACAGTTTAAGATGCTAGTTGCCTACTTGCCCCATAATGGAAAGATACGGTACAATATACAACTTCACTAGGAACAGATGCTTGTTAAGTCATTTTCCCAGTGAGTGAGTGTTGGTGCTTTGTCAAATTGGCCAGACAGCAAAGGAAAAAAATAAAGGCAGAAAATAGCAGGAGATTAAATTAACAATGAGATTTTCTGTGATTATTTGCCGAAAATAATTGCCTTAAAGCCTTACTGGTTTTAAAGACTGGAAATTTCTGTCAAATAGGCTCAAATAGGATTGAATGGAATGGGTGGAGTGGAGTACCCCATTGGATTGGCAATGGTAGCATTCTGCCGAAGAGCGCTCTGTCAGAGGAGAACATTTCAGCTTTTATGACATCACCAGTAGCCTATTAGATTTTTTTTGGTCAGTAAACTCTAAGGGCAGGTAGGAAGTAGGACCCCCCCCTCCCCTATCTGAGATACCCACTGCAGCCCTCACCCTCCACATGCAACACCTGTTCTGCCAGTCACATTCTGTTAAAGATCCCCAAAGCACACACATCCCTGGGTCGCTCCTCTTTTCAGTTCGCTGCAGCTAGCGACTGGAACGCACTGCAACAAACACTCAAACTGGACAGTTTTATCTCCATCTCTTCATTCAAAGACTTAATCATGGACACTCTTACTGACAGTTGTGGCTGCTTCGTGTGATGTATTGTTGTCTCTACTTTCTTGCTCTTTGTGCTGTTGTCTGTGCCTAGTAATGTTTGTACCATGTTTAGTGCTGCTGCCATGTTGTGCTGCTGCCATGTTGTGTTGCTACCATGTTGTTGTCATTTGTTGCTGCCATGTTATGTTGTTGTCTTAGGTCTCTCTTTATGTAGTGTTTTGTTGTCTCTCTTGTCATGATGTGTGTTTTGTCCTATATTTTTATTTTATTTGTCATTTTTAATCGCAGCCCCCGTCCCCGCAGGAGGCCTTTGGCCTTTTGTTAGGTCGTCACCGTAAATAAGAATTTGTTCTTAACTGACTTGCCTAGTTGCCTAGTTAAAGAACTAAAGTCGGTTCCTCTCCTTGTTCGGGCGGCGTTCGGCGGTCGGCGTCGCCGGCCTTCTAGCCATCGCCGATCCACCTTTCATTTTCCATTTGCTTTGTCTTGTCTTCCCACACACCTGGTTCAAATTCCATAATTACATGTTGTGTATTTAACCCTCTGTTTCCCCGATGTCCTTGTCCGGAATTGTTTATTATAAGTGTTTGTGCACGTTATGTCTGGCGTGCGAAGGGTTTTGTCCCATTGTATGTATATATTGTTTTGTTCACGGTGATTTTTATTATTAAACTGCGCCGTTGTAACACAGTCTTTGCTCTCCTGCGCCTCCTCTGCCGCCAGTACGCACTCCTTACAGGAATGTTATCTTTCACACGTCTCGTAAAATGTATGTGCGATTAGATCACTTCTGACTCTTTCAAGATTAACCAGCTGTTGTTATAAATTCTTAAAGTACCCGGCAACAGAGGTCACATTTAAACTGGGGGTTAAGTTATTTTTATCTAATATATGGGATACAATTAAAGGCACAATCTGTAATTTTAACAGCCTTACCCTTCCACGTTGTCTAGTAGACTAAGGGATGTAGCTGGGGTAAAATAACCCCTGTCAAGTAAATAGACAAATATATGGATGAAAGAGCTAACAGTCCATGAGATGGACATGATCATTTTATTGTGGGCATACCTCAAGGATGGGTGGGGAAAAAAGGACAAGCCTTGAATTCTGTTATTGATCATGTACTGTATATTATCAGGAAGTCTCCCAGAATATATGATGATGTCATATTACCGCATCCACCTCGAACCATTCTAACTCTTCTGAGCTAAATTATGTCATATTACTGCGTCCACCTATATTGTCTCTGATGGCGAGTTCAAATCAACTGACAAGTCTGGGAAAAAATTTACTCTGACTGGGAAAAGTCTATTTAAAACGGTCATCCTACTCAGAATTTCAACTCAGGAACTTGGGCCTAGTCCTAGAGCTCCGACTATCCGACCTGAAGATCCCTGACGTCATGATTTTAACTCGTATTATTCAGAGTTCCCAGTTGTTTTGAACACGGCATGACACTTCTGTGTATAATGATGTCATATTACCACGTCCACAATTTAACCTCTCTAACGATCCTGTGTTTGATGATGTCATATTACCGCGTCCACATTTAACCTCTCTAACGATCCTGTGTTTGATGATGTCATATTACTGCGTCCACCTCTAACCTCTCTATATCTTCTGTCTATCATGACGTCATATTGCTAAGCTACTGTAGCTAACCTGTCCTATCTATTTCAGGAGGGTGTTCCCAGAGGACTTCTCAGGAAGTCTCTCAGCATGTATGATGATGTCATATTACTGCACCCACCTCTAATCTAATTCTTCTACTATCTTCACTTCTGACCCTACACATTGATGATTATCCAGGAGTTGGACAATGTAACAGCTAATGTGTATCTAAATAAACAGAACCAATCAAATAAATAATGAAACTGTTATTTTTTTCTCTCACCAGGAGGAGTGTTCCCAGAGGACTTCTCAGTGATGTTCACCATCAAGCCCAAGGCAGGCAGCCAGTCTTTCCTGCTGTCTGTGTATAATGAGAAGGGGGTCCAGCAGCTGGGTGTGGAGGTGGGACGCTCCCCTGTCTTCGTGTACGAAGACCAACATGGGAAACCTTCCCCAGAGAATTACCCACTGTTCAGATCCATCAACCTCGCTGACGGCAAGTAAGTGAAGTCTGAGACACCTGAGAATCTCATCACTACTGTATCACAAAGCAAGGCCTTTTCTGTTACGGACAAGGTTTGGGTTCAGGTAAGGTTAGGCGCTGTTTGGTTAGCTTAAGGGTTACTCTTTCCTCTGGCAAGTAACTGAAGTTTGGCCTTTCACTAAGCCGCGATGTTATACAAGTACTGTAACCCACAGGATATGAACCCGGGTCTCCCACGGGATATGAACCCGGGTCTCCCACGGGATCAAGCAATGTCTTAGACCAAGAGGAAATTCTCTCTTGGGTCGAGGGCAGAAACTAGTTTTGAAGTTCGCAGATGGGGCCTACCTTATCATGTGACCATGACTGACTCATGTGTTCTGGGTGTCTATGAGAGGGTCTGTGGCCTTACCGCGTACTTACTGTTGATACACTCCACACAAGACATATTTTACAAGATGGCCGACCAGATCTGAGTCTTCTGGATTCTCTATAATGTATTTAAGGCTTCTCAGCAGACCCAAGCAAACCACTGAAAATGAACAATTATTCGATTTATATACTTCATTGTTTAGTGATTGATAACATAAGGAATATAACTGCAAGATGGCTGTCTTTTGAGTTGCCCAATTATTTATTTGGCAGCATTTTGGTGACAGACTGTTTTTGCCAAATTATTTACAGCTGTCTGCACTGTTGATTTGCAATAAACCATCAAAATAACAGAGCTTCATAAATTACTTAACTTTAAAATGAATATTCTGACAGTGAGGTCTTTGCTAATATGAAACATTTAGCGAAAACGTGTCTGGAGCAATTGTCTACAGCAAAATGAAATGTAGCGTTGGTATGTATCTGTCTTCCAGGCCTTAAAGTAAAGTAGAGTGAGTTTTATCATAGCTAGTAATCTTTCTAAGAGCAAATTATCTTTATCAAGAACAACCTAGTTTTCACATTTCTTGGCATCTCTCTGACATCTCTGACTACACCAGACTGTAGATTATGTCTGACTACACCAGACTGTAGATTATCTCAGACTACACCAGACTGTAGATTATCTCTGACTACACCAGACTGTAGATTATGTCTGACTACACCAGACTTTAGATTATGTCTGACTACACCAGACTGTAGATTATGTCTGACTACACCAGACTGTAGATTATCTCTGACTTCACCAGACTGTAGATTATCTCTGACTTCACCAGACTGTAGATTATCTCTGACTACACCAGACTGTAGATTATGTCTGACTACACCAGACTTTAGATTATGTCTGACTACACCAGACTGTAGATTATGTCTGACTACACCAGACTGTAGATTATCTCTGACTTCACCAGACTGTAGATTATCTCTGACTACACCAGACTGTAGATTATCTCTGACTACACCAGACTGTAGATTATCTCTGACTACACCAGACTGTAGATTATCTCTGACTACACCAGACTGTAGATTATCTCTGACTATTCCAGACTGTAGATTATCTCTGACTACACCAGACTGTAGATTATGTCTGACTACACCAGACTGTAGATTATCTCTGACTTCACCAGACTGTAGATTATCTCTGACTTCACCAGACTGTAGATTATCTCTGACTACACCAGACTGTAGATAATCTCCGACTACACCAGACTGTAGATAATCTTTGACTGCACCAGACTGTAGATTATCTCTGACTATTCCAGACTGTAGATTATCTCTGACTACACCAGACTGTAGATAATATTTGACTGCACCAGACTGTAGATTATCTCTGACTATTCCAGACTGTAGATTATCTCTGACTACACCAGACTGTAGATTATCTCTGACTACACCAGACTGTAGATTATCTCTGACTACACCAGACTGCAAATGTCCAACCTGTGCTCAGGTTGTAGTGTTCAACAAGCAACAAATACACTTCATACGTTTCATGTTCTCCCCAAATCTCTCATGTTTCTCTAACCCACTCCCTCCTCTGTCCATGTGTAGATGGCATCGCGTGGCCATCAGTGTGGAGAAGAAGAGTGTGACCATCATTGTGGATTGTAAGAAGAAGCTGAGCAGGCCACTGAAGAGGAGCGACGGGGCAGCCATCAACACTGACGGCATCACTGTGTTCGGAACCAGGATTCTGGATGAAGAGGTCTTTGAGGTAAGGACGATGACCATTGCTTGCTATGACGCTGTATTCGTTTGGTATGTTTTACAATGAATCTTGAATTTATTCCTTCTTGGGACAGGTCTTTGAGGTAAAGAGGACATTGGCCATTGCTGTTCTGGGGATTTTATGTATGTACCTGTGGTATGCAATACATGTTGGATTGCTGCCTTCTTGGGACAGGTCTCTCTTGTAAAATAGATTGGATCGCCTATGTAAAATAGATTGGATCACCTATGTAAAATATATTGGATCACCTATGTAAAATATATTGGATCACCTATGTAAAATGGATGGATCACCTATGTAAAATATATTGGATCACCTATGTAAAATATATTGGATCACCTATGTAAAATGGATGGATCACCTATGTAAAATATATTGGATCACCTATGTAAAATATATTGGATCACCTATGTAAAATGGATTGGATCACCTATGTAAAATATATTGGATCACCTATGTAAAATGGATTGGATCACCTATGTAAAATGGATGGATCACCTATGTAAAATGGATGGATCACCTATGTAAAATGGATGGATCACCTATGTAAAATATATTGGATCACCTATGTAAAATGGATGGATCACCTATGTAAAATATATTGGATCACCTATGTAAAATATATTGGATCACCTATGTAAAATGGATTGGATCACCTATGTAAAATATATTGCATCACCTATGTAAAATATATTGGATCACCTATGTAAAATAGATTGGATCACCTATGTAAAATAGTTTGGATCACCTTTGTACATAAAATATTGATTATTTGTTTCTCTTGAACTTGACAAAAGATTTTATGTTGTTGTTTTTTAATATATATATATATATATTTCTACCTTTATTTTAAAGGCAAGTCAGTTAAGAACAAATTCTTATTTATAAAGACGTCCTACCCTAGATTTCACATTAGCTTCATGCTCATGTACAGATGTGGTGTTGTCTGTGGTGACAACCACAGAATCCACTGCTGCTGAAGTTTTTGTTAATCAGTTGGACAGATTATGTTTTATAACCGATCTCAGTGATACCAGCATGCATTGGAACCTACTGACAGTGAGTAATGTTAGGAGTCGTAAAGTTAATTGTGTCTTCAGAAACCAGTTTCTTTATTTGCTCTTTTCATACGATTCTTTCATAAATGGTGAAAAGTTTTATAGACCATATAACAGGAGTACTTGGCTTTCTGCGCCTGGGTAGAGCCCTGGACTGTATTAAGGGAAAATGGCAGTTGGGTGTGACTTTTTTGTGGAAGAAATCCGACAACAGTCTGCATGGGAGTCTTAAATATGACCGTTAATATGAGGGAGCATAAGGATAGCTTCTATAACTTATATTTCTATCTTTATTTGTTGATATGGGAGGTTGTTTGTGACGTGTGACGTAGCTGTCAGTGAGTTTCTGTTTCCTCGTTTTTGAGTCATCGGAGTATAAGGATTACGGGGTGGGGGGTGGGGGGGGGTAATTCATGCGGTGTAAAACTTCAGAAAGTCAAGAAATAGGAATTCTGAATTTAATTGATAGAAGGCCTGAACAATGTATCTCTGAGGCACCCAGGAAGTATTTCATGCCATCCATTCCTAGCATACATTAAAGAGCAAATTGACCAGTACAGCTCGTATTACATCACACTGAACATCTGACAATGTACCTTAGCAGTAAACCCAGCTTTAAGAAATATAAATGTTCCATTTTAACAATGACTTGATATTTATTTGATATGTTTAAATGTAATTTTTATTTTACTAGGCAAGTCAGTTAAGAACACATTCTTATTTACAATGACAGCCTACCATGGCCAAACCCGGACAACAATAGGCCGGCCAATTGTGCTCCGCCCTATGGGACTCCTAATCACAGCCGGATGTGATACAGCCTGGATTCGAACCAGGGACAGTAGTGACACCTCTTACACTGAGATGCAGTGCCTTAGACGGCTGTTATACAGCCTGAATTTGAACCAGGGACTGTAGTGACACTTCTTGCACTGAGATGCAGTGCCTTACACTGCTGTGATACAGCCTGGATTAAAACCAGGGACTGTAGTGACCCCTCTCGCACTGCGCCACTCGGGATCACATCTATCTTGGAGGCGTTCAGAAATGATGTAACGATATCCGCAAATGGACCTGTATAGTTTTCATAACTCCTAATAACAGACAACTGATAATATTCCTTAGCTGTTAACCCAGCTTTACCACAGACAGGTAGCTGTGAGGCCTATGGAAACTATGAGCAGCATGCTATGCTATGCTATGCTATGCTGCTATCTGACGAGACAATAGTCCCAGCCTTTGATGTGAACATCAGGATTGTCATGGTGACTGAAACAGACTGTTTAGACATGTGCCTCCAGGTCAGAAGACTGTAATCCCTCTTTTCCTCAGTTGGTTTCATCCACATCTTAATGATAGCTAGCTATCGCTAGTTGAAGCTAATCCAGGGTTGAAAGAGGACAGAACATGTAGCCTAATGACTGTCTAATAAATGTAGTTAATAATTCTCGAAGTTCAGCTTTTTCCTGTTATTGGTTCTCAATTAGGCTCAAGCACTAAGCCCAGATACAGTGCCTGCATGTATGGACAGCTAGACAGCTATTTTTGCATTTAACCATACACTCCAAGTGAAAGGTTAGCATTTAGCTCATTAGCCTTAAGACTCTCACCACCACAGGTATTTTTTATGCTGGTTTGAGGCCAGGTTTCGAACTGATGTGGGTGTTCTTTGTTTGAACGTAAATTATGCTAAACATAGTGGAATTATAGAAACATTTGGGCTCATTTTCTCTGTTTAGAAACAAGAAGAAGAGCAAATTATTTTGTTTGTCCCAAGGGGCAGTTGGCACGTTGGAAGGCGGTTGGTTTCCATCAGAACTCTTTAGCTGCATGCTATAGCAGTGGTGGCCTGAGCAAAAAGAGACTAGGGCTGCCAAGTGGCACCCTTCCCTATAGGGCTCAGGTTAAAATCAGTGCACTATGAAGGGATTAGGGTGCCATGTTGGATGGAGACGAGAGCTACACTGTATTTATTCACCTGTAAACATTTCCACTTCAACTGTAATAGACTCGGGTTTGTTGATTGCAGTCTGGCTAATTGTGTAGCCAAACTGCGCACTAACGAACAGCCAGAAAAGAAAGTCACATTTTGTCCAAAGGCAGAGTGAAACCCACCTCTAATAGAATGGTGTTGGTTGTAGTGTAGTGATCGACGATCCAGGCTCAGAAAAGGTCTTTGCCATCCAGTTATTTCTTTTATTTTTTGTTGTTGTTGTTGCCATTTTGCCAAACTCTTGCAGCACAGCCCTTCCCAAGGTAGACAAAGCGCTCTCAAATGCAGCTGTTGAACGAGACCAGCAAACCCAATCCGTTAAGCATGTTTGTTATTATGAGTAATATCATGGAATTGAGACAAATATGTTGTCTCTATTGCAACTCATTACTGTCAAAGTACAATTGTAACACAGTGAACAATGCGGTCGTTGTCCTGTCTTCTAATATGAAGCTATTGAAGTGGGAAAATATTTGAGTAGTAAAGTAGACTAGGTGTACAATATGAAAGGATTCAGTTAAGCCTTGAAGGTGTTAGATAGAGGACCTGTTTGGTGAAAAATACAGTATTACTAATCAGTGAATTACCTTAGAACAACACATATTTCTGACTGGCTTGTGGTCCTACCATTGGTTTCCATTTTGGACCGCTGCCTGTGACATTTGACCCCCAGAGGTGCAGCTGGCAGAAGACGCTGTACACTTGATGTGATTGCTCTTAGCTCGTCACCATGACGACCAATTAGAGATTGTCAGTAAACACGCGTTAGGCGTTTCCGCGGACAGGAAATGGAAGTCAGTGAAGATTATAGAGGATAACATAGACCAGACCAGGCCACTGTAAATGAATGACTGACAATCACAATGCTGTACATCAATCAGGGTTTACTACAGAGAAAACACATGAGGTGCAGGCATTGATTTCAATGCTGTGCTTATGGTCCTGTGTTGTCTTAATAACAAGGTGTGTAAAAAGGATCAGATTTGATGTCTTACTAACTATCGAGCGTCAGTGTGTTGAACCGTGTCAACGTTATAAACTATTGGTTCGTTGGTTTCGAAGCATGTCCGTATTGGTAATAACTAATGCTGGTACTCATCGTAGGTAGGGCTGGGAATGGCCGTCACGATATGGGACGTCACGATACGGGACGTCACGATACGGTATTATCACAATACTTAGGTGGCGATACGATATGTATTGCCATTCTCATAATTCTATATGTATTGCGATTCGATACTGTGATTTAATTGCGATTTTCGATGTTCCGAACAATATTGTTCACCATACTGTATGTCTGCTTCAGAGGGACAAGAGAGACATGAGAAACGAGTATTTGATCAGTCAGGGAAATAAACTGATGAAAAATAAATGAGTTCCCTATTTAAAAAGAAGATGGAGAACAAGCTATGAAGGAAAAATACTGGCGTTTTGGTTCAGGTATAGCGAACTAGCTCCAAAATAATATTTGCGACGTTGTCAAAACGATGCGATGCGATATATCATTAAAAAAATGATATCCCGATATGTAACTGTATCCATTTTCCCCATTGTTATTGGTAGGTAGATTTTAATTTTGACGTTTCCTGTAAGCAGGAAGTTTGCCCCGGTATTTTGAGAAACTATACCCTCTTTTATTTTTATTTATTTATTTTATTTAACCTTTTATTCTTATTTACAATGACGGCCGGTTGTGATGCAGCCTGGATTCAAACCAGGGACTGTAGTGACGCCTCTTGCACTGAGATGATGCACCACTCGGGAGCCTCTTAGGAACAAGATAGCAGTATTTTGAAGAAGTTAAGCATGTTATAGTGCAGGTATAAACGTAACTCCTAGCCACACCTTATTGTTTAATTTGTATTAATTGTTTTAATTAATTGTATTATTTATTGTCTAAGCAGGTGTTGGAGCTGTAATGGAGAGAAGAGTAGAGGCAGAGCAGAGCTGAGGCTGGGGGAAATGTGCTCAGTGTGTGCTTTGTGTTGGCCTGCTGCTCACAGATGATTTAGAGATATGGACACTGACTGCACTAACCTGTCTGGTCCGGGCCACCGAAACTTCTTTCTCTACTCTTTCCAATGACAGCCATGTACTGAAGTCGAAGTCATCGGTTCTGTAGCCTACAGTCACAGTTTTTGCATACGGATGCATTTTATACAGCAATTTTCCCTCGCTAATTCAAGATTTATGTTTTTGGTCATCCTCTGTTTAGCCGTGCATGAAGTTGAAAGAATTAAAGAATGAAGTTATACGGTATTGCTTATTTTATTAATGGATGAATGGGTTGGTTCTGTAGCCTATAGTCTATCATTCATGAATGGGTTGGTTCTGTAGCCTATAGTCTATCATTCATGAATGGGTTGGTTCTGTAGCCTATAGTCTATCATTCATGAATTGTGTTGGTTCTGTAGCCTATAGTTTATCATTAATGAATGGGTTGGTTCTGTAGCCTATAGTCTTTCATTAATGAATTTGTTGGTTCTGTAGCCTATAGTCTATCAATCATGAATGGGTTGGTTCTGTAGCCTATAGTCTATCATTCATGAATGGGTTGGTTCTGTAGCCTATAGTCTATCAATCATGAATGGGTTGGTTCTGTAGCCTATAGTCTATCATTCATGAATGGGTTGGTTCTGTAGCCTATATTTTATCATTCATGAATTGGTTGGTTCTGTAGCCTATAGTTTATCATTAATGAATGGGTTGCCGGATGTTTTTCCATTAGGAGTTGGTTCACTATAGGCTGTATGGGCAGGTTATAGCTGTGTGTGAGTTTTCACCCTTGATCTACATGTGCATAGTACTTCAATCAATCACCCCAACTATCTATTTTCTTTTGATCTAATTGTTAATTTTCTTACTTTTTAACTGCATTGTTGGGAATGTCAGTAAGCATTTCAATGTAAAGTCTACACTTGTTGTATTTGGGGCAGGTGACAAATACAAGGTGATTTTATAGATTTTCAAAACCTTGTACTGCCTAAAGCAGGGAAATCCTGACTATGGAATCCGACAAAACTCTCCCCTGAGTATTTAGCATGTCAAGTCATTATTTAAAAATTGTATTGATATAAACTGAGATCGTGCTGAAGTGAGCAGTTGCTGAAACATCAACGTCTACTGTTCATGACTTTCTAGTGGTAAAGACTTTAGATGAAGGAAAAATACTTATTTGTCCACCGTTGCTATCATGGAATCATGTCTATCTGTGGGTTGAGTAACACTTATGAATGTGACTCTTTCACCACTCTTCAAGTCTTCCTCTTCTCTTCTCTTCTCTTCTCTTCTCTTCTCTTCTCTTCTCTTCTTCTCCTCTCCTCTCCTACATGGACGAGTAGATCCTAAGTCATATGGGTTGTTCCACCAATTGGGTGCCTTTTGAGTGGTTTAACTTAGTCCAAAAAAACGTTTGATTTCAAACTAATTTTAACATTCTGTCATAAAGAGCACATCTCAAGATGTAAAGAAAAGTATTACCATAGTAAGTGCCTATTAAGTGCCAAATAAAATAACAGGGTTGATGATTGAATCTTAAATCATCCATGAAAAAAACATTTGTTGTGTGCAACAGTGAGGGAGCGATTGAAAGTAAAAGTAAATATATATAAGTATATATATATATAAGTATATATATATATATATATATATATATATATATATATATATATATATATATATATATATATACTGCTCCAAAAAATAAAGGGAACACTTAAACAACACATCCTAGATCTGAATGAAAGAAATAATCTTATTAAATACTTTTTTCTTTACATAGTTGAATGTGCTGACAACAAAATCACACAAAAATAATCAATGGAAATCCAATTTATCAACCCATGGAGGTCTGGATTTGGAGTCACACTCAAAATTAAAGTGGAAAACCACACTACAGGCTGATCCAGCTTTGATGTAATGTCCTTAAAACAAGTCAAAATGAGGCTCAGTAGTGTGTGTGGCCTCCACGTGCCTGTATGACCTCCCTACAACGCCTGGGCATGCTCCTGATGAGGTGGCGGATGGTCTCCTGAGGGATCTCCTCCCAGACCTGGACTAAAGCATCCGCCAACTCCTGGACAGTCTGTGGTGCAACGTGGCGTTGGTGGATGGAGCGAGACATGATGTCCCAGATGTGCTCAATTGGATTCAGGTCTGGGGAACGGGCGGGCCAGTCCATAGCATCAATGCCTTCCTCTTGCAAGAACTGCTGACACACTCCAGCCACATGAGGTCTAGCATTGTCTTGCATTAGGAGGAACCCAGGGCCAACCGCACCAGCATATGGTCTCATAAGGGGTCTGAGGATCTCATCTCGGTACCTAATGGCAGTCAGGCTACCTCTGGCGAGCACATGGAGGGCTGTGCGGTCCCCTAAAGAAATGCCACCCCACACCATGACTGACCCACCGCCAAACCGGTCATGCTGGAGGATGTTGCAGGCTGCAGAACATTCTCCACGGCGTCTCCAGACTCTGTCACGTCTGTCACACGTGCTCAGTGTGAACCTGCTTTCATCTGTGAAGAGCACAGGGCGCCAGTGCTGAATTTGCCAATCTTGGTGTTCTCTGGCAAATGCCAAACGTCCTGCACGGTGTTGGGCTGTAAGCACAACCCCCACCTGTGGACGTCGGGCCCTCATACCACCCTCATGGAGTCTGTTTCTGACCGTTTGAGCAGACACATGCACATTTGTGGCCTGCTGGAGGTCATTTTGCAGGGCTCTGGCAGTGCTTCTCCTGCTCCTCCTTGCACAAAGGCGGAGGTAGCGGTCCTGCTGCTGGGTTGTTGCCCTCCTACGACCTCCTCCACATCTCCTGATGTACTGGCCTGTCTCCTGGTAGCGCCTCCATGCTCTGGACACTACGCTGACAGACACAGCAAACCTTCTTGCCACAGCTCGCATTGATGTGCCATCCTGGATGAGCTGCACTACCTGAGCCACTTGTGTGGGTTGTAGACTCCGTCTCATGCTACCACTAGAGTGAAAGCACCGCCAGCATTCAAAAGTGACCAAAACATCAGCCAGGAAGCATAGGAACTGAGAAGTGGTCTGTGGTTACCACCTGCAGAACCCCTCCTTTATTGGGGGTGTCTTGCTAATTGCCTATAATTTCCATTTGCACAACAGCATGTGAAATGTATTGTCAATCAGTGTTGCTTCCTAAGTGGACAGTTTGATTTCACAGAAGTGTGATTGACTTGGAGTTACATTGTGTTGTTTAAGTGTTCCCTTTATTTTTTGGAGCAGTGTATATATAAACATATATATATATATATATTTATTTATATATATTTATATATATCAGCTCACCTGATAATAGAACCATCTAACCTGATACTAGAACCAGCTCACCTGATACTAGAACCAGCTCACCTGATAATAGAACCAGCTCACCTGATACTAGAACCAGTTCACCTGATAATAGAACCAGTTCACCTGTTAATAGAACCAGTTCACCTGATAATAGAACCATCTCACCTGATAATAGAACCAGTTCACCTGATAATAGAACCAGCTCACCTGATAATAGAACCAGTTCACCTGATAATAGAACCATCTCACCTGATAATAGAACCAGTTCACCTGATAATAGAACCAGTTCACCTGATACTAGAAACATCTAACCTGATAATAGAACCAGTTCACCTGATAATAGAACCAGTTCACCTGATAATAGAACCAGCTCATCTGATAACAGAACCAGTTCACCTGATAATAGAACCAGTTCACCTGATAATAGAACCATCTCACCTGATAATAGAACCAGTTCACCTGATAATAGAACCAGTTCACCTGATACTAGAACCATCTAACCTGATAACAGAACCAGTTCACCTGATAATAGAACCATCTAACCTGATAATAGAACCAGTTCACCTGATAATAGAACCAGTTCACCTGATAATAGAACCAGTTCACCTGGTAATAGAATCAGTTCACCTGATAATAGAACCATCTAACCTGATAATAGAACCAGTTTACCTGATAATAGAACCAGTTCACCTGATAATAGAACCATCTCACCTGATAATAGAACCAGTTCACCTGATAATAGAACCAGTTCACCTGATACTAGAACCAGTTCACCTGATAATAGAACCAGTTCACCTGATACTAGAACCAGTTCACCTGATAATAGAACCATCTCACCTGATAACAGAACCAGCTCACCTGATAACAGAACCAGCTCACCTGATAATAGAACCATCTAACCTGATAATAGAACCAGTTCACCTGTTAATAGAACCAGCTCACCTGATAATAGAACCATCTAACCTGATAATAGAACCAGTTCACCTGATAATAGAACCAGTTCACCTGATAATAGAACCAGTTCACCTGATAACAGAACCAGCTCACCTGATAACAGAACCAGCTCACCTGATAATAGAACCAGCTCACCTGATAATAGAACCAGCTCACCTGATAATAGAACCAGCTCACCTGATAATACAACCAGTTCACCTGATAACAGAACCAGCTCACCTGATAAAAGAACCAGCTCACCTGATAACAGGACCAGCTCACCTGCTTTACACTATTAGATGTTGAATGTTTCTTTGTAAAAATGTTTTTAAAAATGTAGAAGTTTCACCATTTTAAAAGAAGAGTTCAGTTGACATAATAGGGACAGACGTGCACATTAATCACTAATCACGTTAAATAATTAGTAATCTTCAGAAATAACATTGTCAAAATAACAAAATAACTAGGGCTTTACAATGATGGTGAAAACTTGTTGGAAATGTTGGGTTTAAATGTGTCACGGGTGTCGTAGGGTAAAGACCAAGACGCAGCGGGAAAATATATACTCATCTTCTTTTTATTTTGTTGAAGAAGGAAAAACACAATAAACGTATACAAAACACAAACGAACTGGACAGTCTTGTCAGGCACACAGCTAAACAAGCACAATCTCCCACAAACTGACAGGTGAAAACAGGTGACCTAAGTATGACTCTCAATCAGCAACAACGATGTACAGCTGTTCCTGATTGAGAGCCACACCAGGCCAACACAGAAATATAACACTAGATCAGCCCCCTAGAAATACAATTCAAGAACATACCCAACAACCCGGAACACCTAAATCAAACACCCCATCTTACATAAATACATATCTCATAAACCCCGAACCACTTAAATCAAATACCCTTTCTACATAGATACACAACTAAACCCAGAAACACTCTACACAAAATAACCCTCTATATAAACACATAACCAAAAACATGTACAACAAATACCCTCTGCCACGTCCTGACCAAACTACAATAACAAATAGGCCCTTTACTGGTCAGGGCGTGACAAAATGGGTTAAAATCTTCCTAGAAATCACAGAGGGACACGTCTTTATTGATATTACAAATCAGACGTATTGACTTCTCCATGTGGTCTATATTAAAGGGTACTTCAATTAATATAAAAAGCTTTTAAAATGTAATATTGGTTCACAATTTCTACTTAAAATATCAAAGGGCACTGATTTGGTGGAACAACCCATATAGACTGGCAATTCATCACATAGCCTGACATCTCTTTTTAAATATTACTACCTCTCCCAATCTTCTCTCTTCCTCTCACTCCTACACTCCTTTCTCTGTCTCTCTGCCCCTTTTGTAAATCTTAGCTCCCCCTCTTCCTCTATCCCTCTGTCCCTCCCTCCCTCACTCTGTTAGACATACCTTCCTTCCTTCCTTCCTTCCTTCGTAACAGACCCCAGTAGTACTGTGAGGTAACAGACTGTCTAACAGACCCCAGTAGTACTGTGAGGTAACAGACTGTCTAACATACCCCAGTAGTACTGTGAGGTAACAGACTAACAGACCCCAGTAGTACTGTGAGGTAACAGACTAACAGACCCCAGTAGTACTGTGAGGTAACGGACTGTCTAAAAGACCCCAGTAGTACTGTGAGGTAACAGACTGTCTAACAGACCCCAGTAGTACTGTGAGGTAACAGACTAACAGACTCCAGTAGTGCTGTGAGGTAACAGACTGTCTAACAGACCCCAGTAGTACTGTGAGGTAACAGACTAACAGACCCCAGTAGTACTGTGAGGTAACAGACTGTCTAACAGACCCCAGTAGTACTGTGAGGTAACAGACTGTCTAACAGACCCCAGTAGTACTGTGAGGTAACAGACTGTCTAACAGACCCCAGTAGTACTGTGAGGTAACAGACTGTCTAACAGACCCCAGTAGTACTGTGAGGTAACAGACTAACAGACCCCAGTAGTACTGTGAGGTAACAGACTGTCTAACAGACCCCAGTAGTACTGTGAGGTAACAGACTGTCTAACAGACCCCAGTAGTACTGTGAGGTAACAGACTGTCTAACAGACCCCAGTAGTACTGTGAGGTAACAGACTGTCTAACAGACCCCAGTAGTACTGTGAGGTAACAGACTGTCTAACAGACCCCAGTAGTACTGTGAGGTAACAGACTGTCTAACAGACCCCAGTAGTACTGTGAGGTAACAGACTAACAGACCCCAGTAGTACTGTGAGGTAACAGACTGTCTAACAGACCCCAGTAGTACTGTGAGGTAACAGACTGTCTAACAGACCCCAGTAGTACTGTGAGGTAACAGACTGTCTAACAGACCCCAGTAGTACTGTGAGGTAACAGACTGTCTAACAGACCCCAGTAGTACTGTGAGGTAACAGACTAACAGACCCCAGTAGTACTGTGAGGTAACGGTCCAAGAAGCTCTGTGCCATTTATGAGCTGTTTCTGATCTGATGGGATGGGAGAGAGGATGTGAGTTCTCTTCACACACACACACACACACACACACACACACACACACACACACACACACACACACACACACACACACACACACACACACACACACACACACACACACACACACACAAGAAAGAGGTTGTGGAAGGGGAAAGGAGGGTAGATAGTTAAGTTGTCCAAATTGTTATTTGAAGTAGGGTTTAGTGAGCTACTGGGACTGCATCCCAAATGGCACCCTATACTCAAGATAGTGCACTACTTTAGACCAGGGCAAATATAGAGCTCTGGTCAAAAGCAGTGCACTATATAGGGAATAGAGTGGGATTTAGGGCGCGGACCACCGACTGCCGGAAAGCAGCAGGCAGCATTAATATTCCATCTGCAGATGGCATCTTTCTGCCCCAATACTTAAAAAGAAACTTTATCCCTGCTCCCTTACTCCCACCACAAAGACTGGGTTTGATGAAAGCTGGAGGGTATTAAAGTCTAGTCTGTTTTATTTTCTGTCTAGTTTTCTCTCTCTCTCTAGTCCTTGTGGTTGTCCTTGTGCAATTTGGAGGAATCAGGAATCTGGGCCTTTTGTCGCGGACGTGTTCAGGGTACGAGCATGGTATAAGGGTAAAGGTATGGGTTTGGGGTTAGGATTAGGATTAGTGTGACGTTTGGGGTTAGGATTAGGATTAGTGTGAAGGTTTGGGGTTAGGATTAGGATTAGTGTGAAGCTTGGGGGGGGTTTGGGGTTAGGA